>NC_067495.1:36744619-37044619 GCF_947179515.1 Apodemus sylvaticus
CAAGTAGGAATATAATCCCTGCAGTTTGTGGTTTTGCTTGCATCTAAAGCAATTGTTATGGACAGCAGCTGGCAGTTGTGGCCATCAAACAGTGCTTCCCTTAGGAGGCCTTCTGATGTCTGGAGTACAAGAAGCCCTATTGAAAACTGCTGAAGTACTTATTGTAACCATATTGACTATAGGGTAAGTCCAGTGGATGGGCTGGCCAACCCTTGTCCACATGACAACAAGGATATGGCCAACAAGGAACCAGAGTACCAGCAGGACAGTAAATTGATGGCCATGGCTATTGTCTCTTTGGCAAAGAATCTCCACCCCTGTGCCACCCTGCCACGGACTGACCCAGCTGGGAGAGTCACGACCGAGGGAGAATCAGGGCTTTGGTATTCAGGAAGGCACAGGTGTGGCGAGATGACAGACACATACACCAGAGAGCGGTTTGAATCTGCTGCAACTTTACTTTTTAGTCAGGCATATTTATAATACATTGAGGAACAGATCGAGGTTGGCACACCTCCAGAAACACTCAAACAATTGCTAAACAAGGTACATTTCCATCTTAATTAGAAGAGCAAGTAGACATGAGATGATGCCCACAGGAACTCTTACTCTGTGAACCATGATCAAAAGCAAACTATGATCATGAACCTCAGGCATATAGTGTTCGATTCTAACTTGTGGTTACTTATTAAAGTTGTGTTAATAATCAACAGGAGAACTTGGGCCTTCAGACCAATTTGTATGCTTAAAGCCTTCTTCTGTCATCAAAAGTCAAAATGCTCTAAAAATGAACACATATACATTACAAGAGCCTTCTCTACTGCCTTGGACAGCAAACACCACGGTGGTCTGGCTCAAACTAATCTATGTCCATAATCTCAAGAAAATTATAGGACCTTCTAACCTTCAGTGTTTTTTATCCATCTATTACCTTCTTATCATAGGTACCTGTATAAAGCAATAGCTCATCAGCAGTCCTATACTTTTTCATATTGTTTTTCTTCCTGCTACAAACTATTCCTCATTACCTTTGCTAAGGCTAGTGATAAAGACAGACCCTGTTGAAAAGCATTCCAAGACTTTCTTTCACTAAGGTTCAACATGAGTTCATTGAGTTTAGGACTGGAAGCGGTAGGCGTAATCACCACATCCTCTTTTTCCTTTCACTGGAATATCAAGTTCTCCTTTATCAATTAACCAGCTTGTAGGCTGGGATCGTGCTGTATAAAGAATTAAGAATGGGAAGAAGAAAGACACAGTGCAGAACCCATAACTCAGGCAGCGCAATATCCTTAGAGAACATCAAGGCCCTTTCTTAAGGCCTGAGGTGGGCACACTGCCAGGGACCTCCAGGGGGCCTAGCCCCGAGGGGCATTTTTCTCCCATCTGCCTTAATGACATACTGTCATGTCACACAGATGACACTGGAGTTGGTGTGGCACCAGCCTTCACCTGTATTGTGTACAAACAGCCTGGAGGCTTCCCATGAACTCCTGGGCTCCTCACATGTCTAGTGCTTTGGCGATTCACCTTCCCTCCCCACAGAAGTTTGCCACTCAAGGGGACCCTCCTCCACCTGACTCCCCTGGCCCTCCCAGCTGTCCTTCCAAGCACCTGTTTCTCAGGCTGTTCTAGACAGAAGCAAACCTCCAATAGGTCAACTGGACGTCATGTAATTCTTGCCACATAATGCAGGTGTTCGGTCTGGCTGGATTTTTTGTCTTTTTTCCCTTATGTTACTCATCTGAAATGCAAGAAACAACATTGATAACTTCTAGGTAATCATCCCACTGTATGCATTTTTTTGATGCTGTATCTGACATAAGCAAGGAGGATTCCTCCCACATGTCCTTTTCCTATTGTAATTCTGCCTTGTGTATGTTCAAATTTAGGCTGAAGTCTGAAAGTCAATTGCATATCTCATAAGCCATAATAGAGGTCACACAACTATTGCAATATCTAGAAGACATATCATTCCTCACCACAGTACAGTGTCCACATGTAAAATCAAAGCACAGCTGAGGAGATAGTAAAGCAGTAATATAACAGAGTTTGGAAGAAAATGACCACTGAGTACCAAGCAGAGTCAGTTATACATTAACTTGCTTATGAATAGCTATACTTTGGAGACAATAGCATTCATTATTTGGGTCCATCCAAATGGATCCAAGAAAGCAGAAGCAATATAAATTGATCAATGTGAGAAGATGTGTAGGTGCTAGTGATGAGGTAGTAAGCAAGAATAGACTACACTGTACTAGAGGCAGAGTCACCACAACCTTCTAGGGAAGGATTCATCATCAGTGATTATGATACCAAAGCTTGACCAAACTGAAGGCAGCTATTTGAATAAGAGAGAGAGAGAGAGAGCGAGAGAGAGAGAGAGAGAGAGAGAGAGAGAGAATTCTATCCTCCATTTATAAATGGAAAAAATAAATATATTCTGTGTTTAAACCGATTTAAGTGTAGACCATAACAGAATATGCATGTAGGCATACTGTAGAGATTTCTAGAAACTGGGACAAATTCAGACACTTGTTTGATCAAAAAAGATTTTCTCCTGTGACTTTTACCCATTCCCAAATAGTGAAGCGCTCCTGCTACAGACTGGCTCTTTCCCACCTTGTAGAATCATGTGACAAACAGGACGATGACTGCATCATATGTTATCCCCACTGTTGAATTCAGCAGCTATTATTGTGGGACAGCTGTCGGGGAAGGATATGCTCTTTGGACTGTGTTGAGTGAAGTTTAGTGTTGTGGAGTCCAGAATATGCCTGATTGGCAGGTAGAGTGTGGGTGATCACTATGCCACCAAGCTGGACCCGGCTGTTGTACAAGGGCTGGGAAGAGAAACATCATCCAATTTTTCCTCTGTGCTATGGGTGTATTCAAGGATAGGTTTGCTGGAATTATGTGGCCTAGTCTGGACAGGAGGTCCAGCCTTCCAAGAGATCCTCCTACTTCAACACTAAAGTCAATCTAGAACCATTGAAGGAGCTTATACAGACCTCCTGAGGTTTCTCTTCCCCTAGAAGATGTGGACAACAGTATAAAACAAGACATTTGAGCCAGTGAACTGGAGAGAGGACAGAGGAACCATTACTATTGATGTAGACATGTTTCAGAGAGACTGAGAGTAAAGTCCTTCACCACAGGGGTACACCTAATATTTTGAAACTCAAATCTTGAAGAGTTTTATTTGTCAGTTCAAGCTGCATGGGCTCAAATCTATTTGACAAGAGGATTCTGCACACTGCTCTGGATGGAACAGGAAAATGATAGTAATGTACAAAGTTCCTTTTTGTCTCTCATGTTTTATAATGAGAACATCTGTTTATCACACACTCAATGAAAGATTTGCTTCAGGTTCCTCACTCAGTAGGGGATATTGATCAATATAAAGTAAAATAATACAAGTTGACTTGAAACTCTTGCCTGATTTGGGATGTCTGTAAGCAGGCAGGAATGCAGGCAGTCAGGCAGGCAGGACTGCAGGCAGGAAGTCAGAACTGCAGGGAGGCAGGCAGGAATGCTGCGGGCATGAATGCAGGAAGACAGGAAGGAATGTAGGCAGAAATGCAGGCAGGAGTGAAGGCAGGACTGCAGGCAGAAATGCATGCAGGCAGGCAGGCAAGAATGCAGACAGGCAATAATTCAGGCATGAATGCAGGGAAGAATGCAGTCAGGCAGTCAGGCAGGAAAGCAGGGAGGCAGGAATGCAAGCAGTAATGCAGGCAAAAATGCAGGTTCGTATGCAGGCAGGCAGGAAGTCAGGAAAGCAGGCAGGAAGTCAGGCAGGAAGTCAGGCAGTCATACAGGAACGCAGACAGGCAGGCAGGCAGGCAGGAATGCAGGCTGGAAGGCTGGACTGCATGCATGCAGGCAGGACTACAGTCAGGAAGACAGGACTGTAGGTAGGCAGGTAGGCAGGACTGCAGGCAGAAAGGGAGGACTACAGGCAGGAAGGCAGGCAGGCAAGCAGGAATGCAGGACAGGCAGGAAGGCAGGCAGGCAAGCAGGAATGCAGAAGGACAGGCAGGAATGCAGGCAGACTGGCAGGAATGCAGGTTGGCAAGAAGTCAGGCAGGAATACAGGCAAGAATGCAGTTAGGTAATCAGACAGGAATGTAGGGAGGCAGGAATGCAAGCAGTAATATAGGCAATAAAGCAGGTAGGTATGTAGGCAGGCAGGAAGTCAGGAAAGCAGGCAGGAATGCAGACATGCAGGCAGGCAGTCATACAGGAATGCAGACAGGCAAGCAGGCAGGTGGGCAGAAATGCAGGCCGGCAAACAGGCAGGGATGCAGGCATTAAGGCTGGACTGCAAGCAGGCAGGCAAGACTGCTGGCAGGAGGGCAGGACTGTAGGCAGGAAGGCAGGACTGAAGGAAGGCAGGCATGCAGGCAAGAGGGCAGGACTGTAGGCAGGAAGGCAGGACTGCAAACAGGAATGCATGCAGGGAAGCAGGAATGCAGGCAGGAATGCAGGCAGACAGCCAGGAATGCAGGCAGGCAAGAAGTCAGGCATGAATGCAGGCAATAATGCAGTCAGGTAGTCAGGCAGGAAAGCCTGCAGGCAGGAATGCAAGCAGTAACACAGGCAAAAAGGCAGGTCGGTATGCAGGCAGGCAGGAAGTCAGGAAATCAGGCAGGAATGCAGACTTGCAGGCAGGCACTCATACAGGAATGCCGACAGGCAGGCAGGCAGGAGGGCAGAAATGCAGACAGAAATACAGGCAGGCAGGCAGGACTGCAGGCAATCAGACAGGAAGGTATGCAGGCAGGAATGCAGGCAGGCAGGCAGGCAGGAATGCACAAAGGCAAGCAGGCAGGCAGGAATGCAGTCAGGCATGAATATGCACAGGCAGGCAGGAAGGAATACAGGCAGGAATGCATGCATGCAGAAATGTTATTTTCTGAGAATCCAGTTAATGTCACATACAATTTTATACATGTTTATATGTGAGTCGTTGCTCTATATAGAAGTCCCGGTGCAGCACATTTCACCTGTAGACAGACATGTCTGTAAATTTCTCCATAGGAAAAGGTGGTGGTGTCAGGTTAGCTGCATTTCTACCAGTATAACCTAGTACATTTGTAGTAGATCTATCAGCCCTTCAACTTCCTGAGGGACAAGCCAGAGCTCCTGGGAAAGATGGAGTGGCACAATTGAGCTCAGGCACTCCAGGTACTGTCTCAACTCATAAGTGCTGAAGAGCTAGAGGCCAGTCCCAGGCAGATGCAGCTTTTACCTGTGAGACATTCCCAGAGTTACCTAAGGACAAGGAAGGGGGCATGGAGTCACAGCAGGAGTTAAACAGCAAACAGACCCCTGCAGGCAGCCTTTCCAAGGGCATTCTAGTGCACACAAAATGTGCAACATCCCTGCAAGTGACCCAGACAACAGTCCACCTCAGGAGACAAGGGTCCCATCTCATAAAGAGGGAACATCTGATCGTAACACAGATTTTCCATCAGCTACTGTTGAGATGGAAGTTGGTGTGCATATATATGCCCAGCTTCTCCTAATGGTACCTCAGTAATGGGCACCTCATGCTTGTGTACAAGTCTTGCTGTTGTGTCCTGAATGCTGCCCCTTCAGTCACATCTCTATGTGTGTCAGTTGTGGAGGAAAGGGAAAACTGATGCAGAAGAGGAACATTTCTGTGAAACCAAGGGAATAATCAATGTACTTTTCAGAAACAAAACACTTTCATGAACTCAGAGGACACTACCGACCTCAAAAAAATTCAATATTTATTTCTGGAAATGTAGAAATTGTAGTTTAGCTTGTTTTTCTGGATTTAATTTCTGAGCACTGTATTTCAGATATTGATTATACAGTCAATTTTTACGTAAATATTTTATATCCTCTGCAGCCAATACATCTTGGTCTTGGAATGTGGCTATCATGTGAATAATAATAATAAACACAAGCCACACAGACACAGGTACAGAAAATCTTGGACATGTGGGATATGTTTCCATTGATGAGTCAGAACAATATTTTACATGTCATCCTGGAAGATCTTTGGTGACTAGTCTCAGGTTGTAGTCATCTGTGAGGAGGATGCTGTGGTTGTTTGTTTTTATACACAGGATCAAATTTGCATTTGACCTGGAAGAAACCTTTGTCTGTTCTCATGATTGTGTTATGATGGTGACCCTGTCAAACAGTACACGTTCACTCAGAATTTTATCCAGTCTATACATTCACTCAGGTTTCCTTGGTTTACCAGATTGACCTCATAATAAATAAATTCTCAATGAGAACATCAGCTAAATGCTAGAAAAATGCATGCCTGAGAATGTGTGTGTGTGTGTGTGTGTGTGTGTGTGTGTTTAGATTAGGTTGATTCCTATTAGGGTTTCAGGGGAAACATAAAGGTGTAAGAAATGTCACTCTAGATGGAGCTGTATTATTTGGGGGACTATCTGCAGGGAAAGGTTTCAGAGCCTTAACTTTGTGTGTTTAGTTAGATTAGGTTGATTCCTATTAGGGTTTCAGGGGAAACATAAAGATGTAAGAAATGTCACTCTAGATGGAGCTGTATTATTTGGGGGACTATCTGAAGGGAAAGGTTTCAGAGCCTTAACTAATCAACTTCTGGATACCAAATAGCCACACCCTCGTGGGAGTGAGCCCCCTTCCCCTCTTTATGCAGACCTCTGTGCTTGGCACCCAGTCTGAGGTGACCAGGCATGCAGAGCTTTGTGACATTTTTATTGAGACTGAAAGTTGAGGAGTGCATTGTTTTCGCTGTATCGGGGACCCACAGGCTAGAGGGTTGATCTGGATCTGTACCCCTTTGGGGTCTGGAAGCAAACGGGATCCAGGGCCTGCAAAGAGCCTGGTCCCCGGTTTCCATATCTGAGGATTTGGGAGGCTGAAGGCCAATCGGGGAGGTCCTCTGAGTTTCCATGATGCCTCAGCGCTGACTTGGGGGATGAGACCATCCGCTGCCATGTGTATATTTGGTAACAGGGGAGTCCGGAACGTTTTGTGCGGTTCCTGAGTTTGAAGGAACTTGTGCTGACGTGTGAGACAGAGCACCTCGGCAGTCCGTCATATCCGGTGGCTGTTGGACTCAGCGCCATTTTGAGAGAGTTCTGGAAGGGAGGTCGCCCCGCTGTGCCAGCTGAGGTAAGAATTTCAGGCTCCCCGGAATCCTGTTAGAACTGCTGGTCCCCCAAATCATGCATGTGCATCCCTTTGGCCTCGCTAGCTCCCAGTCGGCTAACCTGGTGGGAATGATCTCCTGCCTTCTCAACTGTGGAACGTATCTGCTGTGGCTGTTTTCAAAGAGTCCCTGAGGAAAGGCGAGGGAAAAGCTGTCTGAGTTAGAGACACAGCTAGGTAGCAGTGGACTGTGGAAGTCCTGGTTGGTCAGAATGACACCCGTGATATGGTGTTGATGATGTGCCCTGCTCCAAACAGGGTGCTCTCAGGGGAATGAGCCCCTACCCCTGTGAATGCAGAGACTTTGTCCTAAGGCTCCAGTTCCCAGGTGACCAGAAAGGCACGGTCACGTGACCTTGTTATTCTGATTGAAAGTTGAGCAGTGCATTGTTGAAGCCGCATGCAGGATCCGCAGGTCCAGAGAATTAAGCTAGATCTGAACCCTTGACGGGCCCTGAAGCAAACGGGAGCCCACTTACTCCAAAGATCCTGGTCCCCGTTTCCATATCCGAGGACTCGGGAGCCTGAGCACTGTTTGTTGAGGTTCTTTGAATTGAACAGATACCTTAGCACTGCCTTGCTGGAATGAGACCATCCACAGTGATCTATATCTGGAGATGTGGGGCTTTCGGGAATGATTTGTGAGGTGCCCCTAATTTAAAGGAAGCTCTCTGCTGACTTGTGTTACAGAGAGCCTCTGCAGGCTTCCTGTTTTGGAGACTTTGTGGACTTGGTGCCATTTTGAGAGAGGAGGGGAGGTCGCCACCAGGTGTGCCAGTAGAAGAAAGAACTTCGGACTCTGAAACCTTTCCCTTCAGATGGTCCCCAAATAATAATTCAGTTCCATCCCTTGTCTCAGCCCAGCTCCCAGCTAACACTGTGGGAATGATCTCTTTCTTGTCTATTCTGGAGAGTTTCTAGGGTCTCCCTTTTCCAACATTCTGTGAACTGTAGAGACAGGGGCACCCTTGTGGGAATGAGCCTATACCCCACTTTATCTGGAAAGCTGTCCTTGGGTTCCATTTCTGAGCTTCACAGTCATTCATTACAATGTGACATTTATACTATGGAGTGAGCCTGTTTCTTGAAACTGGATCCAGGGTCCATAGGCCCAGAGAATTAAGCTGGATTTGCTTGCTTTGGGGATCCTTAGGCAAACAGGTACCTAATTAGTGGAAAGAACCTGTGCCTCAGTGTCTTTATTGGAGGACTTGGGATCATGAAGACCATTTTATGAGGTTTATTGAGTTTAAAGCATCCCTCAGTGCTGACTTTAGGTAATGATCCAGTCAACAGCCATGTACATATATATATATACATATAAATGTATAAATGGTCACAACGGGAACATGGGAATATATTGTGGGGTGCCTTGAGTTTAACCAAACCTTTGTGTTGCTTTATGATATAGAGAACCTTGCCTGCCTTTTCTCTTGCGTGACTGTGAACTCGCTGCCATTGTGTGAGACTCCTGGAAAGGAGGTGGCCTTGCCTTGCCAGTTGAGGTAAGAATTTCTGTTTCAGTCCAAAGTTTACACAGAGATTGTTCCCCTTAGAAAATATCACTTCCTGCCCAGGATTTCATTTTGATAAAGAGACCTCCCCTTGGGTTAGCATAGGTCCAAGTAGAACTCACATGTAGGATTGAGCCCTTTACTCCATGATAATGGGGGGACTAATGATAATTACTATTTTAGTTCTGTGGTAGGAGGAGTTTGAACACCTCCCTCAGTGAAAAGCTCACAAGAAAGTACTGTGAAATATGAGAGTGGAAGTATTGGAAAATACAATGGTGGGTGTGGGACATAAAACCATGCCAAGAAGTTTGGTAAGGTAGAGTCCTGAGACTTGGTAGGCACACTCCTGAGGATTAGCTGACTCCCAGCTTCCTGGCAGACTCCTGACATGGAACAGGTGCCATGCTTCTCACACAAAAGAGATGTGACCTGTGGTCACATTGGCTTAAAACAGAATTCTCCATGCTAATGAGGTACCAAGATGCCTAGAAGGCTTTGCCAATTAGCTTCCCATCACAGACATTCCTCCCTGCAATGGTACTCAATCTCAGGCATACCCTGAGATGTGGGGCATGGGTTTATGTATCCATTTTCCATCTCGACACTAAACAGGTTGGAACCACAGACTATTTCTTTTCAACAAGTTCTGCTGTGGAAACCATCAAGGCCTTGACCTTCAGAGCTTCAGCCTAATGTCCCTTAGAAGCCCCTCTCTGTGCTTCTGGCCATAATTACCAGCAAGCCAACTTCTTTCCAGACAAGGCCTAATATGCCTGCTGGGAGGACCCAGAGCACACCTTTTCCCCAATCCCAGGGCTAGAAGCAGTCCTCAGACTATGAGACCCTGACTCCCTCAGCTAAGGGTTTGCCTATTTTGTTGCTACTTTTCAAAGAACCAGCTCCTGGTTTGGTTCATTCTTTATTTTTCTTTGTTTCTACTTGATCATTTTAGCCCAGAGTTTGACTATTTCCTGTATTCTACTCCTCTTGGGTATATTTGCTTCTTTTATTATCCAGAGCTTTAGGATGTGTTATAAGATTTAAGAATTTGGGGCTCTGAAACCTTTCAGATTAGATGATCCCCCCAAAAATATTGCTTCGTCTCTTGTGACAGCCTAGGTCCCAGTCACCTAACCTTCTGGGAATCAGCCATTCTTCCTGAATTTTATAGTGTTTCCAAAGTTGCTATTTTCAAGCATTCTAGGAGGACAAGCAATGGAATAGCTGCCTGGGTGAAACTGGAATACAAGTGTATACAGTTGAATTGCAGCTTGTATGAGATGGCTTCACATAGTATAGATTTTATAATTCGACCTGCACCAAGCCAGTGCAGGGATTGTGGAATGATCTTCTAATTCTTCCTTCTCTGAGGACTCTGTTGTTCTATACCATATCTGAAGATCCCTGAAATGTGCAAGGTGTGAGACTTTTGGTCTGTATGTAGCCTGGGAATTTGGTTGGTTGTGGTGGATTCAGGGTCCAAGTTTACAGACAGCTGAGCTAGATTTGTTTTTTGGGGTCAATCCCTGAGTCATAAGGAGGCTATTTAAAAGAAACATGCTGGGCCCCAGTGTCCATATCTGAGGACTTGGTAGCAACATGCTGGTCCCCAGTGTCCATATCTGAGGACTTGGTAGCCTGTGCACCACTTTTGAGGTTCCTTGATTTTTTAACGGATGCCTTGTTGTTGGCTTGTGGAATGAGACCCTCTCTATTCATCTATATCTGTTGGTGTGTTGTGTTGTCAGAAACATTTTGTCAGGTAAGTTATGTTTAATGAAACCTCTGTGCTTCCTCCAGATATATCTGGGCACATTCATATCCAGGGAATTTTTGGACTAAGCTCCATTTTGTGGACACCAAGAAGGGAGATCACCTCACCTTGCCAGTTGAGGTAAGAATTTCACACCCCCTTGAAACCTTTCAGCATAGATGTTTCCTCAAATAATACAGCCTCATGCCTATGGCCTGCCTAGCTCCTAGTGGAGTAAGCTCATGGGGTCTCCTCAATTCTGGAGAGTATCTAATGTTGTCATTTTGAAACATTCCATGTGGAATGAAATTACTGGTTGTTTCTAAGAGTTTTTAAGGGTGTACTATGGAATCTCTGGTTGTGTCAAAGAATACCACACCCTACAGTTTTAATGAGGTAACCTGCATCAAACAGGGGCAGTGTTGCGGGATAAGTTCCATCCTGTCTCTCTCAGAGGACTCTGTCCTTAGGCTCCATTTGAGAGGGTTCACAGAAAGGTAGGACAATGTGATATTTTTACTCTGGATGTAAAGGGAGAAAAGGATTGTTGAAGCAGGTTCTAGGACACAACAACAGACAATTATGCCAGGTTAATTTCCTTTTGGTGTCTTGAAGTATACATTAGCAAGGTATAGGATGGTATGTTCTATAAATATCTGTTAGATCCATTTGGACCATATCTTCAGTTAGTTTTACTGTATCTCTGTTTAGTTTCTGATTCCATGATTTGTCCATATTTGAGAGTGGGGTGTTGAAGTCTCTCATTATTATTGTGTGGGATGCCATGCGTATTTTGAGCTTTATTATAGTTTCTTTTATGAATGTTTGTGCCCTTGCATTGGAGCATATATGTTCAGAATTGAGAGTTCACCTTGGTAGACTTTTCCTTTGACAAGCATGAAGTTTCCCTCCTTATCTTTTTTGACACTGTTTGGTTGAAAGTCAATTTTATCCATTATAAGAATGGCCACTCTAAGCTTGTTTCTTGCAACTGTTTGCTTGGAAAATTGTTTCCAACCTTTGACTCTGAAATAGTGACTGTCTTTGTCACTGAGGTGGCTTTCTTGTATGCATCAATATATTGGGTCCTATTTACACATCCAGTCTATTAGTCTATGTCTTTTTTTAGAGAAATTGAGACCCTTGATATTAAGAAATATTAAGGAAAAGTGATTGTTGCTTACTGTTATCTTTTTAGTTCAAGGTGAAATTCTGGTTGTGTCGAAATCTTCTATTGGGATTGTTGAAAGATTACCTCATTGTTTTTTCTACATTGTGTTTTCCTGCCTTCTGTTGGTATTTTCCATCCATTATCCTTTGTAGAGCTGGATTTCCAGAAAGATATTGTGTAAATTTGCTTTTATCATGGAATGTCTGGTTTTCTCTGTCTATGGTAATTGACAGTTTTACTGGGTATAGTTGTCTGGTCTGACATATATTTTCTCTTACAGTCTGTATAATATATGCCCCAGATATTCTGTCTTTTATAATCTCTGGTGAGATGTCTGGTGTAATTCTGATAGATCTGCCTGTATATGTTACTTGACCTTTTTCTCTTACTGCTTGTAATATTCTTGATTTGTTTAGTGCATTTGGTCTTTTGATTATTATGTGACTTGAGGAATTTCTGCAGTGGTCCAGTCTGTTTAGAGTTCATCAACTACTATTGTGGGACTGCTGTAAGGGAAGGATATGCTCTTTGGACTATATTGAGTGATGTTTAGTGTTGTGGATTCCAGAAGATGCCTGTTGGGCAGTTGGAGTGTGGGTGAACACTATGCCACCAAGCTGGACCTGGCTGATATGTAAGGTCTGGGAAGAGGACCATCATCTAATTCTTCATCTGTGCCATGGGTATATTCAAGAATAGGTTTGCTGGAATTATGTGGCCTAATGTGGACAGGAGGTCCAGCCTTGCAAGAGATCTACCAACTTCAACAAAAAAAGTCCTCCTCAAACCATTGAAGCAGAGAATTTAGCTAGATTTGCATGCTTTGGAGATACTGAGGCAAACAGGTACCTAATTAGTGGAAAGAGCCTGTGCCTCAGTGTCTTTATTGGAGGACTTGGGATCATGAAGTCCATTTTGTGAGGTTCATTGAGTTTAAAGCATCCCTCAGTGCTGACTTTAGGTAATGATCCAGTCAACAGCCATGTATATATATATATATATATATATATATATATATATATATATATATATATATATGGTCACAAGGGGAACATGTGAATATATTGTGGGGTGCCTTGAGTTTAACCTTTGTGTTGTTTTATGATATAGAGAACCTTGCCTGCCTATTCTCTTGGTGACTGTGAACTCGCTGCCATTGTGTGAGACTCCTGGAAGGGAGGTGGTCTTGCCTTGCCAGTTGAGGTAAGAATTTCTGTTTCAGTCCAAAGTTTACACAGAGATTGTTCCCCTTAGAAAATATCACTTCCTGCCCAGGATTTCATTTTGATAAAGAGACCTCCCTTTGGGTTAGCATAGGTCCAAGTAGAGCTCACATGTAGGATTGAGCCCTTTACTCCATGATAATGGGGGACTAATGATAGTCACTATTTTAGTTCTGTGGTAGGAGGAGTTTGAACACCTCCCTCAGTGAAAAGCTCACAAGAAAGTACTGTGAAATCTCTGCTTTGATGAGTGATGCCAAAATAGTTAGGATGGAGAATGTAAAATGCATCAAACAGGGACCATCTTCTGAAATAAGCACCTTCCTCCCTTCACTGTCTGGGTACTGTAGCCATCAGCCCCATCTCAGCAATCAGGGATCAGCAATCATCTTAAAATAAGGATTTGGGAAGAGAGTGGGTTATTGGAAACTGGTTTCTACATTGTTAGGCCCAGACAACATAGCTACCTTGTATCATTTTCAGGAACTGGAAACAGGTGTGGGCTGATTTAATGGGACTGTGTCTGTATCCAAGCTGACAGTTATGCATATAGGGAGCTCCTGGACTCAGTCCCATCTTGTGACATTCCATGTAGAAAGACAGCCATACCATGCTTTCTGAGTCCAGGTGAGTACTTAGGGCAGGTCAAAGGTTTCCATCAGGATATATAAGGACCAAGAGTATTTCAGATTTCTCCATTCGGTTAGCATTGCTTGGAGTATATAACATGCATGTTGGCATGAGCTGCTTGCTGGGTCCAACTTTGTGAACAGGAGCATATATAAGAACTTCCCAGGAATAGGGGTACATCATGTTCAGGGAAGAAGTTAGATCTGAGAGTGGACCATCAAAGCTCCAGTACAGATAAATGTCATTTAACTTTATAACTGAGCTCTAAACATAGTCCCACATGCAGGAATCAGCCTGTGCTTGCTGTCAAAGAAACAGAGGAGCAATTATGAAAAGTTACATCAGCCCACTTCGTAGCTTCATATTCAGACTGTGTAACCTGCCTATGAGTAGCTTGCTAAGGCCCCTGGCAGGCTTGGACCATGGATCTCAACTTCTGGATCATAACCCTTTTGGGGATACATATTAGACACTCGGCCTATCAGATATTTATGTTATCATTCATAACATTTGAAAAAGTACAGTTATGGAGTAGCAACCAAAATAATTTCATGGTTGGGGGTCACCACCACATGAGGTACTGTATTAAAGGGCTTCAGCATTAGGAAGGTTTAAAATTACTCATCAAGAGGGTACCCAAGTGTCAACTCCATGGGGACTACTTGGAAGAATGGGCCTCTTTCCTTACCTCCCCTGGGAATCAATGTCTGGGAGCCCTGTAAGAGGAATGCAAAGAAGAATAGGTTTGTCTTTCAGGATATTATCTATGAGTTGTTTGCAGAAGCCTCACCCAAGATAGAAAGGGCCATAAAATCAAGCAACATTGTATTCTCTTGAGAGTCCTGCAGCAAAGCCCTGCTTGTTTGTAGGAGTGAGCTTCTCCCTCACCAAGAGGTGACTTGGAGGACTCCAAACCATGTTGTCCATTCCTGGGAGTTAGAGAATGCTCCAGTTTTCACTTAAGGGACTGAATCCCTCACCATACTGCAACATCTACATCCAAGTGCTCAGGGAGGTGTTATAACAAAGTTTTCAAGTTCCTTGAGTGCTTATATAAACTTTCAGAGACCAGGGGAGTGTATAGTAGACTTCAAAGCCCCTTTCACCATAGAGTGTCTCCACATAAAGCAGCTATAGCTCTACAGTCCAGTAGACACCAAACAATGGGCCATTTTAAGAATCAGATTTTTGCACAGTCTGGTTCCCAGCCTTTGGTTACATGAACTAAATTGCCAGCCAAAGAATACACATGGAGGGACCCATGGCTCCAGCCCCATGGGTATCAGAGAATGACGTCCTCAGATATCAATGAGAGGAGAGGCCTTGGATCTATGAAGGCTCATTTTCCCAGTGTAGGGGAATGTCAGTACAGGGAATTAGGAGTGGGTAATTTAGTGAAGGGGGGGGGCTGGACTGAATAGGGGGTTTTCAGTGGGACAATGAGTAAAGGGGATCACATTTGATATGTAAAAAATCTAATAATGTAAAATGAAAAAAAATGTGTCTCAACATTAGGAGGGTTAAAAAACACCAAACTAAGTGTATCCAAATGGTATTTAAGTAAGTCTACTTTGAGGAATTACTCTCTTCCCCTCTCTGATCTGAGAATTAGTGCATAATAGCACTTTATGAAGATTTTCAAAGAGGACTCAAACTGTCAGAAAATAGGGTAACTGTGAGTTGTTTGAAGAAGCCCCACCAAAGATAAAAGGACCAGGTAATCATGTAACATTGTAGTCTTTTGAGAGTCTCGGAAGGAATCTGTATTGGCTTGTAGGAGTGAGCTTCTCCCCATGCAAGTAGTAACTTGGAGGATTCTAAACAATTTTGTGGCATTCCTAGAGATTAGGATGTGCCTTGTTTTTCTTGAGGGGAGGAGTCCCTCCCCATACTGCTATATCTACAGGGACGTTTTTTTTATATTTTACAGTATTAAATATTTTTTATTGATAGGCCTGGAGAAGATTTAGTTCTCTAGCATCTAGTCTTGGTGAGAAACAAGTGTGAATTGTAGATGAATTCAGCTTCATGTTTATAGATATATGGTCAGAGTATTTTTCTGAGGTCCATACATAATGAGTTCCTGGTGTACAACAGCAGTCAAGATAAATATAGAGTCCAATGAGGACAGCAGACCACATGTAGTCCATGTGAAATTCACCATTCACATTGTTTTCACACCTGCTCTCACAAGTTTGTGAGCCCCAACCCACTGTTATAATGGTAGGCTTCCTTATCACTTCTCTCCTCTGGAAGGAAGGTGAGCCTCTCTACTGAAGGATATTATCAGAGCAGCAGAAGAAGCCATATAAAGGTTACCAGAGAAGGTGTTCAGCATTCATAAGCAATCTAGGTGAGTTTGAGTTATGATGTTGAGA
Source organism: Apodemus sylvaticus (assembly GCF_947179515.1). NCBI lineage: Eukaryota > Metazoa > Chordata > Mammalia > Rodentia > Muridae > Apodemus > Apodemus sylvaticus. The sequence continues at coordinate 36,760,474 of NC_067495.1, forward strand.
ACTAAAGGTGAGGAAATGTACAAACCCCTCCACAAGAAGGGATGCCACAATACCTATTCACCTACATCAATGTTTTCTGAAGATCGCTAGGTATGTTGGTACTGTAACTGCCTCTGCTTTACTAGATGAGGTAGCTATAGCTATGAACAAGTATCACAGGATCATCAAATCCAGATAGTATCCTGGAATGTATGAGAGAAGGAACACCCTGTCATGGGCCCCATAATCACTTGTCACATGCCTGACCCACACAGTGCTGGGTGAGAATGTCTTGCTAACTACCCTATCTTGTTTCCAGGTCACTGGTCTCAGTGCGCAAAAATCCTGGTTAAGTGGACTTTGACTAGAGTCACCAGCGCGAAGATCTCAGTATTGTCAGGGCAGAAGGTGAGGACTGCTGCTCTCCTGCATCTAACATGAAAAATGACACATGCCTGCCCTCCTATAGGCTATGAGAAACCTAGAGTCCATAGAGTGTTTCCCTCACCCTATTTCCTCTTTCATTTGTATGACAGAAACAGGCTCTTTGCTAAAAGAAACTAGGCTGAGATCATCAGTTGAAGCAGTACAGTCCTTGTCATTGGTGAAGGAATGTGTTGGGAACGTCTGACAATTCAGGACACATGAAAATCATTAAATTGCAACTGCCCTTGTAATTTAGATTGAATCTGTGTAGCCAGACTTGAAGTCCTCTTAATAAATTTTATTAATTTCCAAAAAGTTGAACACTTAAGACTTTGCTACAAGCTAGCATAAGGGCAGTGTCCACCCCTAACAGAAACCTCAGAACCCAGAATGATCAAAGAGTACAATATTTATCTTAAGTAATGTTAACCATCCTAACCCCAAAGTTCATTTCTCCCTTATTTTTAAGAAGAGGAACTAAGTTACCAATTATCAGTTTGCAGCTATGGGAAGGTATGTGCAGGTTTTATAATGATTGCAATGTGGAAGACATGAAAATCTTCCTCTGAGATAGTGTCCTTTAAGTGTTGCTGTACATGGCATCTCATGTATCCTCAGAAATCATGTATCAAAAACTATGCATACTCAGAACATGTGGAGATGCCCATAATGCAATTACATATCAATGGTTGCAACAACAAGAATATAGACACTCCACATCCCTGGCCTCACATAGTCTTATGGTGTCCCTGATGGCATCTGCATTGTGATCTGACCATACTCCAAATAGCTGGGTCTCTTCCTATTTCAGGCTTTCAGGATTCTAGGATCACTTGGAGTCTTGTGACCCTAGAGCCCGACTCAGGAGATCTCAAATAACATGACTTTTTGAAGGCTGTGTGAAGTGGTCTGCCATAACAGTCCACTCACTCTCTTCCTTTCTCCAACAGGCCTGTGTATCCACCTTGCTTTGACTGGTAGACTATCTTGTCTGTTGTTACCAAGGAAAATTACAATGGCTGAATCCGATAACTCACAGAACTACAACCTCCAAGAGAGTGCTCAGGCCCAGCAGGAGTTTGACAATGCCCAGGCTAACATGGAAACAGCAGAGGAAGAGGTATACACCACCACCTCAAATATGGTGTGTGGTAGTGGTGTCCCAAGTCCTCCCCAGAGTCCTCAGGGAGCCTCGTCTCCCTGTGTGGCACTGGCCTATATTCCTGAAGGCTCATCTGAGGAAGCTTCAGTCAAACAATTAGAGGAGCTGGAAGACCCACTGTATTTGTTGCACAATGCCCAGAATGTAAAGGTGTATGACTTGGTGGACTTTCTGCTTACCAAATATCAAATGAATGCATTCATCACCAAGGCAGAAATGTTGGAAAGTATTGGTAGAGAGTATGATGAGTACTATCCTCTGATCTTCAGTGAGGCCTCTGAGTGTATGAAGCTGGTCTTTGGCCTTGACATAGTAGAAGTGGATCCATCTGTCCACTCCTATAACCTTGTCACTGCCCTGGGCATCACTTATGATGGGATGCTGACTGATGTCCAGGGTATGCCCAAGACAGGCATCCTCATAACTGTACTGGGCATCATTTTCATGAGAGGAAATTATGTAAGCAAGGAGATTCTCTGGGAAATGTGGAATAACATAAGGTTGTATGTGGGGAGGGATCCTTACATACATAAAGACACCAGGAGGCTCATCTCTGAGGAATTTGTTCAGGAAGGTTACCTGGAATACAGGCTGGTGCCCAATAGTGATCCTCCTAGCCATGGGTTCCTGTGGGGCCCAAGGGCCTTTGCAGAAACCACCAAAATGAAAGTCTTAGAGTTTTTTGCCAGTATTAATAAGACTCACCCCAGAGCCTACCCTCTAAAGTATGCAGAGGCTTTAAGGGATGAGATAGACAGGGCTGAGGCCTGGATCTTCCAGCAGTTGTTTCAATATCAGTGACCTGCACACATTCTAGTGCACTGGCAATTCTCCTCTAACATCAGATGAGACAGATCACTGCTCCAATTATTGTCCCTCATGTGAGAGTTGGTGGGAAAAGAACATTAAGCATTCAATTTGTATTCTGGTTGAGTGACTTTAGGGTTCTTGGTATTCCAAAATGTTAATACTCTTAGTACAAGATCCATTAGCTGTAAGTTTCCCTCTTTTGTATTGTATGCATGGCATTTTTTTCATGTTTGAAGAATTTCCTTATGCAGAAACCAAATAACAATGACTTTTGTATTAATTCGTAAAATGTCACAAGATACTAGTGACATTGAATTTGGAATTACCCGGGCAATGTGAAAAATCTGGGCATTAACATGAAAAATAAATAAAATAAAGTTTTGATTTTCTTGAACATTTTTGTCTATGGTTAATTTACCAGATTAAAGTTAAAAAGAATAAATGGAATTTTCATCACAAAATTCCTCTCTGGGTACCTGTTCTTTTTAAAGATAACACTTGGAGATTTATAGGATTCAGATTTTTCCTCATCTCCTGAAGAGTTCTTTACAGTTGAGTCAAGAGCTATCACTTTTCTCTTGATAGGATTTGGGTAGGATCCACAGATCTGTCCATACATTGCAACTTGTTTATGACCATTAGCACTTGAGTAGAAGGTCTGCAGAGGGATGTGCTGAGGCAAGCACCCCAATGTTAATGCAGCAAACCAAGGCATTATGGGAATCCAGCCACATAGCAGCTCACAAGGTTTCTAAATCCTGTCCCACCCTACTTGATCTCATTTTGACCAGTGTCCATCCATTCATATTTAGGAATACTATCTATTCAAGTATAAGCAGGCATTAGCAATTATATGAATAATATCAAGCAGAAATTTACAGGCCCAGATAGTTTAGGAAAATGACAGGTCTGGAGTGGGTGTGGCAAGGATGCATGAACATACCCGGGAATTGCAGGTCTATTGGGAGTACTTGAAGTCAGGAGTAGGAGTGAGGGGGAAATGGAGGGAGAGAGTACAGGGGAGACAGCTGGAATTGGGTAACATTTGCATAAGGGAGGGAGGGCAGCCTAGTGCTCTGAAAATCTCCTGAAGTCTATGAACATCATGTGGCGGTTTCAAAAATCTTGACTCATGGGAAATGACACTAAGTTACTAAGTTTGGCCCTTTTTCAGTAGACATAGCCTTATAGTATCAAGTTTTCCACACTGGGAGTTGGCTTTTTGACCCCATTCCTAGTTGCTTGAAGATTACAGCCTTCTGTTTCCCTTATAAACAGGATGTAGAACTCTAGGTCCTCCTCCATTGTTATGCCAACATGAATAATGCCATTCTTCCACCATGAAGGGAATGGACTGAATCTCTGATGGTGTAAGCTAATCCCAATTACATGTCCTGAATAAGATTTACCTTGATTGTGTTGTCAGTTCACACTATTAGAAATACTAATTAATACAGGGCTATAGTTAGGATTCCTAGCAATACAGGATTTAGAGTATGACCTGAAAAATCTTTGGTAGTCAAGCAAGGGTTATTTTTGGGTGAAATTTCTTGCATTTGATGGAGATTTGGCTTGAGGAGAGCCCAGGGAGTCTTCCATACAACCCAGGCTAATGTTTGAAATGAGGGATGATCACTGCAAACCCACAGTCTGCCCACATTGCCAAGGCAAACCTCACATAACTCAATGAATGTAGAGAGGTCTAGCTAGTGTCTGCTTGGAGACTAAATACCAACATTTTAGTTTTTGTTGTGTGAAGGTGCTCTGTAAGATATTGAAAGTAAAACTTAGACACCAACTCAGCCATATATCCTTCAACCTTCAATTTGTCGTGCTTACCAGATGTGATCAGATACTGTGAGAGTCATGGTGGTGCAAACATGTAAGAGTGGCCAGCCAATGTTTGGTTTAACTTAAGGTCCATGCCATGAGAGGGATCCCATGCCCCACGTTGCCTGGACATGTAAATTGGATATCACAGAGATTTAGAGTAGAACCAAACATGATTGGTCTAAAAAAGTAAATCAAGGAAATAATTTCAGCTATGGTCTGCTATACAAATAGATTGGTGCTTTTTCCAGTCTTCTTCAGAGAGGCTTCTTCCCTCAGCAGATGGATCAGGTACCTTAGACCCATACTCAGACAATAAGCCAAGATCTAATCTAAATTGGATGTCACCCTCAGGCCCCTCCCCTTAGATGTCAACAAGACCCCAGTAATTTGGGGTTCAACAAGACCTAGGGAATGACTTGGGAAGGACGCACTATAGGAGTCAGTGGGGATGTGGGACAGAAGTAGAACATGTCCCACCAAATGAACTAAGCAGGGCCCACATACCATATGTCAGAGAGTCTAAAGCAGCAAGCACTGGGCTGCATGGTTCTTCCTCACATCCTATGCCTGCATACTGATTTAAAAGTATCTTTTGTTTGTCAAATGGACTTGTTATCTAGGGGGCTTAAGACTGAACAAGCTCACAGGTTTATATTCTTTTGAACAGTTACTGGCTTGTTTAAATCAGCTCTTCTAGCCCTAACTCCTCTCCATGTTGATTGATTCAAACTGGCTTCTCTTGACTTTGGACTGAATTGCTCTATTTGGCTTTAATGTCATCTCTGGTAACCTGATCTAATCTGGCTTCTCACCTGCTGCCTCATTCTGTATCTATCTGCAACCTGTCCCTGTTAAACTGAGTTCATGACCACCCTAAGCCTGATCTCTTATATAGCCTCAATGTTTTTGTATGTTCTCCTGAGAGTTGTGCATATCTCATCTCTGACTCATTCTAACGGCACTTCTCTGATTTGTTATTTTGTCTGCTTGCCTATTGGACTTCACTTTCAAAGATGGGTATTTCTATCTAGAATATGAATTTATTGTCATTGTTTCAGATTAAACATCTGTAGGAACTGTTTTCATTATTACCACCAGACGGATTAAAATTGTGCAACCCCATCCAGTCCACACAGACTTTGAGTATCTTCAGATGTGATATAATGGAAGCACAGCCATGCTGCTTGATATAAAATTCCTCTAAGTGTAATAGATGTTATTTGCTGATTTTGGGAGACTTCTTATTTGTTATATTTTCTATATTCTTTGTTTATAATCCAAATGATTTCCTCTTTCAGGGTTCCCCCTTCCCCAGAAGTCCTTTAAGCCCCTTTACCTCTGCCCATTTCCCAATCATCCCCTCCCACTTCTCTGTCCTTATAACCCCCTACTTTGCTACACTGAGCCTTTCCAGGACATGGGCCCTCTCCTTCCTTTTTCTTGGGAATGATTTGATATGTGAATTGTGTCTTGGGTATTCAGAGCTTCTGGACTAATATCCACTTATCAGTGACTGCATTCCATGTGTGTTCTTTTGTGATTAAGTTACCTCACTTAGGATGATATTTTCCAGTTCCAACCATTTGCCTAAGAATTTCATGAATTCATTGTTTTTAATAGCTGTGTGGTATTCCATTGTGTAAATATACCACATTTTCTGTATCCATTCCTCCATTGAGGAACATCTGGGTTTTTTTTCCAGATTCTAGCTATTATTTGGGAGACGTCTAAAGGTGGGAATGGATGTGTTTCTGACTCTATGTCCTGTGCTTGCTATTCTTTTCCTCCTAATTGGTTGCTTGTCCAGGCTCAATATCTAAGTATTTTGCCTTGTCTTATCATATACTGCTTTGGAATTTTTGGTTGTAGTTGTTCTTGGAAGCCTGCACTTTCCTGAATAGGAAACAGAGAGGGGAGTATTTCAGGGATTTGGGATGTGTGAGTGGAACAGGGAGGAATGTAGGGAGTAGAAATTGTGGCCAAACTGTCTACAAATATACATCTCCTACACAACTAAGGGAATAATCTATCTTCAATTAAAATACTAATCTGTAAGTATTCCAAATAAATTTTGTGGTAAGATTCAAACCTCAAAGTGCTTCTCCAAGCTTACAGAACTTTAAAAATCCATGATTTGCAAACCTCAAAGTGCACAAAAAGCCATGTTGAACTTTTATATATATATATAAAATTTTATATATATATATAAAATTTTATATATATATATAAAATTTTCTATATTCTTTGTTTACAATCCCAAATCTTTCCCCTTTCCCAGTTCCCCCTCCCCATATGTCCCATAAGTCCTCTTCTCTCCATCCATTCTCCTATCTTTCCCCCTCCCTTTTCTCTGTCCTGGTACTCTCCTACAATGCTGGATTAAGCCTTTCCAGGATTAGGGCCCTCTTCTTCCTTCTTCATGGGAATCATTTGATATGCTAATTGTGTCTTCAGTATTCAGAGTTTCAGGGATAATTAATATCCACTTATCAATGATTGCATTCCATGTGCATTCTTTTGTGATTGTGTTACCTCGCTTAGGATGATATTTTCCAGTTCCATCCATTTGCCTAAAAAATTAATGAATTCATTGTTTTTAATTGCTGAATAGTACTCCAAATGTGTATATATACCACATTTTCTGTATCCATTCCTCCATTGGGGGCTATCTGGCTATTATAAATAAGGCTGCTATGAACACAGTGGAGCATGTGTCCTTATTGCATGCTGGGGAATCCTCTGGGTATATGCCCAGGAGAGGTATAGCAGGGTCCTCTAGAACTGTCATGTCCAGAAAATTTGGAATTGAGAGAGTTGTCGGAGGAACAATAATGTGCTGGATAATTTTATGTCAACTTGACACAAACTAAAGTCATTTGAGTGGAGGAAATGTTATTTAAGAAAATACCTATATAAGATTGTATATATACAATACAATAGGGGTATAGGGTAGTACGTTCTATAAATATCTCTTAGATCCATTTGGACCATATCTTCATTTAGTTTTATTGCATCTCTGTTTAGTTTCTGATTCCATGATTTGTCTAATTTTGAGGGAGGAGTGTTGAAGTCTCCCACTATTATTGTGTGGGATGCAATGTGTGTTTTGAGCTTTACTATAGTTTCTTTTATGAATGTTGGTGCCCTTGCATTGGAGCATAAATGCTCAGAATTGACAATTCATCTTGGTAGACTTTTCCTTTCACAAGTATGATATTTCCCTCCTTATCTTTCTTGACAACTTTTGGTTGAATGTCAATTTTATCCAATATAAAAATGGCCACTCCAGCTTGTTTCTTGGGACCATTTGCTTGGAAAATTGTTTTCTAACCATTGATTCTGAAATAGTGACTGTCTTTGCCACTGAGGTGGGTTTCTTGTATGCAACAAAATGTTGGGTCCTATTTACACATCCAGTCTATTTGTCTATGTCTTTTTTTAGAGAAATTGAGATAATTGATATTAAGAAATATTAAGGAAAAGTGATTGTTGCTTACTGTTATCTTCTTAGTTCAAGGTGAAATTCTTGTTGTGTCAAAATCTTCTGTTGGGTTTGTTGAAAGACTACCTTGTTGCTTTTTCTATATTGTGGTTTTCTCCCTTCTATTGGTATTTTCCATCCATTATCCTTTGTTGAGCTGTATTTCCAGAAAGATATTGTGTAAATTTTCTTTTGTCATGGAATGTCTGGTTTTCTCTGTCTACTGTAATTGAAAGTTTTACTGGGTATAGACATCTGGGCTGACATTTATGTTCTCTTAGGCTGTGTATAACATATGCTGCAGATATTCTGTATTTTATAATCTCTGGTGAGACGTCTGGTGTAATTCTGATAGATCTGCCTGTGTATGTTACTTGACCTTTTTCTCTTACTGCTTGTAATATTCTTGATTTGTTTAGTGCATTTGGTCTTTTGAATATTATGTGATTTGGAGGAATTTCTGCACTGGTCCAGTCTGTTTACAGTTCATCAACTACTATTGTGGGACTGCTGTAAGGGAAGGATATGCTCTTTGGACTGTGTTGAGTGATGTTTAGTGTTGTGGATTCCAGAAGATGCCTGTTGGGCAGTTGGAGTGTGGGTGAACACTATGCCACCAAGCTGGACCTGGCTGATATGTAAGGTCTGGGAAGAGAACCATCATCCAATTCTTCATCTGTGCCATGGGTGTATTCAAGAACAGGTTTGCTGGAATTATGTGGCCTAATCTGGACAGGAGGTCCAGACTTCCAAGAGATCTACCAACTTCAACACAAAAGTCCTCCTCAAACCATTGAGGCAGCTTATACAGACCTCCCGAGACTTCACATCCCTAGAAGATGTATACAATGGTATAAAAGAAGACATTGAGTCAGTGAACTGGAGTGAGGACAGAGGAACTATTACCATTGATGTAGACATATTTCAATGAGAGAGTGAATCCTTCACCACAGGGGTGCACTCAATATTTTGAAACTGAAAACTTGAAGAGTTCTGTTTATCAGTTCAACCTGCATGGACATAAAACTATTTGACAAGAGGATTCTGCACACTGCTCTGGATGGAACAGGAAAATGATAGTAGAGTACAAAGTTCCTTTTTGTCTCTCATGTTTTATAGTGAAAACATCTCTTTATCACACACTCAATGAAAGATTTGCTTCAAGTTCCTCACTCAGTAGGGGTTATTGATCAATGTAAGGTAAAATAATTCAAGTTGACTTGAAACTCTTGCCTGATTTTGGATGTCTGCAAGCAGGCAGGAATGCAGGCAGGCAGGACTGCAGGCAGGAGGGCAGGACTGTAGGCAGGAAGGCAGTCAGGACTGCAGGTAGGCAGGCTGGCCTGCAGGCAGGCAGGTAGGACTGCAGGCAGGAAGGCAGGACTGCAGTCAGGAAGGCATGCAGGCAAGCAGGAATGCAGGAGGACAAGCAGGAATGCAGGAGGATAGGCAGGAAGGCAGGCAGGCAAGAAGTCAGGCATGAAGGCAGGCAAGAATGCAGTCAGGTAGTCAGGAGTGAAAGCAGGCAGGCAGGAATGCAAGGAGTAATGCAGGCAAAAAGGCAGGTTGGTATGCAGGCAGGCAGGAAATCCGGAAATCAGGCAGAAATGCAGTCAGGAAGTCAGGCAGGAAAGCAGGCAGGCAGGAATGCAAGCAGTAACGCAGGCAATAAGGCAGGACGGTATGCAGGCAGGCAGGAAGTCAGGAAAGCAGGCAGGAATGCAGACATACAGGCATGCAGTCAAATAGGAATGCAGGCGGGCTAGCAGGCAGGTGGGCAGAAACGCAGGCAGGCAAGCAGAAAGGAAGGAATGCATGCAGGAATACAGGCTGGTAGGCAGGAATGCAGTCATGCAGGAATGCATGCATGCAGGCAGCCATGACTGCAGGCAAGAGGGCAGGACTGTAGGCAGGCAGCCAAGACTGCAGACAGGAATGCAGGCAGGGAAGCAGGAATGCAGGCAGGAATGCTGGCAGGAATGCAGGCAGACAGGCAGAAATGCAGGCAGGCATGAAGTCAGGCTGGAACACAGGCAAGAATGCAGTCAGGCAGTCAGGCAGGAAAGCAGGCAGGCAGGAATGCAAGCAGTAACTCAGGCAAAAATGCAGGTGGGTATGCAGGCAGGCAGGAAGTCAAGAAAGCAGGCAGGAATGCAGACATACGGGCAGGCAGTCAAACAGGAATGCAGACAGGCAAGCAGACAGGTGGGAAGAAATGCAAGCAGGAAAGAATGCATGCAGGAATGCAGGCTGGTAGTCAGGAATGCAGTCATGCAGGAATGCATGCAGGCAGGCAGACAGGACTGTAGGCAAGAGGGCAGGACTGTAGGCAGGAAGGCAGGACTGCAGACAGGAATGCATGCAGCGAAGCAGGAATGCAGGCAGGAATGCAGGCAGGAATGCAGGCAGGAATGCTGGCAGGAATGAAGGCAGGAATGCAGGCAGGAATGGAGGCAGGAAAGCAGGCAGGCAGGAATGCAAGCAGTAACACAGGCAAAAAGACAGGTCGGTAAGCAGGCAGGCAGGAAGTCAGGAAGCAGGCAGGAATGCACACATGCAGGCAGGCAGTCATACAGGAATGCAGACAGGCAAGCAGACAGGTGGGCAGAAATACAGGCAAAATGCAGGCAGGCAAACAGGCAGGGATGCAGGCAGGCAGACAGGAAGGAATGCAGTCAGGCATGGATATGCACAGGCAGGCAGGAAGGAATACAGGGAGGAATGCATGCATGCAGACATGTTATTTTCTGAGAATCCAGTTAATGTCACATACAATTTTATACATGTTTATATGTGAGTCGTTGCTCTATATAGAAGTCCCGGTGCAGCACATTTCACCTGTAGACAGACATGTCTGGAAATTTCTCCATAGGAAAAGGTGGTGGTGTCAGGTTAGCTGCATTTCTATCAGTATAACCTAGTACATTTGTAGTAGATCTATCAGACCTTCAACTTCCTGAGGGACAAGCCAGAGCTCCTGGGAAAGATGGAGAGGCACAATTGAGCTCAGGCACTCCAGGTACTGTCTCAACTCATAAGTGCTGAAGAGCTAGGGGCCAGTCCCAGGCAGATGCAGCTTTTACCTGTGAGACATTCGCAGAGTTACCTAAGGACAAGGAAGGTGGCATGGAGTCACAGCAGGAGTTAAACAGCAAACAGACCCCTGCAGGCAGCCTTTCCAAGGGCATTCTAGTGCACACAAAATGTGCAACATCCCTGCAAGTGACCCAGACAACAGTCCACCTCAGGAGACAAGGGTCCCATCTCATAAAGAGGGCACATCTGATCGTGACACAGATTTTCCATCAGCTACTGTTGAGATGGAAGTTGGTGTGCATATGCCCAGCTTCTCCTAATGGTACCTCAGAAATGGGTACCTCATGCTTGTGTACAAGTCTTGCTGTTGTGTCCTGAATGCTGCCCCTTCAGTCACATGTCTATGTGTGTCAGTTGTGGAGGAAAGGGAAAACTGATGCAGAAGAGGAACATTTCTGTGAAACCAAGGGAATAATCAATGTGCTTTTCAGAAACAAAACACCTTCCTGAACTCAGAGGACACTACCCACCTCAAAACAAATCAATATTTATTTCTGGAAATGTAGAAATTGTAGTTTAGTTTGTTTTTCTGGATTTAATTTCTGAGCACAGTATTTTCAGATATTGATTATACATTCAATTTTTACCTCAATATTTTAAATCCTCTGCAGCCAATACATCTTGGTCTTGGGAATGTGACTATCATGTTAATGATAGTAATAAATACCAACCGCACTGACACACACATAGAAAATCTTGAATATGTGGAATGTGTTTCCACTGACGTATCAGAACAATATTTTACATGTCATCCTGGAAGATCTTTGGTGACTAGTCTCAGGTTGTAGTCATCTGTGAGGAGGATGCTGTGGTTGTTTGGTTTTATACACAGGATCAAATTTGCATTTGTCCTGGAAGAAATCTTTGTCAGTTCTCATGAGTTTGTGTGTGTCTGAGGAACTAGAGTCCTTGCTATGATGGTGACCCTTTCAAACAGTACAGGTTCACTCGGAAATTCATCCAGTCTACACATTCACCCAGGTTTCCTTGGCCTAGCAGATTGACCTTGTATTAGTTTGGGTTCTCTAGAGTCACAGAACTTATGGATAGTCTTTATATCGTTAGGGAATTTGTTAATGACTTACAGTCTATAGTCCAACTCCCCAGTAATGATCAGCAGCAGCTGTGCGTGGAAGTCCAAGGATCTAGCAGTTTCTCAGTCCCACGAAGCAAGCAGGCAAGGAAGAGTGAGAGAGAATCTTCCTTCTTCCAATGTCCTTATATATCTCCAGCAGAGGGTGTAGCCCAGATTAAAGGCTGTAGGTCTCCAACAGAGGGTGTGGTCCAGACTAAAGGTGTGTGCATCCATGCATTTAATCCCAAATGATCTTGAATTCGGAGATCTCCTTGTCTTACCCACTATGCTTCAAGGTCTCCATGCCAAGATCCAGGTCAGAAACTTATATCTCTGAGCCTCCAAATTAGGATCATAGGTGAGTCTTCCAATTCTAGACTATAGTTCATTCCAGATATACTCAAGTTGACAACTAGGAATAGCCACTACAATCCACTCCTTGTCAACTTGACACAAATAATATCTCATGTCCACATGAAACAATAACAAGATTGTGAATACGCCTAACATGATATAGCTATTCCTCATACAATCGCAAATGCATTCGTAAATTTACAGTGGGGAAATGTCCCTTGGGAACATTCTTTTAGTGTTTCAATACCAATTGATTTAAAGGGATTGGAAGAAAGACAAATGCATCTTTAACAAAATAAGATATAAGCATTCATATTACTTATAATCCTCCTTTCTGCAGCTGGTTATGTGGCCTTAGCTGGTATTTATAACTACCTTCCTCTGCTATCAATTCTGTATTTCCTTCATCTTCGGCAAGCACCTCAGCAGGTCTTGGCTCTTTTCCTGGAGGATTGACCCATACCTTCATTCCTGATGGGTCTGTGTGCTTTGTCATCCTGCTTGGATTAGGCTGTTGTAGTTTCCCATTGACTTTAATCACAGGACATGGTAGTACTAAGAGACGCCCTAGGGAATCTCCTGCACTCCAGACATAATCTCATCCCTCCTAACACTGTTATTCTTTTCATAGCCTGTTGGTTTAAGGGCATTAGAAGGCCAAAATGGCCAGGGGGAAGTCTGAGCTTCCAGTTCAATGGAATGTTTCTTGTGGCTCCTGGTAGGAGCACTCCCCCCTCTGGAACCAAAACTTCTAGGCCAGAAGAACCTAAATTTGTGGGGACAGGAAGCAAAAATTTTCCTAGAGGGTCACTAGGAGTGATAGTGAGTGGAACTGTTCCCTTTTCCACCCCTTGATTCCTGGACCCATGGGTCCTGGCTATGGGAGAAACTGTACCATATATTGAATGCTGATTCAAAGCATATACTGCCTTGTGAAGAACTCTGTCCCAGCCCTCCATGCTGTTGCCACCTAATTGGCACCATAACTGTGTCTTCAAAAGGACATTCCATCTTTCTATCAGACAAGCTGCTTCAGGATGATGGGAAACATGGTAAGACCAGTGAATTCCATAATCTTGGGCCCACTGTCACACTTCTCTGGCTGTGAAATGAGTTCCTTGGTCAGAAGCAATACTGTGTGGAATACCAAGGCATTCTGTGAGTCCACGGATGGTGGTTTTGGCAGAAGCATTACGTGCAGGAAAGGCAAATCCATAACCAGAATAAGTATCTACTCCAGTAAGAACAAAACACTGTCATTTCCACGGGGGAAGTGCTCGATATAGTCAACCTGCCACCAGGTTGCTGGCTGGTCACCTTGAGGAATGGTGCTTTATCTGGGGCTCAGTGTTGGTTTCTGCTGTTGGCAGATCTGGCATCAGCAGCAGCTGTAGCCAGGTCAGCCTTGGTGAGTGGAAGTCCGTGTTGCTGAGCCCGAGCATAAACTCCGTCTCGGCCACCATGGCCACTTTGTTCATGTGCCCACTGGGCAATAACTGGGATGGCTGGGGAAAGAGGCTGACTGTCCAGAGAACGGGTCATCTTATCCACTTGATTATTGAACTCCTCCTCAGCTGAAGTCACCTTTTGGTGAGAATTTACATGGGACACAAATATCTTCACATCCTTTGCCCATTTGGAGAGATCCATCCACACACTTCTTCCCCAGATGTCTTTCTCACCAATTTTCCAATTGTGATCTTTCCATGTCCCTGACCATCCAGCCAATCCATTGGCTACAGCCCATGAGTCAGTGAACTGTCGTACATCTGGCCATTTCTTCTTCCAAACAAACTGCAATACCATGTGTACTGCCCGAAGTTCTGCCCACTGTGAAGATTTTCCTTCACCTGTATCTTTCAGGTTTGTCCCAGAAAGGGGTTATATAATGCTGCAGCTGTCCACTTTTGGGTGGTGCCTACATAACGTACAGAGCCATCAGTAAACCAGGTCCTAGTCTTCTCTTCTTCAGTCAACTGGACATAGGGAACACCCCATCAGGCTATAGGCGCATGCTTGGCAGCAGATGGCATTGTAACAGGAGTAGAAACCATAGGCATCTGAGCAACTACTTCATGTTACTTGCTTGTGCCTTCAGGACCTGCTCTGGCCCGATCACGTATATACTACTTCCATTTGATAATAGACTGCTGTTGTGCACGCCCTACTTTATCACTTGGAGGGTTGGATAACACCCAGCTCATGGTGGGCAGTTCAGGTCTCATAGTAACTTGGTGTCCTATTGTCAAATGTTCAGTTTCCACTAAAGCCCAATAGCAGGCCAAGAGCTGTTTTTGAAAGGAAGAGTAGTTGTCTGCATATGACGATAGAGCTTTGCTGCAAAATCCCAAAGGTCTCTTCTGTGATTCACCTACAGGGGCCTGCCAGAGGCTCCAAACAGCATCTCTATCTGCCACTGACACCTCAAGTACCATTGGGTCTGCTGGATCAAAACGTTTCACACACATGGTTCCTCTTAGGATTTTATTTTTGTGAAAGAGACATCCACTTTGGTTAGCATAGGTCCAAGTAGATCTCACCTGTAGGTTTGAGCCCTTTGCTCCATGATACTTGAGAACTAAGGATAGCCATAATTTTAAGTAGTTTTGTGACAGAAAAATGTTGAATACCCTAGCATCTACTGGGGTGCGTATGTCCTGCTCCTAGCTGAGCAGCTATACATAATTATATCCACTGGGAGAGATGTGTTTTCCTTAAGTGTTCAGCCTCCAGTCAGTTCATCATACTTTACTGGATGGCCTCCTGGCCACATGTACACAGTGCTTACCAATTCGACTCTATGGGTATTTACCAATTCAACTCAATATGGATTCAGATTTTTCCTCATCTCCTGAAGAGTTCTTTACAGTTGAGTCAAGAGCTATCACTTTTCTCTTGATAGGATTTGGGTAGGATCCACAGATCTGTCCATACATTGCAACTTGTTTATGACCATTAGCACTTGAGTAGAAGGTCTGCAGAGGGATGTGCTGAGGCAAGCACCCGAATGTTAATGCAGCAAACCAAGGCATTATGGGAATCCAGCCACATAGCAGCTCACAAGATTTCTAAATCCTGTCCCACCCTATTTGATCTCATTTTGACCAGTGTCCATCCATTCATATTTAGGAATACTATCTATTCAAGTATAAGCAGGCATTAGCAGTTATATGAATAATATAAAGCTGAAATTTACAGGCCCAGATAGTTTAGGAAAATAACAGGTCTGGGGTGGGTGTGGCAAGGATGCATGAACATACCTGGGAATTGCAGGTCTATTGGGAGTACTTGAAGTCAGGAGTAGGAGTGGGGGGAAATGGAGGGAGAGAGTACAGGGGAGACAGCTGGAATTGGGTAACATTTGCATAAGGGAGGGAGGGTAGCCTAGTGCTCTGAAAATCTTCTGAAGTCTATGAATATCATGTGGTGGTTTCAAAAATCTTGACTCATGGGAAATGACACTAAGTTACTAAGTTTGGCCCTTTTTCAGTAGACATAGCCTTATAGTATCAATTTTTCCACACTGGCAGTTGGCTTTTTGACCCCGCTCCTAGTTGCTTGAAGATTACAGCCTTCTGTTTCCCTGAATATTTTGAAACTGAAAACTTGAAGAGTTCTGTTTATCTGTTCAACCTGCATGGACATAAAACTATTTGACAAGAGGATTCTGCATACTGCTCTGGATAGAACAGGAAAATGATAGTAGAATACAAAGTTCCTTTTTGTCTCTCATGTTTTATAGTGAGAATATCTCTTTATCACACACTCAATGAAAGATTTGCTTCAATTTCCTCACTCAGTAGGGGATATTGATCAATGTAAGGTAAAATAATTCAAGTTGACTTGAAACTCTTGCCTGACTTTGGATGTCTGTAAGCAGGCAGGAATGCAGGCAGGCAGGCAGGACTGCAGGCAGGAGGGCAGGACTGCAGTCAGGAAGGCATGCAGGCAAGCAGGAATGCAGGAGGACAAGCAGAAATGCAGGAAGATAGGCAGGAAAGCAGGCAGGCAAGACGTCAGGCATGAATGCAGGCAAGAATGCAGTCAGGTAGTCATGCAGTAAAGCTGGCAGGCAGGAATGCAAGGAGTAATGCAGGCAAAAAGGCAGGTTGGTATGCAGGCAGGCAGGAAATCTGGAAATCAGGCAGGAATGCAGGAAGGAAGTCAGGCAGTCTTACAGGAATGCAGACAGGCAAGCAGGCAAGCAGGTGGGCAGAAATGCAGGCATAAATGCAGGCAGGCAGGAATGCAGGCAGACAGACAGGAAGGAATGCAGGCAGGAATGCATGCATGCAGGCATGTTAGTATCTGAGAATCCAGTTAATGTCACATACAAGTTTATACATGTTTCTATGTGAGTCATTGCTCTATACAGAAGTCCTCTTGAGGTTTCTATTCCCTAGAAGATGAGGACAGTAGTATAAAACAAGACATTTGAGCCAATGAACTGCAGCGAGGACAGAGGAACTATTACCTTTGATGTAGACATATTTCTGAGAGAGAGTGAATCCTTCCCCACAGGGCAGCACTGAATATTTTGAAACTGAAATTGTTAAGAGTTTTCTTTGTCAGTTCAAGCTGCACGGACACAAAACTATTTGACAAGAAGATTCTGCACACTGCTCTGGAAGGAACAGGAAAATGGTAGTAGAGTACAAAGTTCCTTTTTGTCTCTCATGTTTTATAGTGAGAACATCTCTTTACCACACACTCAAAGAAAGATTTGCCTCAAGTTCCTCACTCAGCAGGGGATATTGATCAATGTAAGGTAAAATAATACAAGTTGACTTGAAACTCTTGCCTGAATTTGGATGTCTGAAAGCAGGCAGGAATGCAGGCAGGCAGGCAGGCAGGCAGGCAGGCAGGACTGCAGGCAGGAATGCTGGACTGCAGGAAGACAGGCAGGAAGTACTGCAGGCAGGAAGTCAGAACTGCAGGGAGGCCAGCAAGCAGGAATTCAGGAAATCAGGAAGACAGGATGACATGCAGCAGGCAGGTAGGAATGCAGGTAGACATGAAGGAATGCAGGCAGCAATGCAGGGAGGAGTGAAGGCAGGAATGCAGGCAGGATTGAATGCATGCAGGCAGTAATGCAGTGAGGCATGAATGCAGGCAAGAATGCAGTCAGGTAGCCAGGCAGGAAAGCAGGGAGGCAGGATGCAAGCAGTAATGCAGGCAAAAATGCAGGTTCTTATTCAGGCATGCAGGAAGTCAGGAATGCAGGCAGGAATGCAAGCAGGAAGTCAGGAAATCAGGAAGACAGGATGACATGCAGCAGGCAGGTAGGAATGCAGGTAGACATGAAGGAATGCAGGCAGCAATGCAGGGAGGAGTGAAGGCAGGAATGCAGGCAGGATTGAATGCATGCAGGCAGTAATGCAGTCAGGCATGAATGCAGGCAAGAATGCAGTCAGGTAGCCAGACAGGAAAGCAGGGAGGCAGGATGCAAGCAGTAATGCAGGCAAAAATGCAGGTTCTTATGCAGGCATGCAGGAAGTCAGGAATACAGGCAGGAATGCAAGCAGGAAGTCAGGCAGTCATACAGGAATGCAGACAGGCAGGCAGGCAGGTGGACAGAAATGCAGGCAGGACTGCAGGCATGAAGGCTGGACTGCAAGCAGGGAGGCAGGACTACAGCCAGGAAGACAGCACTGTAGGCAGGCAGGTAGGCAGGACTGCAGGCAGAAAGGTAGGACTGTAGTCAGGAAGGCAGGCAGGCAATCAAGAATGCAGGAGTACAGGCAGGAAGGCAAGCAGGAATGCAGGCTGGAATGCAGGCAGACAGCCAGGAATGCAGGCAAGCAAGAAGTCAGACAGGAATAGTGTCAAGAATGCAGTCAGGTAGTCAGGCAGGAAAGCAGGCAGGCAGGAATGCAAGCAGTAACTCAGGCAATAAGGCAGGTCGGTACACAGGCAGGCAGGAAGTCAGGAAAGCAGGCAGGAATGCAGACATACAGGCAGGCAGTCAAACAGGAGTGCAGACAGGCAAGCA
Source organism: Apodemus sylvaticus (assembly GCF_947179515.1). NCBI lineage: Eukaryota > Metazoa > Chordata > Mammalia > Rodentia > Muridae > Apodemus > Apodemus sylvaticus. The sequence continues at coordinate 36,778,682 of NC_067495.1, forward strand.
GGCAGGTGGGCAGAAATGCAGTCAGGCAAGCAGGAAGGAAGGAATGCATGCAGGAATGCAGGCTGGTAGGCAGGAATGCAGTCATGCAGGAATGCATGCATACAGGCAGCCAGGACTGCAGGCAAGAGGGCAGGGCTGTAGGCAGGAAGCCAAGACGGCCGACAGGAATGCATGCAGGGAAGCAGGAATGCAGGCAGGAATGCCAGCAGGAATGCAGGCAGACAGGCAGAAATACAGGCAGGCAAGAAGTCAGGCTGGAATACAGGCAAAAATGCAGTCAGGCCGGAAAGCAGGGAGGCAGGAATAGAAGGAGTAATGCAGGCAAAAATGCAGGTGGGTATGCAGGCAGGCCGGAAGTCAAGAAAGCAGGCAGGAATGCAGACATATGGGCAGGCAGTCAAACAGGAATGCAGACAGGCAAGCAGACAGGTGGGCAGAAATGCAGGCAGGAAGGAATCCATGCAGGAATGTAGGCTGGTAGTCAGGGATGCAGTCAGGCAGGAATGCATGCAGGCAGGCAGCCAGGACTACTGGCAAGATGGCAGGACTGTAGCCAGGAAGGCGGGACTGAAGACAGGAATGCATGCAGCAAAGCAGGAATGCAGGCAGACAGGCAGGAATGCAGGCAGGCAAGAAGTCAGGCAGGAATACAGGTAATAATGCAGTCAGGTAGTCAGGCAGGAAAGCCTGCAGGCAGGAATGCAGCAGTAAAGCAGGCAAAAAGGAAGGTCGGTATGCAGGCAGGCAGGAAGTCAGGAACGCAGGCAGGAATGCAGACTTGCAGGCAGGCACTCATACAGGAATGCAGACAGGCAGGCAGGCAGGAGGGCAGAAGTGCAGACAGAAATACAGGCAGGCAGGCAGGACTGCAGGCAGGCAGACAGGAAGGAATGCAGGCCTGAATACAGGCAGGCAGGCAGGAATGCACAAAGGCAAGCAGTCAGGCAGGAATGCAGTCAGGCATGAATATGCACAGGCAGGCAGGAAGGAATACAGGCAGGAATGCATGCATGCAGAAATGTTATTTTCTGAGAATCCAGTAAATGTCACATACAATTTTATACATGTTTATATGTGAGTCATTGCTCTATATAGAAGTCCCGGTGCAGCACATTTCACCTGTAGACAGACATGTCTGGAAATTTCTCCATAGGAAAAGGTGGTGGTGTCAGGTTAGCTGCATTTCTATCAGTATAACCTAGTACATTTGTAGTAGATCTATCAGACCTTCAACTTCCTGAGGGACAAGCCAGAGCTCCTGGGAAAGATGGAGAGGCACAATTGAGCTCAGGCACTCCAGGTACTGTCTCAACTCATAAGTGCTGAAGAGCTAGGGGCCAGTCCCAGGCAGATGCAGCTTTTACCTGTGAGACATTCGCAGAGTTACCTAAGGACAAGGAAGGTGGCATGGAGTCACAGCAGGAGTTAAACAGCAAAGAGACCCTGCAGGCAGCCTTTCCAAGGGCATTCTAGTGCACACAAAATGTGCAACATCCCTGCAAGTGACCCAGACAACAGTCCACCTCAGGAGACAAGGGTCCCATCTCATAAAGAGGGCACATCTGATCGTAACACAGATTTTCCATCAGCTACTGTTGAGATGGAAGTTGGTGTGCATATGCCCAGCTTCTCCTAATGGTACCTCAGAAATGGGTACCTCATGCTTGTGTACAAGTCTTGCTGTTGCGTCCTGAATGCTGCCCCTTCAGTCACATCTCTATGTGTGTCAGTTGTGGAGGAAAGGGAAGATTGATGCAGAAGAGGAACATTTCTGTGAAACCAAGGGAATAATCAATGTGCTTTTCAGAAACAAAACAACTTCCTGAACTCAGAGGACACTACCAACCTCAAAACAAATCAATATTTATTTCTGGAAATGTAGAAATTGTAGTTTAGTTTGTTTTTCTGGATTTAATTTCTGAGCACAGTATTTTCAGATATTGATTATACATTCAATTTTTACCTCAATATTTTATATCCTCTGCAGCCAATACATCTTGGTCTTGGGAATGTGACTATCATGTTAATGATAGTAATAAATACCAACCGCACTGACACACACATAGAAAATCTTGAATATGTGGAATGTGTTTCCACTGACGTATCAGAACAATATTTTACATGTCATCCTGGAAGATCTTTGGTGACTAGTCTCAGGTTGTAGTCATCTGTGAGGAGGATGCTGTGGTTGTTTGGTTTTATACACAGGATCAAATTTGCATTTGTCCTGGAAGAAATCTTTGTCAGTTCTCATGAGTTTTTGTGTGTCTGAGGAACTAGAGTCCTTGCTATGATGGTGACCCTTTCAAACAGTACAGGTTCACTCGGAAATTCATCCAGTCTACACATTCACCCAGGTTTCCTTGGCCTAGCAGATTGACCTTGTATTAGTTTGGGTTCTCTAGAGTCACAGAACTTATGGATAGTCTTTATATCGTTAGGGAATTTGTTAATGACTTACAGTCTATAGTCCAACTCCCCAGTAATGATCAGCAGCAGCTGTGCGTGGAAGTCCAAGGATCTAGCAGTTTCTCAGTCCCACGAAGCAAGCAGGCAAGGAAGAGTGAGAGAGAATCTTCCTTCTTCCAATGTCCTTATATATCTCCAGCAGAGGGTGTAGCCCAGATTAAAGGCTGTAGGTCTCCAACAGAGGGTGTGGTCCAGACTAAAGGTGTGTGCATCCATGCATTTAATCCCAAATGATCTTGAATTCGGAGATCTCCTTGTCTTACCCACTATGCTTCAAGGTCTCCATGCCAAGATCCAGGTCAGAAACTTATATCTCTGAGCCTCCAAATTAGGATCATAGGTGAGTCTTCCAATTCTAGACTATAGTTCATTCCAGATATACTCAAGTTGACAACCAGGAATAGCCACTACAATCCACTCCTTGTCAACTTGACACAAATAATATCTCATGTCCACATGAAACAATAACAAGATTGTGAATATGCCTAACATGATATAGCTATTCCTCGTACAATCGCAAATGCATTTGTAAATTTACAGTGGGGAAATGTCCCTTGGGAACATTCTTTTAGTGTTTCAATACCAATTGATGTTAAAGGGATCGGAAGAAAGACAAATGCATCTTTAACAAAATAATATATAAGCATTCATATTACTTATAATCCTCCTTTCTGCAACTGGTTATGTGGCCTTAGCTGGAATTTATAAAACTACCTTCCTCTGCTATCAATTCTGTATTTCCTTCATCTTCGGCAAGCACCTCAGCAGGTCTTGGCTCTTTTCCTGGAGGATTGACCCATACCTTCATTCCTGATGGGTCTGTGTGCTTTGTCATCCTCCTTGGATTAGGATGTTGTAGTTTCCCATTGACTTTAATCACAGGACATGGTAGTACTAAGAGACGCCCTAGGGAATCTTCTGCACTCCAGACATAATCCTGCTTACCTCCATTGTGGAGAGGCAATCCAAATTCCCCATGGTAATCTGGATCAATCATCCCTCCTAACACTGTTATTCTTTTCATAGCCTGTTGGTTTAAGGGCATTAGAAGACCAAAATGGCCAGGGGGAAGTCTGAGCTTAGAGTTCAATGGAATGTTTCTTGTGGCTCCTGGTAGGAGCACTGCCCCCTCTGGAACAAAAACCTCTAGGCCAGCAGAACCTGAAGTTGTGGGGACAGGAAGCAAAAATTTTCCTAGAGGGTCACTAGGAGTGATAGTGAGTGGAACTGTTCCCTTTTCTACCCCTTGAATCCTGGATCCATGGATCCTGGCTATGGGAGAAACTGTACCATATATTGAACGCTGATTCCAAGCATATACTGCCTTCTGAAGAACTCTGTCCCAGCCCTCCATGCTATTGCCACCTAATTGGCACCATAACTGTGTCTTCAAAAGGCCATCCCATCTTTCTATCAGACCAGCTGCTTCAGGATGATGGGGAACATGGTAAGACCAGTGAATTCCATAATTATGGGCTCACTGTCACACTTCTCTGGCTGTGAAATGAGTTCCTTGGTCAGAAGCAATACTGTGTGGAATACCAAGTCATTCTGTGAGTCCACGGATGGTGGTTTTGGCAGAAGCATTACGTGCAGGAAAGGCAAATCCATAACCAGAATAAGTATCTACTCCAGTAAGAACAAAACGCTGTCCTTTCCACGGGGGAAGTGCTCGATATAGTCAACCTGCCACCAGGTTGCTGGCTGGTCACCTTGAGGAATGGTGCCATATCTGGGGCTCAGTGTTGGTTTCTGCTGTTGGCAGATCTGGCATCAGCAGCAGCTGTAGCCAGGTCAGCCTTGGTGAGTGGAAGTCCATGTTGCTGAGCCCTAGCATAACCTCCGTCTCGGCCACCATGGCCACTTTGTTCATGTGCCCACTGGGCCATAACTGTGATGGCTGGGGAAAGAGGCTGACTGTCCACAAAACGGGTCATCTTATCCACTTGATTATTGAACTCCTCCTCAGCTGAAGTCACCTTTTGGTGAGCATTTACATGGGACACAAATATCTTCACATCCTTTGCCCATTTGGAGAGATCCATCCACACACTTCTTCCCCAGATGTCTTTCTTACCAATTTTCCAATTGTGATCTTTCCATGTCCCTGACCATCCAGCCAATCCATTGGGTACAGCCCATGAGTCAGTGAACTGTCGTACATCTGGCCATTTCTTCTTCCAAACAAACTGAAATACCCTGTGTACTGCCCGATGTTCTGCCCACTGTGAAGATTTTCCTTCACCTGTATCTTTCAGGCTTGTCCCAGAAAGGGGTTATATAATGCTGCAGCTGTCCACTTCTGGGTGGTGTCTGCATAACATACAGAGCCATCAGGTCCTAGTCTTCTCTTCTTCAGTGAACTGGACATAGGGAACACCCCATCAGGCTATAGGCGCATGCTTGGCAGCAGATGGCATTGTAACAGGAGTAGAAACCATAGGCATCTGAGCAACTACTTCATGTAACTTGCTAGTGCCTTCAGGACCTGCTCTGGCCCGATCACGTATATACTACTTCCATTTGATAATAGACTGCTGTTGGGCACGCCCTACTTTATGACTTGGAGGGTCGGATAACACCCAGCTCATGATGGGCAGTTCAGGTCTCATAGTAACTTGGTGTGCTATTGTCAAACGTTCAGTTTCCACTAAGGCCCAATAGCAGGCCCAGAGCTGTTTTTCAAAGGGAGAGTAGTTGTCTGCATATGACGATAGAGCTTTGCTGCAAAATCCCAAAGGTCTCTTCTGTGATTCACCTACAGGGGCCTGCCAGAGGCTCCAAACAGCATCTCTATCTGCCACTGACACCTCAAGTACCATTGGGTCTGCTGGATCATATGGTCCAAATGGTAGTGCAGCCTGCACATCAGCCTGGACCTGTTGAAGAGCCTTCTCCTGTTCTGGGCCCCACACAAAGGTAGCAGCTTTCTGAGTCACTCGGCAAATAGGCCTGAGTAACACACCTAAGTGAGGAATGTGCTGTCTCCAGAATCCAAATAGACCCACTAAATGTTGTGCTTCTTTCTTGGTGGTGGGAGGGGCCAGGTGCAATAACTTATCTTTCACCTTAGAAGGAATATCTCTGCATGCCCCACACCACTGTACTCCTAAGAATTTCACTGAAGTAGATGGTCCTTGAATCTTGGTTGGATTTATTTCCCATCCTCTGATATGCATATGTGTTACCAATGAATCCAAAGTGGTTGCTACTTCCTGCTGACTTGGTCCAATCAGCATAATATCATCAATATAGTGCACCAATGTGATATTTTGTGGAAGAGACAAACGATCAAGGTCCCTTCTAACTAAGTTATGACACATGGCAGGAGAATTAATATATCCTTGAGGCAAAACTGTAAAGGTATACTGCTGGCCTTGCCAACTGAAAGCAAATTGCTTCTGGTGGTCCTTATGTACAGCTACTGAGAAGAAGGCATTTGCCAGGTCAATAGCTGCATACCAGGGTCCAGGAGATGTGTTAATTTGTTCAAGTAACAAAACTACATCTGGTATAGCAGCTGCAATTGGAGTTACTACCTGATTTAATTTTTGATAGTCAACTGTCATCCTCCATGATCCATCTGTCTTCTGAACTGGCCAGATGGGAGAGTTAAAGGGAGATGTGGTGGGAACTACCACCCCTGCATCTTTCAAATCCTTGATTGTGGCAGTAATTTCTGCAGTTCCTCCAGGAATACGATATTGCTTTTGATTCACTATTTTCTTTGGCAGAGGCAACTCTAAAGGCTTCCATTTTGCCTTTGCAACCATAATAGCCCTCACTCCTCAGGTCAGAGAACCTGAGAATTCTGCCAATTTCTGAGTATATCACTCCCAATTATACATTCTGGAACTGGGGAAATGACCACAGTATGTGTTCAGGGAATCACTGGACCTACTGTGAGTCGCACATCAGTCAAAACTTTATTCACCTGTCCTCCATAAGCCAGTATTCTAACTAGAGGGCCACAATGTTTTTTATGGATCTCCTGGAATCAGTGTCAATTCAGAACAAGTATCCAATAGCCCCTTTGTGTGTTCCCATGAGTGTGTGTTTCTGAGAAACTAGCGTCCTTGTTATGATGGTGACCCCGTCAAACAGTATACATTCACTCAGAATTTCATCCAGTCTATACATTCACTCAGGTGACCTTGGCTTACCAGATTGACCTCATAATAAATAAATTCTCAATGAGAACATCAGCTAAATGCTAGAAAAATGCATGCCTGAGTGTGTGTGTGTGTGTGTGTGTGTTTAGATTAGGTTGATTCCTATTAGGGTTTCAGGGGAAACATAAAGGTGTAAGAAATGTCACTCTAGATGGAGCTGTATTATTTGGGGGACTATCTGAAGGGAAAGGTTTCAGAGCCTTAACTAATCAACTTCTGGATACCAAATAGCGACACCCTCGTGGGAGTGAGCCCCCTTCCCCTCTTTATGCAGAACTCTGTGCTTGGCACCCAGTCTGAGGTGACCAGGCATGCAGAGCTTTGTGACATTTTTATTGAGACTGAAAGTTGAGGAGTGCATTGTTTTCGCTGTATCGGGGACCCACAGGCTAGAGGGTTGATCTGGATCTGTACCCCTTTGGGGTCTGGAAGCAAACGGGATCCAGGGCCTGCAAAGAGCCTGGTCCCCGGTTTCCATATCTGAGGATTTGGGAGGCTGAAGGCCAATCGGGGAGGTCCTCTGAGTTTCCATGATGCCTCAGCGCTGACTTGGGGGATGAGACCATCCGCTGCCATGTGTATATTTGGTAACAGGGGAGTCCGGAACGTTTTGTGCGGTTCCTGAGTTTGAAGGAACTTGTGCTGACGTGTGAGACAGAGCACCTCGGCAGTCCGTCATATCCGGTGGCTGTTGGACTCAGCGCCATTTTGAGAGAGTTCTGGAAGGGAGGTCGCCCCGCTGTGCCAGCTGAGGTAAGAATTTCAGGCTCCCCGGAATCCTGTTAGAACTGCTGGTCCCCCAAATCATGCATGTGCATCCCTTTGGCCTCGCTAGCTCCCAGTCGGCTAACCTGGTGGGAATGATCTCCTGCCTTCTCAACTGTGGAACGTATCTGCTGTGGCTGTTTTCAAAGAGTCCCTGAGGAAAGGCGAGGGAAAAGCTGTCTGAGTTAGAGACACAGCTAGGTAGCAGTGGACTGTGGAAGTCCTGGTTGGTCAGAATGACACCCGTGATATGGTGTTGATGATGTGCCCTGCTCCAAACAGGGTGCTCTCAGGGGAATGAGCCCCTACCCCTGTGAATGCAGAGACTTTGTCCTAAGGCTCCAGTTCCCAGGTGACCAGAAAGGCACGGTCACGTGACCTTGTTATTCTGATTGAAAGTTGAGCAGTGCATTGTTGAAGCCGCATGCAGGATCCGCAGGTCCAGAGAATTAAGCTAGATCTGAACCCTTGACGGGCCCTGAAGCAAACGGGAGCCCACTTACTCCAAAGAGCCTGGTCCCCGTTTCCATATCCGAGGACTCGGGAGCCTGAGCACTGTTTGTTGAGGTTCTTTGAATTGAACAGATACCTTAGCACTGCCTTGCTGGAATGAGACCATCCACAGTGATCTATATCTGGAGATGTGGGGCTTTCGGGAATGATTTGTGAGGTGCCCCCACTTTAAAGGAAGCTCTCTGCTGACTTGTGTTACAGAGAGCCTCTGCAGGCTTCCTGTTTTGGAGACTTTGTGGACTTGGTGCCATTTTGAGAGAGGAGGGGAGGTCGCCACCAGGTGTGCCAGTAGAAGAAAGAACTTCGGACTCTGAAACCTTTCCCTTCAGATGGTCCCCAAATAATAATTCAGTTCCATCCCTTGTCTCAGCCTAGCTCCCAGCTAACACTGTGGGAATGATCTCTTTCTTGTCTATTCTGGAGAGTTTCTAGGGTCTCCCTTTTCCAACATTCTGTGAACTGTAGAGACAGGGGCACCCTTGTGGGAATGAGCCTATACCCCACTTTATCTGGAAAGCTGTCCTTGGGTTCCATTTCTGAGCTTCACAGTCATTCATTACAATGTGACATTTTTACTGTGAAGTGAACTTGGTTCTTGAAACTATCTAGGAAATAGTCCCAGAGAATTAAGCTAGAGAGCCACAATTTTAAGTAGTTTTGTGATTGAAGAAAATTGTATACCCCAGAATCTACGGGGGTACATATGTCCTGCTACTAGCTGAGTAGCCAGGCATAATTATATCAATGTGAGATGTGTTTTCCTTAAGTGTTCAGCCTGTAGTCAGTTAATCTTACTTCCCTGGTTGGCCTCACAGCTACTTGTACACAGTCCTTACAATTTAACTCTATGGATAAAAACATATGAGAGTGGAAGTATTGGAAAATACAATGGTGGGTGTGGGACATAAAACCATACCAAGAAGTTTGGTAAGGTAGAGTCCTGAGACTTGGTGGGCACACACCTGAGGATTAGCTGACTCCCAGCTTTCTGGCAGACTCCTGACATGGAACAGGTGCCATGCTAATCACACAAAAGAGATGTGACCTGTGGTCACATTGGCTTAAAACAGAATTCTCCATGCTAATAAGGTACCAAGATGCCTAGAAGGCTTTGCCAATTAGCTTCCCATCACAGACATTCCTCCCTGCAATGGTACTCAATCTGAGATGTGGGGCATGGGTTTATGCATCCATTTTCCATCTCGACAGTAAACAGGTTGGAACCACAGACTATTTCTTTTCAACAAGTTCTGCTGTGGAATCCATCAAGGCCTTGACCTTAAGAGCTTCAGCCTAATGTCCCTTAGAGTCCCCTCTCTGTGCTTCTGATCATAATCACCAGCAAGCCAACTTCTTTCCAGCCAAGGCCTATTATGCCTGCTGGAAGGACCCAGAGCACCCCTTTCACCCCATCACAGGGCTAGAAGCAGTCCCCAGACTTTGAGACCCTGACTCCCTCAGCTAAGGGTTTGCCTATTTTGTTGCTGTTTTTCAAAGAACCAGCTCGTGGTTTGGCTCATTCTTTATTTCTCTTTGTTTCTACTTGATGGATTTTAGCCCAGAGTTTGACTATTTCCTGTATTCTACTCCTCTTGGGTATATTTGCTTCTTTTATTATCCAGAGCTTTAGGATGTGTTATAAGATTTAAGAATTTGGGGCTCTGAAACCTTTCAGATTATATGATCCCCCCAAAAATATTGCTTTGTCTCTTGTGACAGCCTAGCTCCCAGTCAGCTAACCTTCTGGGAATAAGCCATTCTTCCTGAATTCTAGAGTGTTTCCAAAGTTGCTATTCTCAAGCATTCTAGGAGGACAAGCATTGGAATAGCTGCCTGGGTGAAACTGGAATACAAGTGTATACAGTTGAATTGCAGCTTGTATGAGATGGCTTCACATAGTATAGATTTTATAATTCGACCTGCACCAAGCCAGTGCAGGGATTGTGGAATGATCTTCCAATTCTTCCTTCTCTGAGGACTCTGTTGTTCTATACCATATCAGAAGATCTCTGAAATGTGCAAGGTATGAGATTGTTGGTCTGTATGTAGCCTGGGAATTTGGTTTGTTGTGGTGGATTCAGGGTCCAAGTTTACAGACAGCTGAGCTATATTTGTTTTTTGGGGTCAATCCCTGAGTCATAAGGAGGCTATTTAAAAGAAACATGCTGGTCCCCAGTGTCCATATCTGAGGACTTGGTAGCAACATGCTGGTCCCCAGTGTCCATATCTGAGGACTTGGTAGCCTGTGGACCACTTTTGAGGTTCCTTGATTTTTTAATGGATACCTTGTTGTTGGCTTGTGGAATGAGACCCTCTCTATTCATCTATATCTGTTGGTGTGTTGTGTTGTCAGAAACATTTTGTCAGGTAAGTTATGTTTAATGAAACCTCTGTGCTTCCTCCAGATATATCTGGGCACATTCATATCCATGGAATTTTTGGACTAAGCTCCATTTTGTGGACTCCTAGAAGGGAGATCACCTCACCTTGCCAGTTGAGGTAAGAATTTCACACCCCCTTGAAACCTTTCAGCATAGATGTTTCCTCAAATAATACAGCCTCATGCCTATGGCCTGCCTAGCTCCTAGTGGGGTAAGCTCATGGGGTTTCCTCAATTCTGGAGAGTATCTTATGTTGTCATTTTGAAACATTCCATGTGGAATGAAATTACTGGTTGTTTCTAAGAGTTTTTAAGGGTGTACTATGGAATCTCTGGTTGTGTCAAAGAGCACCACACCCTACAGTTTTAATGAGGTAACCCGCAGCAAACAGGGGCAGTGCTGCGGGATAAGTTCCATCCTGTCTCTCTCAGAGGACTCTGTCCTTAGGCTCCATTTGAGAGGGTTCACAGAAATGTAGGACAATGTGATATTTTTACTCTGGATGCAAAGGGAGAAAAGGATTGTTGAAGCTGGTTCCAGGACACAACAACAGACAATTATGCTAGGTTAATTTCCTTTTGGTGTCTTGAAGTATACATTAGCAAGGTATAGGATGGTATGTTCTATAAATATCAGTTAGATCCATTTGGACCATATCTTCAGTTAGTTTTACTGTATCTCAGTTTAGTTTCTGATTCCATGATTTGTCCATATTTGAGAGTGGGGTGTTGAAGTCTCTCATTATTATTGTGTGGGATGCAATGTGTATTTTGAGCTTTATTATAGTTTCTTTTATGAATGTTTGTGCCCTTGCATTGGAGCATATATGTTCAGAATTGAGAGTTCACCTTGGTAGACTTTTCCTTTGACAAGCATGAAGTTTCCCTCCTTATCTTTTTGACACCGTTTGGTTGAAAGTCAATTTTATCCATTATAAGAATGGCCACTCTAAGCTTGTTTCTTGCAACTGTTTGCTTGGAAAATTGTTTCCAACCTTTGACTCTGAAATAGTGACTGTCTTTGTCACTGAGGTGGCTTTCTTGTATGCATCAATATATTGGGTCCTATTTACACATCCAGTCTATTAGTCTATGTCTTTTTTTAGAGAAATTGAGACCCTTGATATTAAGAAATATTAAGGAAAAGTGATTGTTGCTTACTGTTATCTTTTTAGTTCAAGGTGAAATTCTGGTTGTGTTGAAATCTTCTATTGGGATTGTTGAAAGATTACCTCATTGTTTTTTCTACATTGTGTTTTCCTGCCTTCTGTTGGTATTTTCCATCCATTATCCATTGTAGAGCTGGATTTCCAGAAAGATATTGTGTAAATTTGCTTTTATCATGGAATGTCTGGTTTTCTCTGTCTATGGTAATTGACAGTTTTACTGGGTATAGTTGTCTGGTCTGACATATATTTTCTCTTACAGTCTGTATAACATATGCCCCAGATATTCTGTCTTTCATAATCTCTGCTGAGATGTCTTGTGCAATTCTGATAGATTTGCCTGTATAGGTTACTTGACCTTTTTCTCTTACTGCTTGTAATATTCTTTCTTTATTTAGTGCATTTGGTCTTTTGAATATTATGTGATTGGAGGAATTTCTGTGCTGGTCCAGTCTGTTTAGAGTTCATCAACTACTATTGTGGGACTGCTGTAAGGGAAGGATATGCTCTTTGGACTATATTGAGTGATGTTTAGTGTTGTGGATTCCAGAAGATGCCTGTTGGGCAGTTGGAGTGTGGGTGAACACTATGCCACCAAGCTGGACCTGGCTGATATGTAAGGTCTGGGAAGAGGACCATCATCTAATTCTTCATCTGTGCCATGGGTATATTCAAGAATAGGTTTGCTGGAATTATGTGGCCTAATCTGGACAGGAGGTCCAGCCTTGCAAGAGATCTACCAACTTGAACAAAAAGAGTCCTCCTCAAATCATTGAAGCAGAGAATTTAGCTAGATTTGCATGCTTTGGAGATACTGAGGCAAACAGGTACCTAATTAGTGGAAAGAGCCTGTGCCTCAGTGTCTTTATTGGAGGACTTGGGATCATGAAGTCCATTTTGTGAGGTTCATTGAGTTTAAAGCATCCCTCAGTGCTGACTTTAGGTAATGATCCAGTCAACAGCCATGTATATATATATATATATATATATATATATATATATATATATATATATATAGTCACAAGGGGAACATGTGAATATATTGTGGGGTGCCTTGAGTTTAACCTTTGTGTTGTTTTATGATATAGAGAACCTTGCCTGCCTATTCTCTTGGTGACTGTGAACTCGCTGCCATTGTGTGAGACTCCTGGAAGGGAGGTGGTCTTGCCTTGCCAGTTGAGGTAAGAATTTCTGTTTCAGTCCAAAGTTTACACAGAGATTGTTCCCCTTAGAAAATATCACTTCCTGCCCAGGATTTCATTTTGATAAAGAGACCTCCCTTTGGGTTAGCATAGGTCCAAGTAGAGCTCACATGTAGGATTGAGCCCTTTACTCCATGATAATGGGGGACTAATGATAGTCACTATTTTAGTTCTGTGGTAGGAGGAGTTTGAACACCTCCCTCAGTGAAAAGCTCACAAGAAAGTACTGTGAAATCTCTGCTTTGATGAGTGATGCCAAAATAGTTAGGATGGAGAATGTAAAATGCATCAAACAGGGACCATCTTCTGAAATAAGCACCTTCCTCCCTTCACTGTCTGGGTACTGTAGCCATCAGCCCCATCTCAGCAATCAGGGATCAGCAATCATCTTAAAATAAGGATTTGGGAAGAGAGTGGGTTATTGGAAACTGGTTTCTACATTGTTAGGCCCAGACAACATAGCTACCTTGTATCATTTTCAGGAACTGGAAACAGGTGTGGGCTGATTTAATGGGACTGTGTCTGTATCCAAGCTGACAGTTATGCATATAGGGAGCTCCTGGACTCAGTCCCATCTTGTGACATTCCATGTAGAAAGACAGCCATACCATGCTTTCTGAGTCCAGGTGAGTACTTAGGGCAGGTCAAAGGTTTCCATCAGGATATATAAGGACCAAGAGTATTTCAGATTTCTCCATTCGGTTAGCATTGCTTGGAGTATATAACATGCATGTTGGCATGAGCTGCTTGCTGGGTCCAACTTTGTGAACAGGAACATATATAAGAACTTCCCAGGAATAGGGGTACATCATGTTCAGGGAAGAAGTTAGATCTGAGAGTGGACCGTCAAAGCTCCAGTACAGATAAATGTCATTTAACTTTATAACTGAGCTCTAAACATAGTCCCACATGCAGGAATCAGCCTGTGCTTGCTGTCAAAGAAACAGAGGAGAAATTGTGAAAATTTACATCAGCCCACGTCTCTCTTTGGCTGGAATGAGTACACCTGGAGGGACCCATGGCTCCAGCCACATGGGTAGCAGAGGATGGCCTGGGCAGATATCAGTGAGAGGAGAGGTCCTTGGAACTATGAAGGCTCATTGTCCCAGTGTAGTGAAATGTCAGGACAGGGAAGCAGTAGTGGGCAGATGAGTGAGCAGGGGGAGGGGTGATGGAATAGGTGCTCTTCAGAGAGGCAAATAGTAAGGGCATAGCATTTGATATGTAAATAAAAATATTTAAATTACTGCCACTTTATAATAGTTGTTCAACAGAATTGCCTATGTAGTGACAGGGCTCACCACAGCAATGAACCTGTGTTATCTGTGGAATTCCTATCCAGAAAGGATACTCTGTAGTTCTTCCTGAACTCTCCTAAATCCGAAATTAAGCAACCTTCAATCTCCAGAACAAAATTGTTTTGTGTTCTGTGAGTCATTGGATGTAGATGGTATGGTCAGGCAGGAGTACAGGACCACAAATAAGGGTCCCTGTTTGTTTCAGGTTAATCAGTGGGTCAAAGTTGATTAAATGCAGGCTGTCTATAGGGTATAGGGCATCTGAAGTCCACCAGCAGCTTGTGTTTCAGTCACAAAGGAATCAGGAATCCCCTCCATGGAAAGTCTCTGAAAGTGGCATCCAAAGGCAACAGTATCCTAATGCTAGGAGTGTCACTAGGCAAGGAGCTGAGTCCTATAAGAGCCCACTGTTTGGTATCCAGTTTATATCATGGCTGAATCTGCTTTATCTGGGATGCCTCGATTATAATAGGGGCTTTGCACTTTATCTGCATCTAGACTCTGAATGCATGTGTCACCCCTCTGATCCCTGAAAAACTGGTTGTGACTCCTCCCTGAGCATCTGCCTGTAGATGTGTAAGTATGGGGAGGGACTCATTCCCTCACAAAAATTAAGGCACATCCTGATCTCTAGGAATGCCACAAAATTGTTTAGAATCCTCCAAGGTACCAGTTGCATGGGAAGAAGCTCATTTTCCAAACCAATACAGCTTTGCTCCAACACTCTCAAAAGACTACTATGTTACTTGATTACCTGGCCCATTTATCTTTAGTGGGGCTTCTGCAAATAACTCACACACACCCTTTTTTCTTACTGATTTTATGATTCTCAGAGCAGAGTCAGACGAGAATAATTTCTCAAAGTGGACCCACTTAAATACAATTTGGCTACACTTAGATCAGTTCTCTTTACATAGCTTATGTTGAGACGTTTTTTTATATTTTACAGTATTAAATATTTTTTATTGATAGGTCTGGAGAAGATATAGCTCTCTAGCATCTAGTCTTGGTGAGAAACAAGTGTGAATTGTAGTTGAATTCAGCTTCATGTTTATAGATATATGGTCAGAGTCTTTTTCTGAGGTCCATACATAATGACTTCCTGGTGTCCAACAGCAGTCAAGGTAAATCTAGAGTCCAAGGAGGACAGCAGACCACATGTAGTCTATGTGAAATTCACCATTCACATTGTTTTCACACCTGCTCTCACAAGTTTGTGAGCCCCAACCCACTGTTATAATGGTAGGCTTCCTTATCACTTCTCTCTTCTGGAAGGAAGGTGAGCCTCTCTACTGAAGGATATTATCAGAGCAGCCGAAAAACCATCTAAAGGTTACCAGAGAAGGTGTTCAGAATTCATAAGCAGTCTAGGTGAGTTTGAGTTATGATGTTGAGAACTAAAGGTGAGGAAATGTATAAACCCCTCCACAAGAAGGGATGCCACAATACCTATTCACCTACATCAATGTTTTCTGAAGATCGCTCGGTATGTGGGTACTGTAACTGCCTCTTGTTTACTAGACTAGGTAGCTATAGCTATGAACAAATATCACAGGAGCATCAAATCCAGATAGTATCCTGGAATGTATGAGAAAAGGAACACCCTGTCATGGGGCCCATAATCACTTGTCACATGCCTGACCCACACAGTGCTGGGTGAGAATGTCTTGCTAACTACCCTATCTTGTTTCCAGGTCACTGGTCTCAGGGCGCAAAAATCCTGGTTAAGTGGACTTTGACCAGAGTCACCAGCGCGAAGATCTCAGTATTGTCAGGGCAGAAGGTGAGGACTGCCACTCTCCTGCATCTAAACAACATGAAAAATGACACATGCCTGCCCTCCTATAGGCTATGAGAAACCTAGAGTCAACAGAGTGTTTCCCTCACCTTATTTCCTCTTTCATTTGTATGACAGAAACAGGCTCTTGGCTAAAAGAAACTAGGCCGAGATCATCAGTTGAAGCAGTACAGTCCTTGTCATTGATGAAGGAATGTGTTGGGAACGTCTGACAATTCAGGACACATGAAAACCATTAAACTGTAACTGCTCTTGTAATTTACATTGAATAGGTGTAGCCACACTTGAAGAACTCTTAATAACTTTTATTAATTTCCAAAATTTGAACACTTAAAACTTTGCTACAACCTAGCATCAGGTCAGTGTAAAGTCCCTGACAGGGAAACCTGAGGGACTTATATGATCATAGAAGACAACATTTATCTTAAGTAATGTTAACCAACCTAAACCCAAATTTCATCTCTCTCTTATATTTAGGAATAGGAAATAAGTTACCAATTAGTTGTTTGTAGCTATGGAAA
This sequence comes from Apodemus sylvaticus, assembly GCF_947179515.1. Classification (NCBI taxonomy): domain Eukaryota; kingdom Metazoa; phylum Chordata; class Mammalia; order Rodentia; family Muridae; genus Apodemus; species Apodemus sylvaticus. The sequence continues at coordinate 36,794,966 of NC_067495.1, forward strand.
GGTGTAAACATGTCTTATAATTATTGCAACATGTAAGGCATGAAAATCTTCCTCTGAGATAGTGTTCTTAGTTGCGGTACATAGGCAAACTATGTACCCTCAGAACATATGGAGATGTCCATATTGAAATTATGTAGCAATGTATACATCATCCAAGAATATAGACACTCCACATTCCCTGGCCTTATGGTGTCCCTGAGGTCATCTGTTTTGTGACCTGGCTGCACTCCAAATAGCTGCGTCTCTTCCTGTTTGAGGATTTCAGGATTCTAGGATTGCTTGCAGTCTTGTGACCCTAGAGCCCGACTCAGGAGATCTCAAATAACATGATATTTTGAAGGCTGTGTGAAGTGGTCTGCCATAACAGTCCACTCACTTTCTTCCTTTCTCCAACAGGCCTGTGTATCCACCTTGCTTTGACTGGTAGACTCTCCTGTCTATTGTTACCAAGGAAAAATACAATGGCTGATTCCCATAACTCACAGTACTACAACCTCCAAGAGAGTGCTCAGGCCCAGCAGGAGTTTGACAATGCCCAGGCTAACATGGAAACAGCAGAGGAAGAGGAATACACCACCACCTCTAATATGGTGTGTGGTAGTGGAATCCCAGTTCCTCCCCAGAGTCCTCAGGGAGCCTCGTCTCCCTGTGAGGCACTGGCCTACATTCCTGAAGGCTCATCTGAGGAAGCTTCAGTCAAACAATTAGAGGAGCTGGAAGACCCACTGTATTTGTTGCACAATGCCCAGAATGTAAAGGTGTATGACTTGGTGGACTTTCTGCTTACCAAATATCAAATGAATGCATTCACTACCAAGGCAGAAATGTTGGAAAGTATTGGTAGAGAGTATGATGAGTACTATCCTCTGATCTTTAGTGAGGCCTCTGAGTGTATGAAGCTGGTCTTTGGCCTTGACATAGTAGAAGTGGATCCATCTGTCCATTCCTATAACCTTGTCACTGCCCTGGGCATCACTTATGATGGGATGCTGACTGATGTCCAGGGTATGCCCAAGACAGGCATCCTCATAGTTGTACTGGGTATCATTTTCATGCGGGGAAACTTTGTCAGTGAGGAGATTATCTGGGAAATGTTGAATAACATAAGGTTGCATGGTGGTACGGATCCTTATCTACATAAAGACCCCAGGAAGCTGATCTCTGAGGAGTTTGTTCAGGAAGGTTACCTGGAATACAGGCAGGTGCCCAATAGTGATCCTCCTAGCCATGGGTTCGTGTGGGGCCCAAGGGCCTTTGCAGAAACCACCAAAATGAAAGTCTTGGAGTTTTTTGCCAGCATTAATAAGACTCACCCCAGAGCCTACCCTCTAAAATATGCAGAGGCTTTGAGGGATGAGATAGACAGGGCCAAGGCCTGGATCTTCCAGCGGTTGTTTCAATATCAGTGACCTGCACACATTCTAGTGCACTGGCAATTCTCCTCTAACATCAGATGAGACAGATCACTGCTCCAATTATTGTCCCTCATGTGAGAGTTGGTGGGAGGAGTGCACTAAACATTCTTTTTGTATTGTTTTGAGTGACTTTAGGGTTCTTGGTATTACAAAATATTAATATTCTTAATTCAAGATCCATTAGCTTTAAGGTCTTTTGTTGTGCATGCTTTGCTGTTTTTCCTGTTTGGAAGATTTTTCATTTTCAAACTAAATGATTATGATTTTTGTCTTAATTTGTAAAATGACACAGCATACCGGTGATATTGAAATTGTAATTTCCTGGGCGATGGGGAAAAACTTGGGAATAATTTAAAAAACAAGATTAAAATGAATCTTTGTCTTTAACTCTTTTGGTCTCTTGGTTAACAAATTAAAAGTAAAACTAAAAACAGCACATAGAATTTCTATCTCACAATTCTTCTCTTGTTCCCCATTCATATTAATGTCCTTTATATGTGCTGTGGAATTGGCTGAAGTTAGATGTTCCCTTACCTTTAGAAATGTGGAATACCATTGAATCCAGAGCCGTCATTTACTCCAGATAGATTTGGGTAGGATCCACAGCTCCATCAATACAGTTAGTAGTTCTTTATGACCATTAGCATGAGAACAGAAGTTTTGCAGAGGGGTCTGCTGAGGCAATGTCACTGGCGTAAACCAAGGCATTTGGGGAGTCTTAGACACATAGCAGCTTGCCAGGGCTGTATGACATATTCCCCTCAAAGTGAGCTTATTTAAGACCACAGTGTCCAGTCACTTATCACTTAGGAAATGTATCCATTTCTCCATAAGCAAGTATTAGCTTTTAAGGGAATGATAATCTGGTAACAAACCACAGTCATAGGAAGTTTAAGTAAAGAGGATGTCTGAGGCAGAGCAAGCATGTGTAAACCTAACTGGGAATTGCACGTATATTGGGTGTAGTTGAGGACAGGAGTGGGAGGGATGGGGAAATGGAGAGAGAGGATACAGGGAGAGACACCTGGAACTGGAGGACATTTACATGTGGGATATGGAAAACTAGTGTACAGAAAACATCCTGAAATCTATGAACAGTATTGTGGTGGTTTGAAAAAGCTTGACTTGTGGTTAATGCCACTGTTACTAAGTGTGTCCTTGTAGGAATAGATGTGACCATATTTTATGAAGTCACTATGGAAGTTGGCTTTGAAATGTTCCTTGTAGCTGCTTGAGGATTACAGTCTTCTCCTGGTTTCTGTAGTGTTGGCATTTAATCTAGGCTCTGCCCCACAGATACCTGGAAATAGCCAGGTGTGCCTGACTCACTGTAAAAGGGGCTGCCTGCCTCCTCTTCTCTTACTTGCTCTCTTGTTCTTGCTCCTGCTCCTCTCCCTCCTCGTTCTTCTTCCTCCTCTCTCTCTCCATGTGCTCATGGCCAGCCTTTACTCCTCTCTGTCTCTCTGTCTCTCTACCTGTCTCTGTCTCCATCTCTCTTCCTCTCTCACTTTCCCCCCTCTCTCTGTCTCTCTGTCTCTTTCTCTTTCTCTCTGTCACCCTCTCTGTTCCTCTCTCTCTGTCTCTCTGTCTCTCTGTCTCTTTCTCTTTCTCTCTGTCACCCTCTCTATTCCTCTCTCTTCTTTCTCTCTCTTTCCCCCCCTCTCTCTGTCTCTCTGTCTCTGTCTCTATCTCTCTCTCTCCCTCTCTATTCCTCTCTCTTGCTCTCTCTCTTTCCCCCCTCTCTCTATGTCTCTCTGTCTCTGTCTCTGTCTCTCTCTCTCTCTCTCTCTCTCTCTCTCTCTCTCTCTCTCTCTCCTTCTGACTTTCTTTCAACTCCCTTCCTCATGCCTCTATAAACTCTATTCTATACTATACCATCCTGTGGCTGGTCCCTCAGGGGAAATGTATGCCTCAGCATGGGTTGGTGGAGGAACTCCCTTCTCCCAGACCTGACTGCACGTCTACCAAACATAATCTTTGTACCCTTAATTTTTTATAAAACACAACACTTAGGAAGAGTATGTAGAATACTATTTCAATCTCCAGTGCCATGCCTGCCTAAATATTACCATTCTTCCACAATGAAGGTCATGGATTGAACCTCTGAAACTGTAAGCCAATCTCAACTATATGTTGTTCTTTGTAAGACTTATGTTGGTCTTGGTGTCTCTTCACACTATTAGAAAACCTAACTAGCCGGGCATTGGTGGTGCACGCCTGTAATCCCAGGACTCTGGGACACAGAGGCAGGCAGATTTCTGAGTCGGAGCTCAGCCTGGTCTACAAAGTGAGTTCCAGGACAGCCAGAGCTATACAGAGAAACCCGGTCTCAAACAAAACAAAACAAAACAAAACAAAACAAAACAAAACAAAAGAAAAAAAAGAAAAGAAAGAAAAATAGAAACCCTAACTAATACAGTGATATAGGTAAGACATCTATCAGTGGGACATATGGAATCTGGTCTGGCAATCGTTGATAGCCAGGCAAGGCTTCTTTGGTAGGAAATTCATACCCTTTGGGTTTTTTTGGTTGAGCAGAACCCATGAGGATCTTCAAACAACCCATGCTAATGCTAGAACAGAGGGTTGATCTCTGAAAACTCATATTCTGCCCTCATTGCCAAGGGAAACCTCACATAGTTCATTGACTGTAAGCAGGTCTATGCAGTGACTGCATGGAGATGCCAACCCAACATTCTAGTCTATTTGTTGTGAGAAGGAACTCTGTAAGCTACAAAAAGAGAAACATACACAAGCATTGCCACAAATACTTCAACCAGCCATCAGTCATGCATGCATTAATTACAGGGGTACTGCAAGGGGAATGGTGGTACAAACTTGTAGGAGTTGCTAACCAATGTTTGGTTTAAGTTGAGGTCCATGCCATGAAAGGAGTTCCCATCCTCTATATTTCCTGTACATGGAAACAGGATGGCTCAGAGACCTAATGATGAAGTAAATGTGAGTGGCCTAAAAGTCAATTATATGATTTGTAATTATATTCTGTAAACTTATATATTGGTGCTTTTTCCAGATCAGAGAGCATTCCTGTAGCAACAGATGAAATCAGCTTCAGAAAGACATAGCAAAGCATTATACAAATATAGAGACTAAATTGGGGGTCACATTCTGGTCCCTTCACTTAGAGAACAGGAACCCTGGAGAAAGATACAAGTCTGAAAGGATGGGAGACACCAGTAGAACATGGCCCATCAAACCAATAAAGTAGTGCTAGAATGGACTCACAGAGACTAAAGCAGAAAGCACAGGGCCTGCATGGGTCTGCATCAGGTCTTCTGTATATATGTGAAGTTAAAAATATAATTTATTGCCGATTTGTCCTTTTGATGGTGTCCTTTGCCTTACAGAAACTTTGTAATTTTATGAGGTCCCATTTGTCTATTCTTGATCTTAGAGCATATGCTATTGGTGTTCTGTTCAGGAACTTTCCCCCTGTACTGATGTCCTCAAGGGTCTTCCCCAGTTTCTTTTCCATTATCTTCAGAGTGTCTGGCTTTATGTGGAGGTCCTTGATCCATTTGGAGTTGAGCTTAGTACAAGGAGACAAGGAAGGATCAATTCGCATTCTTCTGCATGCTGACCTCCAGTTGAACCAGCACCATTTGTTGAAAAGGCTATCTTTTTTCCATTGGATGTTTTCAGCTCCTTTGTTGAGGATCAAGTGGCCATAGGTGTGTGGGTTCATTTCTGGATCTTCAACCCTATTCCATTTTTCTGCCTGCCTGTCTCTGTACCAATACCATGCAGTTTTTAACACTATTGCTCTGTAGTATTGCTTGAGGTCAGGGATACTGATTCCTCCAGAATTTCTTTTGTTGTTGAGAATAGTTTTAGCTATCCTGGGTTTTTTGTTATTCCAGATGAATTTGAGAATTGCTCTTTCTAAATCTATGAAGAACTGAGTTGGGATTTTGATGGGTTTTGCATTGAATCTGTATATTGCTTTTGGCAAAATAGCCATTTTTATTATATTAATTCTGCCAATCCATGAGCATTGGAGATATTTCAATTTTTTGAGGTCTTCTTCCATTTCCTTCTTCAGAGTCTTGAAATTACTGTCATACAGATCTTTGACTTGTTTGATCAGAGTCACAACAAGATACTTTATACTGTTTGTGGCTATTGTGAGGGGTGTCATTTCCCTAATTTCTTTCTCAGCCTGCTTATCCTTTGAGTATAGGAAGGCTACTGATTTGCTTGAGTTGATTTTATAACCTGCCACTTTGCTGAAGTTGTTTATCAGCTGTAGGAGTTCTCTAGTGGAGTTTTTGGGTCACTTAGGTAGACTATCATTTCGTCTTCAAATAGTGATAATTTGACTTCTTCCTTTTCAATTTCTATCCCTTTGACCTCCTTATGTTGTCTAATTGCCCAAGATAGTACCTAAAGTACAATATTGAAAGATAAGGAGAGAGGGGGCAGCCTTGTCTAGTCCCTGATTTTAGTGGGAATGCTTCAAGTTTCTCTTCATTTAGTTTGATGTTGGCTACTGGTTTGCTATATATTGCTTTTACTATGTTTAGGTATGGGCCTTGAATTCCTGTTCTTTCCAAGACTTTAAGCATGAAAGGATGCTGAGTTTTGTCAAATGCTTTTTCAGCATCCAATGAAATGACCATGTGGTTTTTTTCTTTGAGTTTGTTTATGTTTGTTTATGATTGTATAGATGGATTTCCGTATATTGAAACAACCCTGCATCCCTGGGATAAAGCCTACTTGATCATGGTGGATGATTGTTTTTATGTGTTCTTGAATTCGGTTGGCAAGAATTTTGTTGAGTATTTTTGCATCGATGTTCATAAGGGAAACTGGTCTGAAGTTCTCTCTCTTTGTTGAATCTTTGTGTGGTTTTGGCTTCAGTGTAATTGCACCTTCATAGAAGGGATTGGGTAGTGTTCCTTCTGTTTCTATTTTGTGGAATATTTTGAAGAGTATTGGTGTTAGGTCTTCTTTGAAGGTCTGATAGAATTCTGCACTGAAGCCATCTGATCCTGTGCTTTTTTTTTTTGGTTGGAAGTCTTTCTATGACTCCTTCTATTTCCTATGGTGTTACGGGACTGTTTAGATGATCTATTTCGTCCTGATTTAATCATGGTATTTGGTATTTGCCTAGGAAATTGTCTATTTCCTCCAGATTCCAACAAATTGAGAAAAGATCTTCACCAACCCTACATCAGATAGAGGGCTAATAGCCAATATATACGAAGAACTCAAGAAGTTAGACCCCAGAAAACCAAATAACCCTATTAAAAAATGGAGTACAGAGTTAAACAAAGAATTCTCACCTGAAGAACTTCAGATGGAAGAGAAACATCTTAAAAAATGCTCAACTTCATTAGTCATCAGGGAAATACAAATCAAAACAACCCTGAGATTTTACCTTACACCAGTCAGAATGGCTAAGATTAAAAACTCAGGAGACAGCAGGTGTTGGAGAGGATGTGGAGAAAGAGGAACACTCCTCCACTGCTGGTGGGGTTGCAAATTGGTACAACCACTCTGGAAATCAATCTGGCGGTTCCTCAGAAAACTGGGCATGTCACTTCTGAAACATCCTGCTATACCACTCCTGGGCATATACCTAAAGGATTCCCCAGCATTTAGTAAGGATATATGCTCCACTATGTCCACAGCAGCCCCATTTATAATAGCCAGAAGCTGGAAAGAACCCAGGTATCCCTCAACAGAAGAATGGATGCAAAAAATGTGATATATATACCCAGTGGAGTACTATTCAGCCATTAGAAACAATGAATTCATGAAATTCTTAGACAAATGGATGGAGCTGGAGAACATCATACTAAGTGAGGTAACCCAGTCTCAAAAGATCAATCATGGTATGCACTCACTAATAAGTGGATATTAGCCTGGAAACCTGGAATACTCAAAACACAATCCACACATCAAATGAGTTACAAGAAAAATGGAGGATTAGCCCCTGGTTCTGAAAAGACTCAGTGTAGTAGTATAAGGCAAAACCAGAACAGGGAAGTGGGAAGGGCTGGGCGGGAGAATAGGGAGATGGAAGGGGGCTTATGTGATTTTGAGTAGTGGGGGACCAAAAAAGGGGAAATCATTTGAAATGTAAATTAAAAATATATCAAATGAAATTAAAAAAATAAAAAAAAATACAATTTATTTGACACATGTTCCTGTCTTCTCCATGACTTACTGCTGAATAAACTTACTGTTTCCTGTTTTTTCTGAACTGTAACTGTCTAGTTCAAATCATCTATTCTGGTCTAAATAATTCTACAGTATGAATGATTCAAACTTGTTTCTCTTGGATTCTGACCGAAACACTCTGCGTGGCCTCAAACGAACTCTGACAATCTTTTCACATTTTCAGGCTTCTTCCCACTTTCTGGTTTGTTACCTTTCCACCTGCAACCTGTAAAACTGCCTCTCCCAACATCCACACTCTCAAGTAATCTCTCTTGTTTTTTTTTTTTTTTCTGAGTGTTGGCCCTATCTTATCTCTCACTCATTCTTTCAAATATTTCTCTGATTTGCTACTTTGTATTCCTCTCAATTCAATTTTACTGTTGAATATGACTACTTCCTTCTACAAAATACCTTTGCCTTCATTGTTTGAGTTTCAAGGTGTGTACCAAATGTGTGTACTACAGCCAGAGGGATTAAATGTATGTAATTCTATCCTGATCTTACAGGTCTAGAAGCTCTTTGGCTTTGATCCCTTGAGAGAGCAGCCATGAAAACTTATTTGTGTGTGCTTTTTGCACTCATTTGGCTTTTAATTGTCTTATGGAGAACTGGTGTCCAAAAGTGGCTTGCTGCATGGGGCACTGGTGTAAGGCTAAGTTCTGTAACAGGATGGGCCATCGATGATGTTAGTGCTCTGCCTTGGGTCTCTTCTGTTCTTTGTAGGGCGCTGCATTCCTCTATATGTTATGATTATTAGCTTGGGGGTTGTGGGAGACTTGTAACAGTGGGAGGGGATGTGCCTCTGACTCTATGTCTTATAACTGCTACTTTTTCCCTCCTATTGGTTTGCTTTGTCCAGACTCATTATGTAAGGTTTTCTTTCTTTCTTTCTTTCTTTTTTTTTTTTTTTTTTTTTTTTTTTTTTTTTTTTTTTTTTTGCCTTGCCCCTTATCATACACTGTTTTGGAATGTTTAGTTGTAGCTGTCTTTGGAGGCCTGCACTTTTCTGAAGAGGAAACATATGGGAAGTGTGTTAGGGAGAGGGGAGTTATGAGTGGATCTGGGAGGAATGTAGCGAGTAGAAACTGTGGTTGGGATATATTGTAAAAGCGAAGAATTTATTTTCAATTAAAATATTTGTATGCATAAATTGTAAATAGAATTTGAAGATTAAACTTCAAAGTACTTCTTCAATCATCCAGAACTAAACCAGTGTATGATTTAAATAATAAGTGGACAGATAAAATTGAACTAGAGAACTCCTACAGCTGATAAACAGCTTCAGCAAAGTGGCAGGTTATAAAATCAACTCAAGCAAATAAGTAGCCTTCCTATAATCAAAGCATAAACAGGCTCAGAAAAAAATTAGGGAAATGATACCCTTCACAATAGCCACAAACAGTATAAAGTACCTTGGGATGACTCTTACCAAACATGTGAAAGATCTGTATGACAAGAACTTCAAGACTCTGAAGAAGGAAATAGAAGAAGACCTCAAAAAATGGAAAAATCTCCCATGCTCATGGATTGGCAGGATTATTATAGTTAAAATGGCCATTTTGCCAAAAGGAATATACAGACTCAATGCAATACCCATCAAAATCCCAACTCAGTTCTTCATAGAGTTAGAAAGAGCAATTCTCAAATTCATCTGGAATAATAAAAAAACCCAGGATAGCTAAAACTATTCTCAACAACAAAAGAAATTCTGGGGGAATCAGTATCCCTGACATCAAGAAATACTACAGACCAATAGTGCTAAAAACTGCATGGTATTGGTACAGTGACAATCAGGCGGATCAATGGAACAGGATTGAAGATCCAGAAATGAACCCACACACCTATGGCCACTTGATCCTCAACAAAGGATCTGAAAACAACCAATGGAAAAAAAGATAGCCTTTTCAACAAATGGTGCTGGTTCAACTGGAGGTCAGCATGCAGAAGAATGTGAATTGATACATCCTTGTCTCCTTGTATTAAGCTCAACTCCAAATGGATCAAGGACCTCCACATAAAGCCAGACACTCTGAAGCTAATAGAAAAGAAACTGGGCAAGACCCTTGAGGATATCGGTACAGGGAGAAAGTTTCTGAACTGAACACCAATAGCATATGCTCTAAGATCAAGAATTGACAAATGGGACCTCATAAAATTACAAAGTTTCTGTAAGGCAAAGGACACCATCAAAAGGACAAATTGGCAACCCAAAAATTGGGAAAAGATCTTCACCAACCCTACATCAGATAGAGGGCTAATATCCAATATATACAAAGAACTCAAGAAGTTAGACTCCAGAGAACCAAATTACCCTATAAAAATGGGGTACAGAGCTAAACAGAGAATTCTTATCTGAAGAACTTCAGATGGCTGAGAGGCACCTTAAAAAATGCTCAACATCATTAGTCATTAGGGAAATGCAAATCAAAACAACCCAGAGATTTCACCTTACACCAGTCAGAATGGCTAAGGTTAAAAACTCAGGAGACAGTAGGTGTTGGAGAGGATGTGGAGAAGGAGGAACACTCCTCCACTACTGGTGGGGTTGCAAGATGGTACAACCACTATGGAAATCAGTCTGGGGGTTCCTCAGAAGATTTGGCATGTTACTTCCAGTGAATCCTGCTTTACTACTCCTGGGCATATACCCAGAGGATTCCCTGGCCTGCAATAAAGACACATACTGCTCTATGTTCATAGCAGCCTTATTTATTTTTTTAATACTTTTATTTTCTATATTCTTTGTTTACTGATTTTTTAATATTTTTATTTTCTATATTCTATGTTTACTGGTTTCCAATGTGGTTGTACCATCTTGCAATCCCACTAGTAGTGGAGGAATATTCCTTTTCTCCTCGCCAACACCTGCTGTCTCCCTAGTTTTTAAACTTAGCCATTCTGACTGGTGTGAGTTTTGATTATTATGTGATTATTATATTCCTCTGAGGAGGAATTTCTCCTCAGGTCCAATACGTTTGGAGTTATGTAGGCTTCCTGTATGTTCACGGGCATCTCTTTAGGTTAGGGAAGTTTTCTTCTGTAATTTTTCTTTCTATAATTTTGTTGAAGATATTTTTAGGTATTGGCTGAATCTTCCTCCTTACAACTTCTCTCCCACCTATTTAGTGTAGGGTCTTCTGAGTTGTAGATTAATGTAAGTTCACAATGTATCAGCGCCCAAAATTTTCACATAAGTAAGCATGGATGAATCTACTCTGGTGTCCCTGTTTTCTGCTTGCTACCTTGAGCATGAAGTTAGGGGAAGAGTTGTAATAAGTCACAACTCATGAGATCATGTTTCCCCAGCCAAGAGTCCATTGGGAAGCAGATTCCTTTCACTTTCTTTCATCTCTATATTGAACTACTATTCTGGCTTCAAAGAACAGGCTTAGACATCTCTGTTTGTATAGCTAGGAACTGTGATTGATGAAATTCTCTTTGTTCAGTTTCTGATTCAAAGATGCTGCTTTATACAGAGCAGGTCAATCTTGTCTTTGGGAACTTGAGTCCTACTGATGGGCGTCCAGGATGGCCTTGCTTGCCATCTGTGTGGGACCAAGGCCTGCTGTTTTCTCAGCACTGCCCCTGTACCAGGACTTCTGTAGCACCATCAGACATGCAAACTTCCCAAACCAAGGAATAACCAGATGACCTAAGGCACCCAGTCTCTGCCCACACATCGGCCTGTGCCTCCATAGTCAGGTCCATTGTAACCCATACCTAAACCCTGCTTAAATTGGAAAACATGCCAGTATACTTCCTTGAAATTTTTCTCTTAATAAACTCAATGTATATACTTTTCTTTTACCTTAAAACTTTACAATACAAGGTGAAATGAAAGACTGAAGAAAACCACCAGCACGGGGGGAAAAATGAAGAATAAGAAGGAAACCTGAAATTCTTAATTAAAGCTGAAGGCGATTTTTTAAAATTTATTCTTCATATTGAATATCAATTCCATTTACATTGCCAATGGTAAAACCTTTCCAGATATTTCCCCCTCCCCTAACACCCCAACCCTTCCTCCATACCCCTGCTTCCATATATATGCTTCTCCACCCAACACCATCTCTCCTCACACCCCCCCCACCTGTTTCCCTTTGTTGGGGCCTCTGTTGTGCCTTTACCAGACCAAGGACCATTCCTCCCACTGATACCCAATAAGGCCTTCCTCTGCCACATTTTTGGATAGAACCATGTGTGCCCTTTGGTTGATGGTTCAGTCCATGGGAGTCTTGGGGTGTCTTTGTGGCTGAAATTATTGTTCTTCCCATGGGACTGTAAACCCCTTCAGCTCCTCTGGCCATCTTCAGCTCCTCCATTGTGGACCCCATGCTCAGTCCAATAGTTGGTCATTACCCCTCCAACCTTGGTGCCCTAATACAGAGACCCTCCCTGCATGCTTCATCCATGCAGATCTGGGTTAAAGCTTCACACTTTTCAGGGTGAACTAGGAATTAGAAAATTCTTTGTATGCTCTCATATGTAATGAGGGTCAGATGATATCACAGGACAGGGTAGAGACCTGGAATGTGGTAATGATCCACCAGTGCTCCTTCTCAGAGGACTCTGTCTTTAGGCATCATTTCAAAGTTTCCCAGAAATGCAGGCTCATGGGACAATTTTAGTCTGAATGGATGGTGGGGAGTGGGTTCTTGGAAGGGAATCCAGATTCCAGAGGCTCAAACAATTCGGCTAGATATTTATCCTTCTGAGGTCCTGAGGCAAACTGAAGTCCACTCATTGGAATGAAACTGGGCCCTGTTTTCCATACAGGAGGACAAGGGAGACTGAGGTCTGTTTAGTGAATTTCTTGAGTTTAAGAAATGCCTCATTGCTAACCTGGGCATACAAGTTCCTGCCCATTTATTTATGCTTACTGACATGGAGGCCTTGGGCATGTTTTTACAGGTTCCTGAGATTAAAGGGGCCTCTGTGCTATTTTGTGATATACTGCACCTCTCCAACAATTCTTATCAGGCAAGATAGTGGACTGTGTTTAGTGTGAATTCTGGAAGGGAGGTTGACTCAGCCTCCCAGTTGAGGTGACAATTTTAGGCTCACTCTGAAGCATTTTATGATAATTGAGGAATCAAGAGCATAGATTTGTTCTTAGTCCTTCCTAGCTGTTAGTCAAATAATCCTGTGAGAATACATTGCTTACTTCAGAGTTCTGCAAACTAATATTGCTAAGGTTTTTGAAACATTCTGTGACGAAAGAGATGGCTTTGTCAAAAGATGATCTAGGAGTGGACTGTGGAAACATTGTGTAGGTCTGAGAGACCAAAATACTGAAGTTTTAACAATATAAACTGCAGCAAACAGGCACACCCTCTTCAGAATCAGCTCCTACTCCTCTTTATCCAGGACCCTTTGCTTTGGCACCATTTCAGAGGTTGGCAAGAATACTGGATCATTTTTATTCAGACTGAAAGTTGAAGAGTGTGTGTTTTAAGCTGTATCCAGGATCCACAAGCTCAGACAAGTAAGAGGGTTTTGTATGGTTTCAGGATCCTAAGTCAGGCAGGAGCCCCATTCCAGGAAAGTGCTTGGGTTCCAGTGCCCATACTGATGGACTTCGGGACCCGAGGACTGTTTTTTTGAGGTTTGCCAAGGTTAAGGGATAACTCATTGACCTCTTGGACTCATGGGTCCCTCCCCTGTCATTTTCATTGGTGATATGGAGGCATCAGGAACCTTTTCTGAGTTTCATGCCTTTAAAGGAACCTCTGGGTAACTTGTGACACAGAGCACCTCACCAGCCTTTAGTATTGAGCAGGTTTTGGACTCAGTGACATTTTCTGAGAGTTCTGGAAGGGAGATCGCCGTGCCGTTCCAGGTAAGGTAAACATTTTGTGCTCCCCCGGAAAGCTGTTAGGACTGGTGTTTCCCAAAGAATACAGCCTCACCCTTCAGACTGCTTAGCTCCGCTTTGGCTAAGCTTGTGGGAGGGAGCTCCTTATCCCTGGATGGTCAAGAACAGCTGAAGTTGCCTTTTTCAAGCATTCTGTGAGGGAAATCTATGGAATTCTTGACCACTTCAAAGGAGTAGCTAAGAGTGGATTGTGGAGGCATTGGTTGGGTCAGAGTGACCCAGGTAATATGGTATTAATGATACCAAATAGCGACACCCTCGTGGGAGTGAGCCCCCTTCCCCTCTTTATGCAGAACTCTGTGCTTGGCACCCAGTCTGAGGTGACCAGGCATGCAGAGCTTTGTGACATTTTTATTGAGACTGAAAGTTGAGGAGTGCATTGTTTTCGCTGTATCGGGGACCCACAGGCTAGAGGGTTGATCTGGATCTGTACCCCTCTGGGGTCTGGAAGCAAACGGGATCCAGGGCCTGCAAAGAGCCTGGTCCCCGGTCTCCATATCTGAGGATTTGGGAGGCTGAAGGCCAATCGGGGAGGTCCTCTGAGTTTCCATGATGCCTCAGCGCTGACTTGGGGGATGAGACCATCCGCTGCCATGTGTATATTTGGTAACAGGGGAGTCCGGAACGTTTTGTGCGGTTCCTGAGTTTGAAGGAACTTGTGCTGACGTGTGAGACAGAGCACCTCGGCAGTCCGTCATATCCGGTGGCTGTTGGACTCAGCGCCATTTTGAGAGAGTTCTGGAAGGGAGGTCGCCCCGCTGTGCCAGCTGAGGTAAGAATTTCAGGCTCCCCGGAATCCTGTTAGAACTGCTGGTCCCCCAAATCATGCATGTGCATCCCTTTGGCCTCGCTAGCTCCCAGTCGGCTAACCTGGTGGGAATGATCTCCTGCCTTCTCAACTGTGGAACGTATCTGCTGTGGCTGTTTTCAAAGAGTCCCTGAGGAAAGGCGAGGGAAAAGCTGTCTGAGTTAGAGACACAGCTAGGTAGCAGTGGACTGTGGAAGTCCTGGTTGGTCAGAATGACACCCGTGATATGGTGTTGATGATGTGCCCTGCTCCAAACAGGGTGCTCTCAGGGGAATGAGCCCCTACCCCTGTGAATGCAGAGACTTTGTCCTAAGGCTCCAGTTCCCAGGTGACCAGAAAGGCACGGTCACGTGACCTTGTTATTCTGATTGAAAGTTGAGCAGTGCATTGTTGAAGCCGCATGCAGGATCCGCAGGTCCAGAGAATTAAGCTAGATCTGAACCCTTGACGGGCCCTGAAGCAAACGGGAGCCCACTTACTCCAAAGAGCCTGGTCCCCGTTTCCATATCCGAGGACTCGGGAGCCTGAGCACTGTTTGTTGAGGTTCTTTGAATTGAACAGATACCTTAGCACTGCCTTGCTGGAATGAGACCATCCACAGTGATCTATATCTGGAGATGTGGGGCTTTCGGGAATGATTTGTGAGGTGCCCCCACTTTAAAGGAAGCTCTCTGCTGACTTGTGTTACAGAGAGCCTCTGCAGGCTTCCTGTTTTGGAGACTTTGTGGACTTGGTGCCATTTTGAGAGAGGAGGGGAGGTCGCCACCAGGTGTGCCAGTAGAAGAAAGAACTTCGGACTCTGAAACCTTTCCCTTCAGATGGTCCCCAAATAATAATTCAGTTCCATCCCTTGTCTCAGCCTAGCTCCCAGCTAACACTGTGGGAATGATCTCTTTCTTGTCTATTCTGGAGAGTTTCTAGGGTCTCCCTTTTCCAACATTCTGTGAACTGTAGAGACAGGGGCACCCTTGTGGGAATGAGCCTATACCCCACTTTATCTGGAAAGCTGTCCTTGGGTTCCATTTCTGAGCTTCACAGTCATGCATTACAATGTGACATTTTTACTGTGAAGTGAACTTGGTTCTTGAAACTGGATCCAGGATCCATAGTCCCAGAGAATTTAGCCGGATTTGCATTCTTTGGGGATCCTGAGACAAACAGGTACCTAATTAGTGGAAAGAGCCTGTGCCTTGGTGTCTTTATTGGAGGACTTGGGAGCATGAAGACCATTTTGTGAGGTTTATTGTGTTTAAAGCATCCCTCACTGCATACTTTAGGTAATGAGCCTGTCAACAGCCATATGTATCTGGTCACATGGGGAACATGATAATATTTACTGAATTGCCTTGAGTTTAACCAAATCTCTGCACTATTTATGATATAGAGAACCTTGCCTGCCTTTTCTATTGGGTGACTGTGAACTCACTGCCATTGTGTGAGACTCCTGGAAGGGAGGATTCCTTGCCTCGCCAGTTGAGGTTAGAATTTCGGTCTGAGTCCAAAACTTTTCACACACATGGGTCCCCTTAGGATATCATTTTTGTAAAAGAGACATCCACTTTGGTTAGCATAGGTCCAAGGAGATCTCACCTGTAGTGTTGAGTCCTTTACTACATGATACTTGAGAACTAAGGATAGCCACAATTTTAAGTAGTATTGTGGCAGAAAAAAGTTGAATACCCTAGCATCTACTGGGGTGCGTATGCCCTGCTCCTAGCTGAGCAGCTATACATAATTATATCCACTGGGAGAGATGTGTTTTCCTTAAGTGTTCAGCCTCCAGTCAGTTCATCATACTTTACTGGATGGCCTCCTGGCCACATGTACACAGTGCTTACCAATTCGACTCTATGGATTCAAACATATGAGAGTGGAAGTATTGTAAATACAGTGGTGGGTGGGATTTGGAGGATTAGGGAGAGTGTCGGACATAAAACCATTCCTAGAAGTTTGGTAAGGTAGAACAGGTCAAGGCACTGAGGCTCGGTGGGTACAGTCACCTGAGGATTAGCTGACTCCCAACTTCATGGCAGATTCCTGACATGGAACAGGTGCCACGCTTCTCACACACAAAAGATGTGACCTATGGTCACATATTGCTTAAAACAGAGTTCTCCATGCTAATGAGGTACCTAGATGCCTAGAAGGCTTTGCCAATTAGCTTCTCATCACAGACATTCCTCACTGCAATGGTACTCAATCTCAGGCATACCCTGAGATGTGGGGCATGGGTTTATGTATCCATTTTCCACCTGGACACTAAACACGTTGGAACCACTGACTATTTCTTTTCAACAAGTTCTGCTGTGGAAACCATCAAGGACTTGACCTTCAGAGCTTCAGCCTAATGTCCCTTAGAATCCCCTCTCTGTACTTCTGCTCATAATTACCAGTAAGCCAACTTCTTTCAAGCTAAGGTCTCTATCATCCCTGCTGGGAGGAACCAGAGCACCCCTTTGCCCCCATCCCAGGGCTAGACGCAGTCCCTAGACTGTGAGACCGTGACTCCTTCAGCTAAGGCTTTGCCTATCTTGTTGGTGTTTTTCAAAGAACCAGCTCCTGGTTAGGTTCATTCTTTATCTATTTCGCTTTGATTCTACTTGATGGGTTTTTAGCCCAGAGTTTGACTATTTCCTGTATTCTAAACCTCTTGGGTATATTTGTTTCTTTTATTATCCGGGAGCTTTAGGGTGTGTTGTAAGAATTAAGAATTTGGGGCTCTGAAACCTTTAAGATTAGATGATTCCCCAATTAATATTGCTTTGTCTCTTGTGACATCCTAGCTCCCAGTCGTCAACCTTTGGGAATAAGCCATTCTTTCTGAATTCTAGAGTGTTTCCAAAGTTGCCATATTCAAGCATTCTAGGAGGGCAAGCAATGGAATAGCTGCCTGGGTGAAACTGGAATACAAGTGTCTACAGTTGAAGTGCAGCTTGTATGAGATGGCTTCACATAGTATAGATTTTATAATTCGACCTGCACCAAACCAGTGCAGGGATTGTGGGAATGAGCCCCAATTCTTCCCTCTCTGAGGACTCTGTTGTTCCACACCATTTCAGAAGATCCCCGAAATGTGCAAGGTGTAAGATTTTTGGTCTGTATGTAACCTGGGAATTTGGTTGTTAGTGGTGGATTCAGGGTACAAGTGTCCAGACAGGTGAGCTAGATTTGTTTTTTGGGGTAGATACCTGAGTCATAAGGAAGCTACTTAAAAGAAACATGCTGGGCCCCAGTGTCCATATCTGAGGACTTGGTAGCAACATGCTGGTCCCCAGTGTCCATATCTGAGGACTTGGTAGCCTGTGCACCACTTTTGAGGTTCCTTGATTTTTTAACGGATGCCTTGTTGTTGGCTTGTGGAATGAGACCCTCTCTATTCATCTATATCTGTTGGTGTGTTGTGTTGTCAGAAACATTTTGTCAGGTAAGTTATGTTTAATGAAACCTCTGTGCTTCCTCCAGATATATCTGGGCACATTCATATCCAGGGAATTGTGGACTCAGCTCCATTTTGTGGACACCTAGAAGGGAGATCACCTCACCTTGCCAGTTGAGGTAAGAATTTCACATCTACTTGAAACCTTTCAGCATAGATGTTTCCTCAAATAATACAGCCTCATGACTATGGCCTGCCTAGCTCCTAGTGGGGTAAGCTCATGGGGTCTCCTCAATTCTGGAGAGTATCTAATGTTGTCAATTTGAAACATTCCATGTGGAATAGCTATGGAATAACTGGTTGTTTCTAAGAGTTTTTAAGTGCATACTGTGGAATCTCTGGTTGTGTCAAAGAGTACCACACCCTACAGTTTTAATGAACTAACCTGCATCAAACAGGGGCAGTGCTGTGAGATAAGTTCCATCCTGACTCTCTCAGAGGACTCTGTCCTTAGGCTCCATTTGAGAGGTTCACAGAAAGGTAGGAAAATGTGATATTTTTACTCTGGATGTAAGTGGACAAAAGGATTGTTGAAGCTGGTTCCAGGATCCACAAGAGCAGACGATTATGCTAGGTTAATTTCCTTTTGGGGTCTTGAAGCATACTTTAGCAAGCCTAGTTAGTGGAAAGAGCCTGGGCCTCAGTTTCCCTGTAGGAGAACTTGTGAGCCTGGGGGCTATTTTGTGAGGTTTCCTGAGTTCAAGACCTGCTTCCATTCTGACTTGCTGGTTGAGACTCTGTAGCCATCATTATTTGCTGACATTTTGGCCTCAGAAATGATTGGTGAGGCTCGTTTACTATAATGAATACTCTGTGCTGTGTTGAGTTATATATCTCCACACCATCATTTCCTACTTGGGGACATTGTGGACTCAGTGGCATTTTGTGAGTTTTCTGAAATGGAGGTGGTCTTTGTGGCCAGCTGAGGTAGGAATGCTGGCAAATTCAGAATATGCTCCAGATACTTTGCAGTACCCGTGACCCCAATACACCTTTCTTCCTTTGGTGTTCTTGTCTGGAAAGAGACACTCCCCAACTATGTGGACCATGAACAGGAGCGTATTTTAAAAAGTTCCCAGAAACCGGTTTACATCTTCTCAAGGGAGGAAGCCCTAGAAAATGGACTAGGTAAGACCCAGTCAGAGAATGGGTCCAGAGACAGAGTCCCAAAGTATTATGACTGTTCCTCACAGCAGGATTCAGTCTGTGCTCACTGTCAACAACACAGAGGAACAATTTTTACAATTTCCAGTAGTCCTGGTGGTCTCTTCACATTCAAGCTGTGTAACATGTGGGAGGACTGCAAAGGCCCCTGTCTAGCCACAGCATTCTTTCTCAAGCAGTGGGTTACAACCATCTGGGGTTATATAGCGGATACCCTGCTTATCAATATTTACATTATGATTCATAAGTTACTGCATAAAATTTATGGAGGAGAAACCAAAATGATTTTAGGGTTGGAGGTGACCATAACAGGAGGAACTGCATTAAAGTGTGTCAATATGTGGTCTGTGATTATACCTTGGGTATTCCAAGCTCTGGGCTAACATCCACTTATCAGGGAATACATACCATGTGTGTTTCTTTTTCATTGGGTTACCTCAGTCAGGATGATATTTTCTAGTTCTATCCATGTACCTAAGAATTTCATGAATTCATTGATTTTTTTCTTTTCTTCTTTTTTTTTATTAGATATTTTCTTTATTTACATTTCAAATGTTATCTCCTTTCCTGGTTCCCCCTTAAAACACCCTAGCCCATCCCTTCTTTCCCCTGCTCACCTACCCATCCACTCCTAATTCCATGTCCTGGTATCCCCCTATACTAGGGCATCAACCCTACTCACGGCCAAAGTCCCTCCTCCCTTTGATATGTAACATGGCCGGGCTTTTCTACATAGGCAGCTGGAGCCATGGGTCCCTCCATGTATACACTTTGGTTGGTGGTTTAGACCCTAGGAGCTCTGTGCAGTACTGCTTGGTTCATATTGTTGTTCCTCCTTTGGGGCTGCAAAACTCTTCAGCTCCTTAGGTCCTTTCTCTAGATCCTACATTGGAATCCCTGTGCTCAGTCCAATGGTTGCCTGAGAGCACCCACCTCTGTATTTGTAAGATACTGGCA
This sequence comes from Apodemus sylvaticus, assembly GCF_947179515.1. NCBI lineage: Eukaryota > Metazoa > Chordata > Mammalia > Rodentia > Muridae > Apodemus > Apodemus sylvaticus. The sequence goes on from NC_067495.1 coordinate 36,814,807, forward strand.
AAGCCTCTCAGGAGACAGCTATATCAGGCCCCTATCAGCAAGTGATTGTAGGCACCCACAATAGTGTCTGGGTTTGGGGAGTTTATGTGGGATGCATCCTTATGTGGGCCATTCTCTGGATGGTGTTTCCTTCAGTATCGGCTCCACACTTTGTCTGTATATCTGTTCCCATGGGTATTTTGTTCCCCCTTTAAGTAGGACCAATGTATACGTATTTTGGTCTTCCTTCTTCTTGAGCCTCATTTGGTCTGTAAATTTTATTTTGGGTAGTTCAAGCTTTTGTGCTAATATTCTCTTCTCAGTGAGTGCATACCATGTGTGTTATTTTGTGATTGGGTTACCTCTCTCAAGGTGACATTTTCTAGTTCCTTTCATTTGCCTAAGGTATTCATGCAGTCTTTGGTTTTAATAGCTGAGTAGTATTCCTTCTTAGATAGGGTACAAATGCTCCTGGGGTAAATACAGAGACAAAGTGTGGAGCAGAGTCCAAAGGAAAAACCATCCAGAAACTGCCCCACCTGGAGATCCATTCCATATAGAGTTAGCAAACCCAGACACTATTGTGGATGTTAACAAGTGTTTGCTGACAAGAGCCTGATAGAGCTGTTTCCAGAGAGGCCCTGCCAGTTGCTCACAAATACTGAGGTATGTCCTCAGTAAACCATTGAAATGAGCACAGGTTCTTCCAACTGAGGATACAGAGAAAGGACCCAAGGAGCTGAAGGGTGTGATAACCCCTATAGGAGGATCAGAAATAAAAACAAAGCAGTACCTGAGATCTCCCATGGACTAAACTGATAATCAAAAAGTACACATGGGGGGACCCATGGCTCCAGCCACATGGGTAGCAGAGGGTATCCTGGTCAGACATCAATGAGAGGAGAGGCCCTTGGACTATGAAGGTTCGATACCTCAGGGTAGGGAGAAGTCAGGACAGGGAATCAGGAGTGGGTTGTTTAGTGAGCAGGGGAAGGGGGGTTGGAATAGGGGGTTTTCAGAGGGGCAATTACTAAAGGGGATCACATATTATAGGTAACTAAAATATCTAATAATGTAAAATGTAAAAAAATATGTCTCAACATTGGGAAGGTAAAGAGTCCATATCTAAGTGTAGCCAAATGGTATTTAAGTAGGTCCACTTTGATGAATTTGTCTCTTCCCCTCTCTGCTCTGAGAATCAGTGCTTCAGAGCCCTTTAAGAAGGTTCTCAAAGAGAAGGCAATCTGTCAGAAAACAGGGTAGCTGTGATTTTGTGGCATTCCTAGACATTAGGATGCGCCTTGTTTTTTTTGTTTTTGTTTTTGTTTTTTTTTTTTTTTTTGATGGAACAAGTCTTTCCCCATACTGCCACATCTACAGCAGATACTCAGGGGGGAGTCAGAACCAATTTTTCAGGGATCATAGGGGTGACACACGCTTTCAGAGTCTAGCTGAGGATAAAGTGCAATGCTACTATTACAATCGAGTGTCCCCAGATAAAGCAGATTCAGACATGATATAAACTGGATACCAAACAGTGGGCTCTTGTAGGAGTCAGCTCCTTGCCTAGTCACACTCCTAGCATTAGGATACTGTTGCCATTGGATGCCACTTTCAGAGAGTTTCCATGGAGGGGATTCTTGATACCTTTGTGACTGAAACACAAGCTGCTGGTGGACTTCAGATGCCCTATACCCTATAGACAGCCTGCATTTAATCAACTTTGACCCACTGACTAACCTGAAACAAACAGGGACCCTTATTTGTGGTCCTGTACTCCTGCCCGACCATACCATCTACATCCAATGACTTGCAGGACATAGAACAATTTTGTTCTGGAAATCGAAGGCTGCCTTAATTTCAGAGTTAGGAGAGTTGAGGAAGGACTACAGAGTATCCTTTCTGGATAGGAGTTCCACAGATAATACAGGTTCACTGCTGTGGTGTGCCCTGTCACTACATAGGCAATTCTCTTGAACAACTATAGGAAAGTGGCAGTTCATATTTATTGATACGTCCGGAGAAGATATAGCTCTCTAGAATCTAGCTCTCCAGCATCTAGTCTTTGTGAGAAGCAAATGTGAATTGTAGATGAATTCAGCTTCATGTTTATAGATATATGGTCAGAATATTTTTCTGAGGTCCATACATAATGAGTTCCTGGTGTACAACAGCAGTCAAGGTAAATATAGAGTCCAATGAGGACAGCAGACCACATGTAGTCTATGTGAAATTCACCATTCACATTGTTTTCACACCTGCTCTCACAAGTTTGTGAGCCCCAACCCACTGTTATAATGGTAGGCTTCCTTATCACTTCTCTCCTCTGGAAGGAAGGTGAGCCTCTCTACTGAAGGATATTATCAGAGCAGCAGAAGAAGCCATATAAAGGTTACCAGAGAAGGTGTTCAGCATTCATAAGCAATCTAGGTGAGTTTGAGTTATGATGTTGACAACTAAAGGTGAGGAAATGTACAAACCCCTCCACAAGAAGGGATGCCACAATACCTGCTCACCTACATTAATATTTTCTGAAGACCCTCAGTATGAGGGTAATGTAACTGCCTCTCCTTTATGTTTCATGATTGGTGAGATCCTGTGTCCTCTGTACATAAGGGAAAGTCTCGGGATGAAGTCAAATGACTGAACCTCAGGTATGCTTGGGAAGTCCCAATATCAGCTGAGATGTGAGCGGATCATGTGAACTATCCAGAAAATCATACCCAGACTGAAAGTGATGTGGTATATTCTCAGATGTCTGAAGGCATACAACTTAACAAGAGTAGGTACCCATAGCTATAAACAAGCATCACAGGATCACCAAATCCACATAGTATCGTAGAATGTATGAGAGAAGGAAAATCCCATTATGGCCTCACAAACACTTGTAAGACTCCTGACCCACAAAGTGCTGGGTGAGAGTGTCTTGCTAACTACTTTATCTTGTTTTCAGGTCAGTGGCCTCAGGGAGCTGAAAGCCTGGTAAAGAGGAGTTTGACTAGAGTCATCAGAGGGAAGATCACAGGAGTGTCAGGGCTGAAGGTGAGGTCTGAAGATGGTCTGCATCTAAACAACATGAAAATTAACCCCTGCCTGACCTCCTATAGGCTGTGAGGAAACTCAGGCTCCATAAAGATTTCTCTCCCCTCATTTCCTCTTTCCCCTTTTGACAGAAAGAGGCTCTTGGCTTAAAGAATCTAGGCTTAGATCAGCAGTTGAAGCAGTACAGTCCTTGCCATTGATGAAAGAGAGTGTTGGGAAGGTCTGACACCTCAGGCCACATTAAAACCATCAAATTTTAACTGCTCTTGTAATTTAGACTGAACAGCTGTAGCCAGACATGAAGCGCTATTAATAACTTTTATTTATTTCCAGAGAGTTGAACACTTAAGACTTTGCTACAGGCCAGCATAAGGCCAGTGTCCACCCCTGACAGAGAAACCTGAGGGTCCAAAATGATCATCAAAAACCGCATTTATCTTCACTGTTAACCACCTCAGACTCCACAGTTCATCTCACCCTTATTTTCAAGAGGGAGCTAAGTTACCATTTAGCAGTTCACACTTATGGGAATGTGTATGCATGTCTTATAATTACTGCAAAGTAGAAGACATGAAAATCTTCCTCTGAGATCGTGTCATTAGTTACTGTACATAGGCAAAACTATGTATCCTCAGAACATGTGGAGATACCCATATTGCAGTTACATATCAATGGTAGCAACAACCAAGAATATAGACACTTCACATTCCCTGGCCTCTCAAAGTCTAAGAATGTCCCTGTTTCATCTGCTTAGTGACTTGGCTGCACTCCATACAGCTGGGTCTCTGCCTGTTTCAGGCTTTCAGGATTCTAGGATTGCTTGGCGTCTTGTGACCCTAGAGCACTACTCAGGAGATCTCAAATGACATGATATTTTGAAGACTGTGTGATGTGGACTGCAATGAGAATCCACTCACTCTCTTCCTTTCTCCATCAGGCCTGTGAATCCTCCCTGCTTTGACTGGTAGACTCTCCTGCCTATCATTACCAAGGAAAATTACAATGGCTGATTCCTATAACTCCCAGTACTACAACCTCCAAGAGAGTGCTCAGGCCCAGCAGGAGTTTGACAATGCCCAGGCTAACATGGAAACAGCAGAGGAAGAGGAATACACCACCACCTCTAATATGGTGTGTGGTAGTGGAATCCCAGTTCCTCCCCAGAGTCCTCAGGGAGCCTCGTCTCCCTGTGAGGCACTGGCCTACATTCCTGAAGGCTCATCTGAGGAAGCTTCAGTCAAGCAATTAGAGGAGCTGGAAGACCCACTGTATTTGTTGCACAATGCCCAGAATGTAAAGGTGTATGACTTGGTGTACTTTCTGCTTACCAAATATCAAATGAAGGCATTCACTACCAAGGCAGAAATGCTGGAAAATATTGGTAGAGAGTATGATGAGTACTATCCTCTGATCTTTAGTGAGGCCTCTGAGTGTATGAAGCTGGTCTTTGGCCTTGATATAGTAGAAGTGGATCCATCTGTCCATTCCTATATCCTTGTCACTGCCCTGGGCATCACTTATGATGGGATGCTGACTGATGTCCAGGGTTTGCCCAAGACAGGCATCCTCATAGTTGTACTGGGTATCATTTTCATGCGGGGAAACTTTGTCAGTGAGGAGATTATCTGGGAAATGTTGAATAACTTAAGGTTGTATGGTGATACGGATCCTTGCCTTCATAAAGACCTCAGGAAGCTGATCTCTGAGGAATTTGTTCAGGAAGGTTACCTGGAATACAGGCTGGTGCCCAATAGTGATCCTCCTAGCCATGGGTTCCTGTGGGGCCCAAGGGCCTTTGCAGAAACCACCAAAATGAAAGTCTTAGAGTTTTTTGCCAGTATTAATAAGACTCACCCCAGAGCCTACCCTCTAAAGTATGCAGAGGCTTTAAGGGATGAGATAGACAGGGCTGAGGCCTGGATCTTCCAGCAGTTGTTTCAATATCAGTGACCTGCACACATTCTAGTGCACTGGCAATTCTCCTCTAACATCAGATGAGACAGATCACTGCTCCAATTATTGTCCCTCATGTGAGAGTTGGTGGGAAAAGAACATTAAGCATTCAATTTGTATTCTGGTTGAGTGACTTTAGGGTTCCTGGTATTCCAAAATGTTAATACTCTTAGTACAAGATCCATTAGCTGTAAGTTTCCCTCTTTTGTATTGTATGCGTGGCATTTTTTCATGTTTGAAGAATTTCATTATGCAGAAACCAAATAGCAATGACTTTTGTATTAATTTGTAAAATGTCACAAGATACTAGTGACATTGAATTTGGAATTACCCGGGCAATGTGAAAAATCTGGGCATTAACATGAAAAATAAATAAAATAAAGTTTTGATTTTCTTGAACATTTTTGTCTATGGTTAATTTACCAGATTAAAGTTAAAAAGAATAAATGGAATTTTCATCACAAAATTCCTCTCTGGGTACCTGTTCTTTTTAAAGATAACACTTGGAGATTTATAGGATTCAAATATTTCCTCATCTCCTGAAGAGTTGTTTACAGTTGAGTCAAGAGCTATCACTTTTCTCTTGATAGGATTTGGGTAGGATCCACAGATCTGTCCATACATTGCAACTTGTTTATGACCATTAACACTTGAGTAGAAGGTCTGCAGAGGGATGTGCTGAGGCAAGCACCCCAATGTTAATGCAGCAAACCAAGGCATTATGGGAATCCAGCCACATAGCAGCTCACAAGGTTTCTAAATCCTGTCCCACCCTATTTGATCTCATTTTGACCAGTGTCCATCCATTCATATTTAGGAATACTATCTATTCAAGTATAAGCAGGCATTAGCAGTTATATGAATAATATCAAGCAGAAATTTACAGGCCCAGATAGTTTAGGAAAATGACAGGTCTGGAGTGGGTGTGGCAAGGATGCATGAACATACCTGGGAATTGCAGGTCTATTGGGAGTACTTGAAGTCAGGAGTAGGAGTGGGGGGAAATGGAGGGAGAGAGTACAGGGGAGACAGCTGGAATTGGGTAACATTTGCATAAGGGAGGGAGGGTAGCCTAGTGCTCTGAAAATCTTCTGAAGTCTATGAATATCATGTGGTGGTTTCAAAAATCTTGACTCATGGGAAATGACACTAAGTTACTAAGTTTGGCCCTTTTTCAGTAGACATAGCCTTATAGTATCAAGTTTTCCACACTGGCAGTTGGCTTTTTTGACCCCGCTCCTAGTTGCTTGAAGATTACAGCCTTCTGTTTCCCTGAATATTTTGAAACTGAAAACTTGAAGAGTTCTGTTTATCTGTTCAACCTGCATGGACATAAAACTATTTGACAAGAGGATTCTGCATACTGCTCTGGATAGAACAGGAAAATGATAGTAGAGTACAAAGTTCCTTTTTGTCTCTCATGTTTTATAGTGAGAATATCTCTTTATCACACACTCAATGAAAGATTTGCTTCAATTTCCTCACTCAGTAGGGGATATTGATCAATGTAAGGTAAAATAATTCAAGTTGACTTGAAACTCTTGCCTGATTTTGGATGTCTGTAAGCAGGCAGGAATGCAGGCAGGCAGGCAGGACTGCAGGCGGGAGGGCAGGACTGCAGTCAGGAAGGCATGCAGGCGAGCAGGAATGCAGGAGGACAAGCAGGAATGCAGGAAGATAGGCAGGAAAGCAGGCAGGCAAGATGTCAGGCATGAATGCAGGCAAGAATGCAGTCAGGTAGTCATGCAGTAAAGCTGGCAGGCAGGAATGCAAGGAGTAATGCAGGCAAAAAGGCAGGTTGGTATGCAGGCAGGCAGGAAATCTGGAAATCAGGCAGGAATGCAGGAAGGAAGTCAGGCAGTCTTACAGGAATGCAGACAGGCAAGCAGGCAAGCAGGTGGGCAGAAATGCAGGCATAAATGCAGGCAGGCAGGAATGCAGGCAGACAGACAGGAAGGAATGCAGGCAGGAATGCATGCATGCAGGCATGTTAGTATCTGAGAATCCAGTTAATGTCACATACAAGTTTATACATGTTTCTATGTGAGTCATTGCTCTATACAGAAGTCCTCTTGAGGTTTCTATTCCCTAGAAGATGTGGACAGTAGTATAAAACAAGACATTTGAGCCAATGAACTGCAGCGAGGACAGAGGAACTATTACCTTTGATGTAGACATATTTCTGAGAGAGAGTGAATCCTTCCCCACAGGGCAGCACTGAATATTTTGAAACTGAAATTGTTAAGAGTTTTCTTTGTCAGTTCAAGCTGCACGGACACAAAACTATTTGACAAGAGGATTCTGCACACTGCTCTGGAAGGAACAGGAAAATGGTAGTAGAGTACAAAGTTCCTTTTTGTCTCTCATGTTTTATAGTGAGAACATCTCTTTACCACACACTCAAAGAAAGATTTGCCTCAAGTTCCTCACTCAGCAGGGGATATTGATCAATGTAAGGTAAAATAATACAAGTTGACTTGAAACTCTTGCCTGAATTTGGATGTCTGTAAGCAGGCAGGAATGCAGGCAGGCAGGCAGGCAGGCAGGCAGGCAGGACTGCAGGCAGGAATGCTGGACTGCAGGAAGACAGGCAGGAAGGACTGCAGGCAGGAAGTCAGAACTGCAGGGAGGCCAGCAAGCAGGAATTCAGGAAATCAGGAAGACAGGATGACATGCAGCAGGCAGGCAGGAATGCAGGTAGACATGAAGGAATGCAGGCAGCAATGCAGGGAGGAGTGAAGGCAGGAATGCAGGCAGGATTGAATGCATGCAGGCAGTAATGCAGTGAGGCATGAATGCAGGCAAGAATGCAGTCAGGTAGCCAGGCAGGAAAGCAGGGAGGCAGGATGCAAGCAGTAATGCAGGCAAAAATGCAGGTTCTTATGCAGGCATGCAGGAAGTCAGGAATGCAGGCAGGAATGCAAGCAGGAAGTCAGGCACTCATACAGGAATGCAGACAGGCAGCTAGGCAGGTGGACAGAAATGCAGGCTGGACTGCAGGCATGAAGGCTGGACTGCAGGCAGGCAGGCAGGACTACAGGCAGGAAGACAGCACTGTAGGCAGGCAGGTAGGCAGGACTGCAGGCAGGAAGGTAGGACTGTAGTCAGGAAGGCAGGCAGGCAATCAAGAATGCAGGAGTACAGGCAGGAAGGCAAGCAGGAATGCAGGCTGGAATGCAGGCAGACAGCCAGGAATGCAGGCAAGCAAGAAGTCAGACAGGAATAGTGTCAAGAATGCAGTCAGGTAGTCAGGCAGGAAAGCAGGCAGGCAGGAATGCAAGCAGTAACGCAGGCAATAAGGCAGGTCGGTATGCAGGCAGGCAGGAAGTCAGGAAAGCAGGCAGGAATGCAGACATACAGGCAGGCAGTCAAACAGGAGTGCAGACAGGCAAGCAGGCAGGTGGGCAGAAATGCAGGCAGGCAAGCAGGAAGGAAGGAATGCATGCAGGAATGCAGGCTGGTAGGCAGGAATGCAGTCATGCAGGAATGCATGCATGCAGGCAGCCAGGACTGCAGGCAAGAGGGCAGGACTGTAGGCAGGAAGCCAAGACTGCAGACAGGAATGCATGCAGGGAAGCAGGAATGCAGGCAGGAATACCGGCAGACAGGCAGAAATGCAGGCAGGCAAGAAGTCAGGCTGGAATACAGGCAAGAATGCAGTCAGGCAGTCAGGCAGGAAAGCAGGGAGGCAGGAATAGAAGCAGTAAAGCAGGCAAAAATGCAGGTGGGTATGCAGGCAGGCAGGAAGTCAAGAAAGCAGGCAGGAATGCAGACATACGGGCAGGCAGTCAAACAGGAATGCAGACAGGCAAGCAGACAGGTGGGCAGAAATGCAGGCAGGAAGGAATGCATGCAGGAATGTAGGCTGGTAGTCAGGGATGCAGTCAGGCAGGAATGCATGCAGGCAGGCAGCCAGGACTGCAGGCAAGAGGGCAGGACTGTAGGCAAGAAGGCGGGACTGAAGACAGGAATACATGCAGCAAAGCAGGAATGCAGGCAGGAATGGCGGCAGGAATGCAGGCAGACAGGCAGGAATGCAGGCAGGCAAGAAGTCAGGCAGGAATACAGGTAATAATGCAGTCAGGTAGTCAGGCAGGAAAGCCTGCAGGCAGGAATGCAGCAGTAAAGCAGGCAAAAAGGAAGGTCGGTATGCAGGCAGGCAGGAAGTCAGGAACGCAGGCAGGAATGCAGACTTGCAGGCAGGCACTCATACAGGAATGCAGACAGGCAGGCAGGCAGGAGGGCAGAAATGCAGACAGAAATCCAGGCAGGCAGGCAGGACTGCAGGCAGGCAGACAGGAAGGAATGCAGGCCTGAATGCAGGCAGGCAGGCAGGCAGGAATGCACAAAGGCAAGCAGGCAGGCAGGAATGCAGTCAGGCATGAATATGCACAGGCAGGCAGGCAGGAATACAGGGAGGAATGCATGTATGCAGAAATGTTATTTTCTGAGAATCCAGTTAATGTCACATACAATTTTATACATGTTTATATGTGAGTCGTTGCTCTATATAGAAGTCCCGGTGCAGCACATTTCACCTCTAGACAGAAATGTCTGTAAATTTCTCCATAGGAAAAGGTGGTGTTGTCAGGTTAGCTGCATTTCTATCAGTATAACCTAGTACATTTGTAGTAGATCTATCAGACCTTCAACTTCCTGAGGGACAAGCCAGAGCTCCTGGGAAAGATGGAGAGGCACAATTGAGCTCAGGCACTCCAGGTACTGTCTCAACTCATAAGTGCTGAAGAGCTAGGGGCCAGTCCCAGGCAGATGCAGCTTTTACCTGTGAGACATTCCCAGAGTTACCTAAGGACAAGGAAGGTGGCATGGAGTCACAGCAGGAGTTAAACAGCAAACAGACCCCTGCAGGCAGCCTTTCCAAGGGCATTCTAGTGCACACAAAATGTGCAACATCCCTGCAAGTGACCCAGACAAAAGTCCACCTCAGGAGACAAGGGTCCCATCTCATAAAGAGGGCACATCTGATCGTGACACAGATTTTCCATCAGCTACTGTTGAGATGGAAGTTGGTGTGCATATGCCCAGCTTCTCCTAATGGTACCTCAGAAATGGACACCTTATGCTTGTGTACAAGTCTTGCTGTTGCGTCCTGAATGCTGCCCCTTCAGTCACATCTCTATGTGTGTCAGTTGTGGAGGAAAGGGAAGATTGATGCAGAAGAGGAACATTTCTGTGAAACCAAGGGAATAATCAATGTGCTTTTCAGAAACAAAACACCTTCCTGAACTCAGAGGACACTACCCACCTCAAAACAAATCAATATTTATTTCTGGAAATGTAGAAATTGTAGTTTAGTTTGTTTTTCTGGATTTAATTTCTGAGCACAGTATTTTCAGATATTGATTATACATTCAATTTTTACCTCAATATTTTATATCCTCTGCAGCCAATACATCTTGGTCTTGGGAATGTGACTATCATGTTAATGATAGTAATAAATACCAACCGCACTGACACACACATAGAAAATCTTGAATATGTGGAATATGTTTCCACTGACGTATCAGAACAATATTTTACATGTCATCCTGGAAGATCTTTGGTGACTAGTCTCAGGTTGTAGTCATCTGTGAGGAGGATGCTGTGGTTGTTTGGTTTTATACACAGGATCAAATTTGCATTTGTCCTGGAAGAAATCTTTGTCAGTTCTCATGAGTTTGTGTGTGTCTGAGGAACTAGAGTCCTTGCTATGATGGTGACCCTTTCAAACAGTACAGGTTCACTCAGAAATTCATCCAGTCTACACATTCACCCAGGTTTCCTTGGCCTAGCAGATTGACCTTGTATTAGTTTGGGTTCTCTAGAGTCACAGAATGTATGGATAGTCTATATATTGTTAGGGAATTTGTCAATGACTTACAGTCTATAGTCCAACTCCCCAGTAATGAACAGCAGCAGCTGTGCGTGGAAGTCCAAGGATCTAGCAGTTTCTCAGTCCCACGAAGCAAGCAGGCAAGGAAGAGTGAGAGAGAATCTTCCTTCTTCCAATGTCCTTATATATCTCCAGCAGAGGGTGTAGCCCAGATTAAAGGCTGTAGGTCTCCAACAGAGGGTGTGGTCCTGACTAAAGGTGTGTGCATCCATGCATTTAATCCCAAATGATCTTGAACTCGGAGATCTCCTTGTCTTACCCACTATGCTTCAAGGTCTCCATGCCAAGATCCAGGTCAGAAACTTATATCTCTGAGCCTCCAAATTAGGATTATAGGTGAGTCTTCCAATTCTAGACTATAGTTTATTCCAGATATACTCAAGTTGACAACCAGGAATAGCCACTACAATCCACTCCTTGTCAACCTGACACAAATAATATCTCATGTCCACATGAAACAATAACAAGATTGTGAATACGCCTAACATGATATAGCTATTCCTCATACAATCGCAAATGCATTTGTAAATTTACAGTGGGGAAATGTCCCTTGGGAACATTCTTTTAGTGTTTCAATACCAATTGATTTTAAAGGGATTGGAAGAAAGACAAATGCATCTTTAACAAAATAAGATAGAAGCATTCATATTACTTATAATCCTCCTTTCTGCAACTGGTTATGTGGCCTTAGCTGGTATTTATAACTACCTTCCTCTGCTATCAATTCTGTATTTCCTTCATCTTCGGCAAGCACCTCAGCAGGTCTTGGCTCTTTTGCTGGAGGATTGACCCATACCTTCATTCCTGATGGGTCTGTGTGCTTTGTCATCCTGCTTGGATTAGGCTGTTGTAGTTTCCCATTGACTTTAATCACAGGACATGGTAGTACTAAGAGACGCCCTAGGGAATCTCCTGCACTCCAGACATAATCCTGCTTACCTCCATTGTGGAGAGGCAATCCAAATTCCCCATGGTAATCTGGATCAATCATCCCTCCTAACACTGTTATTCTTTTCATAGCCTGTTGGTTTAAGGGCATTAGAAGGCCAAAATGGCCAGGGGAAGTCTGAGCTTCCAGTTCAATGGAATGTTTCTTATGGCTCCTGGTAGGAGCACTGCCCCCTCTGGAACCAAAACTTCTAGGCCAGAAGAACCTAAAGTTGTGGGGACAGGAAGCAAAAATTTTCCTAGAGGGTCACTAGGAGTGATAGTGAGTGGAACTATTCCCTTTTCTACCCCTTGATTCCTGGACCCATGGATCCTGGCTATGGGAGAAACTGTACCATATATTGAACACTGATTCCAAGCATATACTGCCTTCTGAAGAACTCTGTCCCAGCCCTCCATGCTGTTGCCACCTAATTGGCACTGTAACTGTGTCTTCAAAAGGCCATTCCATCTTTCTATCAGACCAGCTGCTTCAGGATGATGGGGAACATGGTAAGACCAGTGAATTCCATAATTATGGGCTCACTGTCGCACTTCTCTGGCTGTGAAAGGAGTTCCTTGGTCAGAAGCAATACTGTGTGGAATACCATGACGATAGATAAGGCATTCTGTGAGTCCACGGATGGTGGTTTTGGCAGAAGCATTACGTGCAGGAAAGGCAAATCCATAACCAGAATAAGTATCTACTCCAGTAAGAACAAAACGCTGTCCTTTCCACGGGGGAAGTGCTCGATATAGTCAACCTGCCACCAGGTTGCTGGCTGGTCACCTTGAGGAATGGTGCCATATCTGGGGCTCAGTGTTGGTTTCTGCTGTTGGCAGATCTGGCATCAGCAGCAGCTGTAGCCAGGTCAGCCTTGGTGAGTGGAAGTCCGTGTTGCTGAGCCCTAGCATAACCTCCGTCTCGGCCACCATGGCCACTTTGTTCATGTGCCCACTGGGCAATAACTGGGATGGCTGGGGAAAGAGGCTGACTGTCCACAAAACGGGTCATCTTATCCACTTGATTATTGAACTCCTCCTCAGCTGAAGTCACCTTTTAATGAGCATTTACATGGGACACAAATATCTTCACATCCTTTGCCCATTTGGAGAGATCCATCCACATACTTCTTCCCCAGATGTCTTTCTCACCAATTTTCCAATTGTGATCTTTCCATATCCCTGACCATCCAGCCAATCCATTGGCTACAGCCCATGAGTCAGTGAACTGTCGTACATCTGGCCATTTCTTCTTCCAAACAAACTGCAATACCATGTGTACTGCCCGAAGTTCTGCCCACTGTGAAGATTTTCCTTCACCTGTATCTTTCAGGTTTGTCCCAGAAAGGGGTTATATAATGCTGCAGCTGTCCACTTCTGGGTGGTGCCTACATAACGTACAGAGCCATCAGTAAACCAGGTCCTAGTCTTCTCTTCTTCAGTGAACTGGTCATAGGGAACACCCCATCAGGCTATAGGCGCATGCTTGGCAGCAGATGGCATTGTAACAGGAGTAGAAACCATAGGCATCTGAGCAACTACTTCATGTTACTTGCTTGTGCCTTCAGGACCTGCTCTGGCCCGATCACGTATATACTACTTCCATTTGATAATAGACTGCTGTTGGGCACGCCCTACTTTATGACTTGGAGGGTTGGATAACACCCAGCTCATGATGGGCAGTTCAGGTCTCATAGTAACTTGGTGTCCTATTGTCAAACGTTCAGTTTCCACTAAAGCCCAATAGCAGGCCAAGAGCTGTTTTTGAAAGGAAGAGTAGTTGTCTGCATATGACGATAGAGCTTTGCTCCAAAATCCCAAAGGTCTCTTCTGTGATTCACCTACAGGGGCCTGCCAGAGGCTCCCAACAGCATCTCTATCTGCCACTGACACCTCAAGTATCATTGGGTCTGCTGGATCATATGGTCCAAATGGTAGTGCAGCCTGCACATCAGCCTGGACCTGTTGAAGAGCCTTCTCCTGTTCTGGGCCCCACACAAAGGTAGCAGCTTTCTGAGTCACTCGGTAAATAGGCCTGAGTAACACACCTAAGTGAGGAATGTGCTGTCTCCAGAATCCAAATAGACCCACTAAATGTTGTGCTTCTTTCTTGGTGGTGGGAGGGGCCAGGTGCAATAACTTATCTTTCACCTTAGAAGGAATATCTCTGCATGCCCCACACCACTGTACTCCTAAGAATTTCACTGAAGTAGATGGTCCTTGAATCTTGGTTGGATTTATTTCCCATCCTCTGATATGCATATGTGTTACCAATGAATCCAAAGTGGTTGCTACTTCCTGCTGACTTGGTCCAATCAGCATAATATCATCAATATAGTGCACCAATGTGATATTTTGTGGAAGAGACAAACGATCAAGGTCCCTTCTAACTAAGTTATGACACATGGCAGGAGAATTAATATATCCTTGAGGCAAAACTGTAAAGGTATACTGCTGGCCTTGCCAACTGAAAGCAAATTGCTTCTGGTGGTCCTTATGTACAGCTACTGAGAAGAAGGCATTTGCCAGGTCAATAGCTGCATACCAGGGTCCAGGAGATGTGTTAATTTGTTCAAGTAACGAAACTACATCTGGTATAGCAGCTGCAATTGGAGTTACTACCTGATTTAATTTTTGATAGTCAACTGTCATCCTCCATGATCCATCTGTCTTCTGCACTGGCCAGATGGGAGAGTTAAAGGGAGATGTGGTGGGAACTACCACCCCTGCATCTTTCAAATCCTTGATTGTGGCAGTAATTTCTGCAGTTCCTCCAGGAATACGATATTGCTTTTGATTCACTATTTTCTTTGGCAGAGGCAACTCTAAAGGCTTCCATTTTGCCTTTCCAACCATAATAGCCCTCACTCCTCAGGTCAGAGAACCTGAGAATTCTGCCAATTTCTGAGTATATCAATCCCAATTATACATTCTGGAACTGGGGAAATGACCACAGGATGTGTTCAGGGAATCACTGGACCTACTGTGAGTCGCACATCAGTCAAAACTCCTTTAATCACCTGTCCTCCATAAGCCAGTATTCTAACTAGAGAGCCACAATGGTTTTTTTGGATCTCCTGGAATCAGTGTCAATTCAGAACAAGTATCCAATAGCCCCTTTGTGTGTTCCCATGAGTGTGTGTGTCTGAGAAACTAGCGTCCTTGTTATGATGGTGACCCCGTCAAACAGTATACATTCACTCAGAATTTCATCCAGTCTATACATTCACTCAGGTGACCTTGGCTTACCAGATTGACCTCATAATAAATAAATTCTCAATGAGAACATCAGCTAAATGCTAGAAAAATGCATGCCTGAGTGTGTGTGTGTGTGTTTAGATTAGGTTGATTCCTATTAGGGTTTCAGGGGAAACATAAAGGTGTAAGAAATGTCACTCTAGATGGAGCTGTATTATTTGGGGGACTATCTGAAGGGAAAGGTTTCAGAGCCTTAACTAATCAACTTCTGGATACCAAATAGCGACACCCTCGTGGGAGTGAGCCCCCTTCCCCTCTTTATGCAGAACTCTGTGCTTGGCACCCAGTCTGAGGTGACCAGGCATGCAGAGCTTTGTGACATTTTTATTGAGACTGAAAGTTGAGGAGTGCATTGTTTTCGCTGTATCGGGGACCCACAGGCTAGAGGGTTGATCTGGATCTCTACCCCTCTGGGGTCTGGAAGCAAACGGGATCCAGGGCCTGCAAAGAGCCTGGTCCCCGGTCTCCATATCTGAGGATTTGGGAGGCTGAAGGCCAATCGGGGAGGTCCTCTGAGTTTCCATGATGCCTCAGCGCTGACTTGGGGGATGAGACCATCCGCTGCCATGTGTATATTTGGTAACAGGGGAGTCCGGAACGTTTTGTGCGGTTCCTGAGTTTGAAGGAACTTGTGCTGACATGTGAGACAGAGCACCTCGGCAGTCCGTCATATCCGGTGGCTGTTGGACTCAGCGCCATTTTGAGAGAGTTCTGGAAGGGAGGTCGCCCCGCTGTGCCAGCTGAGGTAAGAATTTCAGGCTCCCCGGAATCCTGTTAGAACTGCTGGTCCCCCAAATCATGCATGTGCATCCCTTTGGCCTCGCTAGCTCCCAGTCGGCTAACCTGGTGGGAATGATCTCCTGCCTTCTCAACTGTGGAAAGTATCTGCTGTGGCTGTTTTCAAAGAGTCCCTGAGGAAAGGCGAGGGAAAAGCTGTCTGAGTTAGAGACACAGCTAGGTAGCAGTGGACTGTGGAAGTCCTGGTTGGTCAGAATGACACCCGTGATATGGTGTTGATGATGTGCCCTGCTCCAAACAGGGTGCTCTCAGGGGAATGAGCCCCTACCCCTGTGAATGCAGAGACTTTGTCCTACGGCTCCAGTTCCCAGGTGAGCAGAAAGGCACGGTCACGTGACCTTGTTATTCTGATTGAAAGTTGAGCAGTGCATTGTTGAAGCCGCATGCAGGATCCGCAGGTCCAGAGAATTAAGCTAGATCTGAACCCTTGACGGGCCCTGAAGCAAACGGGAGCCCACTTACTCCAAAGAGCCTGGTCCCCGTTTCCATATCCGAGGACTCGGGAGCCTGAGCACTGTTTGTTGAGGTTCTTTGAATTGAACAGATACCTTAGCACTGCCTTGCTGGAATGAGACCATCCACAGTGATCTATATCTGGAGATGTGGGGCTTTCGGGAATGATTTGTGAGGTGCCCCTAATTTAAAGGAAGCTCTCTGCTGACTTGTGTTACAGAGAGCCTCTGCAGGCTTCCTGTTTTGGAGACTTTGTGGACTTGGTGCCATTTTGAGAGAGGAGGGGAGGTCGCCACCAGGTGTGCCAGTAGAAGAAAGAACTTCGGACTCTGAAACCTTTCCCTTCAGATGGTCCCCAAATAATAATTCAGTTCCATCCCTTGTCTCAGCCTAGCTCCCAGCTAACACTGTGGGAATGATCTTTCTTGTCTATTCTGGAGAGTTTCTAGGGTCTCCCTTTTCCAACATTCTGTGAACTGTAGAGACAGGGGCACCCTTGTGGGAATGAGCCTATACCCCACTTTATCTGGAAAGCTGTCCTTGGGCTCCATTTCTGAGCTTCACAGTCATGCATTACAATGTGACATTTTTACTGTGAAGTGAACTTGGTTCTTGAATTTATCTAGGAAATAGTCCCAGAGAATTAAGCTAGATAGCCACAATTTTAAGTAGTTTTGTGATTGAATAAAGTTGTATACCCCAGAATCTACGGGGGTACATATGTCCTGCTACTAGCTGAGTAGCCAGGCATAATTATATCAATGTGAGATGTGTTTTCCTTAAGTGTTCAGCCTGTAGTCAGTTAATCTTACTTCACTGGATGGCCTCACAGCTACATGTACACAGTCCTTACAATTTGACTCTATGGATAAAAACATATGAGAGTGGAAGTATTGGAAAATACAGTGGTGGGTGTGGGACATAAAACCATGCCAAGAAGTTTGGTAAGGTAGAGTCCTGAGACTTGGTGGGCACACACCTGAGGATTAGCTGACTCCCAGCTTCCTGGCAGACTCTTGACATGGAACAGGTGCCATGCTTCTCACACAAAAGAGATGTGACCTGTGGTCACATTGGCTTAAAACAGAATTCTCCATGCTAATGAGGTACCAAGATGCCTAGAAGGCTTTGCCAATTAGCTTCCCATCACAGACATTCCTCCCTGCAATGGTACTCAATCTCAGGCATACCCTGAGATGTGGGGCATGGGTTTATGCATCCATTTTCCATCTCGACAGTAAGCAGGTTGGAACCACAGACTATTTCCTTTTAACAAGTTCTGCTGTGGAAACCATCAGGGCCTTGGCCTTCAGAGCTTCAGCCTAATGTCCCTTAGAATCCCCTCTCTGTGCTTCTGGTCATAATCACCAGCAAGCCAACTTCTTTCCAGACAAGGCCTATTATGCCTTCTGGGAGGACCCAGAGCACACCTTTTCCCCAATCCCAGGGCTAGAAGCAGTCCTCAGACTATGAGACCCTGACTCCCTCATCTAAGGGTTTGCCTATCTTGTTGGTGTTTTTCAAAGTACCAGCTCCTGGTTTGGTTCATTCTTTATTTCTCTTTGTTTCTCGTTGATGGATTTTAGCCCAGAGTTTGACTATTTCCTGTATTCTACTCCTCTTAGGTATATTTGCTTCTTTTATTATCCAGAGATTTAGGATGTGTTATAAGATTTAAGAATTTGGGGCTCTGAAACCTTTCAGATTAGATGATCCCCCAAAAAAATTGCTTCGTCTCTTGTGACAGCCTAGCTCCCAGTCAGCTAACCTTCTGGGAATAAGCCATTCTTCCTGAATTCTAGAGTGTTTCCAGAGTTGCTATTCTCAAGCATTCTAGGAGGACAAGCAATGGAATAGCTGCCTGGGTGAAACTGGAATACAAGTGTATACAGTTGAATTGCAGCTTGTATGAGATGGCTTCACATAGTATAGATTTTATAATTCGACCTGCACCAAGCCAGTGCAGGGATTGTGGAATGATCTTCCAATTCTTCCTTCTCTGAGGACTCTGTTGTTCTATACCATATCAGAAGTTCCCTGAAATGTGCAAGGTGTGAGATTTTTGGTCTGTATGTATTTAGCCTGGGAATTTGGTTGGTTGTGGTGGATTCAGGGTCCAAGTTTACAGACAGCTGAGCTATATTTGTTTTTTGGGGTCAATCCCTGAGTCATAAGGAGGCTATTTAAAAGAAACATGCTGGTCCCCAGTGTCCATATCTGAGGACTTGGTAGCAACATGCTGGTCCCCAGTGTCCATATCTGAGGACTTGGTAGCCTGTGCACCACTTTTGAGGTTCCTTGATTTTTTAATGGATGCCTCATTGTTGGCTTGTGGAATGAGACCCTCTCTATTCATCTATATCTGTTGGTGTGTTGTGTTGTCAGAAACATTTTGTCAGGTAAGTTATGTTTAATGAAACCTCTGTGCTTCCTCCAGATATATCTGGGCACATTCATATCCAGGGAATTTTTGGACTAAGCTCCATTTTGTGGACACCTAGAAGGGAGATCACCTCACCTTGCCAGTTGAGGTAAGAATTTCACATCTACTTGAAACCTTTCAGCATAGATGTTTCCTCAAATAATACAGCCTCATGCCTATGGCCTGCCTAGCTCCTAGTGGGGTAAGCTCATAGGGTCTCCTCAATTCTGGAGAGTATCTTATGTTGTCATTTTGAAACATTCCATGTGGAATGAAATTACTGGTTGTTTCTAAGAGTTTTTAAGGGTGTACTATGGAATCTCTGGTTGTGTCAAAGAATACCACACCCTACAGTTTTAATGAGGTAACCCGCAGCAAACAGGGGCAGTGCTGTGGGATAAGTTCCATCCTGTCTCTCTCAGAGGACTCTGTCCTTAGGCTCCATTTGAGAGGGTTCACAGAAATGTAGGACAATGTGATAGTTTTACTCTGGATGCAAAGGGAGAAAAGGATTGTTGAAGCTGGTTCCAGGACACAACAACAGACAATTATGCCAGGTTAATTTCCTTTTGGGGTCTTGAAGTATACATTAGCAAGGTATAGGATGGTATGTTCTATAAATATCAGTTAGATCCATTTGGACCATATCTTCAGTTAGTTTTACTGTATCTCAGTTTAGTTTCTGATTCCATGATTTGTCCATATTTGAGAGTGGGGTGTTGAAGTCTCTCATTATTATTGTGTGGGATGCAATGTGTATTTTGAGCTTTATTGTAGTTTCTTTTATGAATGTTTGTGCCCTTGCATTGGAGCATATATGTTCAGAAGTGAGAGTTCACCTTGGTAGACTTTTCCTTTGACAAGCATGAAGTTTCCCTCCTTATCTTTTTTGACACTGTTTGGTTGAAAGTCAATTTTATCCATTATAAGAATGGCCACTCTAAGCTTGTTTCTTGCAACTGTTTGCTTGGAAAATTGTTTCCAACCTTTGACTCTGAAATAGTGACTGTCTTTGTCACTGAGGTGGCTTTCTTGTATGCATCAATATATTGGGTCCTATTTACACATCCAGTCTATTAGTCTATGTCTTTTTATAGAGAAATTGAGACCCTTGATATTAAGAAATATTAAGGAAAAGTGATTGTTGCTTACTGTTATCTTTTTAGTTCAAGGTGAAATTCTGGTTGTATCGAAATCTTCTATTGGGATTGTTGAAAGATTACATCATTGTTTTTTCTACATTGTGTTTTCCTGCCTTCTGTTGGTATTTTCCATCCATTATCCTTTGTAGAGCTGGATTTCCAGAAAGATATTGTGTAAATTTGCTTTTATCATGGAATGTCTGGTTTTCTCTGTCTATGGTAATTGACAGTTTTACTGGGTATAGTTGTCTGGTCTGACATATATTTTCTCTTACAGTCTGTATAACATATGCCCCAGATATTCTGTCTTTTGTAATCTCTGGTGAGATGTCTGGTGTAATTCTGATAGATTTGCCTGTATAGGTTACTTGACCTTTTTCTCTTACTGCTTGTAATATTCTTTCTTTGTTTAGTGCATTTGGTCTTTTGAATATTATGTGATTGGAGGAATTTCTGTGCTGGTCCAGTCTGTTTAGAGTTCATCAACTACTATTGTGGGACTGCTGTAAAGGAAGGATATGCTCTTTGGACTATATTGAGTGATGTTTAGTGTTGTGGATTCCAGAAGATGCCTGTTGGGCAGTTGGAGTGTGGGTGAACACTATGCCACCAAGCTGGACCTGGCTGATATGTAAGGTCTGGGAAGAGGACCATCATCTAATTCTTCATCTGTGCCATGGGTATATTCAAGAATAGGTTTGCTGGAATTATGTGGCCTAATCTGGACAGGAGGTCCAGCCTTGCAAGAGATCTACCAACTTCAACAAAAAGAGTCCTCCTCAAATCATTGAAGCAGAGAATTTAGCTAGATTTGCATGCTTTGGAGATACTGAGGCAAACAGGTACCTAATTAGTGGAAAGAGCCTGTGCCTCAGTGTCTTTATTGGAGGACTTGGGATCATGAAGTCCATTTTGTGAGGTTCATTGAGTTTAAAGCATCCCTCAGTGCTGACTTTAGGTAATGATCCAGTCAACAGCCATGTATATATATATATATATATATATATATATATATATATATATATGGTCACAAGGGGAACATGTGAATATATTGTGGGGTGCCTTGAGTTTAACCTTTGTGTTGTTTTATGATATAGAGAACCTTGCCTGCCTATTCTCTTGGTGACTGTGAACTCGCTGCCATTGTGTGAGACTCCTGGAAGGGAGGTGGTCTTGCCTTGCCAGTTGAGGTAAGAATTTCTGTTTCAGTCCAAAGTTTACACAGAGATTGTTCCCCTTAGAAAATATCACTTCCTGCCCAGGATTTCATTTTGATAAAGAGACCTCCCTTTGGGTTAGCATAGGTCCAAGTAGAGCTCACATGTAGGATTGAGCCCTTTACTCCATGATAATGGGGGACTAATGATAGTCACTATTTTAGTTCTGTGGTAGGAGGAGTTTGAACACCTCCCTCAGTGAAAAGCTCACAAGAAAGTACTGTGAAATCTCTGCTTTGATGAGTGATGCCAAAATAGTTAGGATGGAGAATGTAAAATGCATCAAACAGGGACCATCTTCTGAAATAAGCACCTTCCTCCCTTCACTGTCTGGGTACTGTAGCCATCAGCCCCATCTCAGCAATCAGGGATCAGCAATCATCTTAAAATAAGGATTTGGGAAGAGAGTGGGTTATTGGAAACTGGTTTCTACATTGTTAGGCCCAGACAACATAGCTACCTTGTATCATTTTCAGGAACTGGAAACAGGTGTGGGCTGATTTAATGGGACTGTGTCTGTATCCAAGCTGACAGTTATGCATATAGGGAGCTCCTGGACTCAGTCCCATCTTGTGACATTCCATGTAGAAAGACAGCCATACCATGCTTTCTGAGTCCAGGTGAGTACTTAGGGCAGGTCAAAGGTTTCCATCAGGATATATAAGGACCAAGAGTATTTCAGATTTCTCCCATTCGGTTAGCATTGCTTGGAGTATATAACATGCATGTTGGCATGAGCTGCTTGCTGGGTCCAACTTTGTGAACAGGAGCATATATAAGAACTTCCCAGGAATAGGGGTACATCATGTTCAGGGAAGAAGTTAGATCTGAGAGTGGACCGTCAAAGCTCCAGTCCAGATAAATGTCATTTAACTTTATAACTGAGCTCTAAATATAGCCCCACATGCAGGAATCAGCCTGTGCTTGCTGTCAAAGAAACAGAGGAGCAATTGTGAAAATTTACATCAGCCCACGTCTCTCTTTGGCTGGAATGAGTACACCTGGAGGGACCCATGGCTCCAGCCACATGGGTAGCAGAGGATGGCCTGGGCAGATATCAGTAAGAGGAGAGGTCCTTGGAACTATGAAGGCTCATTGTCCCAGTGTAGGGAAATGTCAGGACAGGGAAGCAGTAGTGGGCAGATGAGTGAGCAGGGGGAGGGGTGGTGGAATAGGGGCTCTTCAGAGAGGCAAATAGTAAGGGCATAGCATTTGATATGTAAATAAAAATATTTAAATTACTGCCACTTTATAATAGTTGTTCAACAGAATTGCCTATGTAGTGACAGGGTTCACCACAGCAATGAACCTGTGTTATCTGTGGAATTCCTATCCAGAAAGGATACTCTGTAGTTCTTCCTGAACTCTCCTAAATCCGAAATTAAGCAACCTTCAATCTCCAGAACAAAATTGTTTTGTGTTCTGTGAGTCATTGGATGTAGATGGGATGGTGGGACAGGAGTACAGAACCACAAATGAGAGTCCCTGTTTGTTTCAGGTTATCAGTGGGTCAAAGTTGATTAAATGCAGGCTGTCTATAGGGTATAGGGCATCTGAAGTCCACCAGCAGCTTGTGTTTCAGTCACAAAGGAATCAGGAATCCCCTCCTTGGAAACTCTCTGAAAGTGGCATCCAAAGGCAACAGTATCCTAATGCTAGGAGTGTGACTAGGCAAGGAGCTGAGTCCTACAAGAGCCCACTGTTTGGTATCCAGTTTATATCATGGCTGAAACTGCTTTATCTGGGGTGCCTCGATTATAATAGGGGCTTTGCACTTTATCTGCATCTAGACTCTGAATGCATGTATCACCCCTCTGATCCCTGAAAAACTGGTTGTGACTCCTCCCTGAGCATCTGCCTGTAGATGTGTAAGTATGGGGAGGGACTCATTCCCTCACAAAAATTAAGGCACATCCTGATCTCTAGGAATGCCACAAAATTGTTTAGAATCCTCCAAGGTACCAGTTGCATGGGAAGAAGCTCATTTTCCAAACCAATACAGCTTTGCTCCAACACTCTCAAAGGACTACAATGTTACTTGATTACTTGGCCCATTTATCTTTGGTGGGGCTTCTGCAAATAACTCACACACACCCTTTTTTCTTACTGATTTTATGATTCTCAGAGCAGAGTGAGAAGAGAATAATTTCTCAAAGTGGACCCACTTAAATACAATTTGGCTACACTTAGATCAGTTCTCTTTACACAGCTTATGTTGAGACATTTTTTATATTTTACAGTATTAAATATTTTTTATTGATAGGTCTGGAGAAGATATAGCTCTCTAGCATCTAGTCTTGGTGAGAAACAAGTGTGGATTGTAGTTGAATTCAGCTTCATGTTTATATATGGTCAGAGTCTTTTTCTGAGGTCCATACATAATGACTTCCTGGTGTACAACAACAGTCAAGGTAAATCTAGAGTCCAATGAGGACAGCAGACCACATGTAGTCTATGTTAAATTCACCGTTCACATTGTTTTCACACCTGCTCTCACAAGTTTGTGAGCCCCAACCCACTGTTATAATGGTAGGCTTCCTTATCACTTCTCTCTTCTGGAAGGAAGGTGAGCCTCTCTACTGAAGGATATTATCAGAGCAGCAGAAGAAGCCATATAAAGGTTACCAGAGAAGGTGTTTAGCATTCATAAGCAATCTAGGTGAGTTTGAGTTATGATGTTGAGAACTAAATGTGAGGAAATGTATAAACCCCTCCACAAGAAGGGATGCCACAATACCTATTCACCTACATCAATGTTTTCTGAAGATCGCTCGGTTTGTGGGTAATGTAACTGCCTCTCGTTTACTAGACTAGGTAGCTATAGCTATGAACAAGTATCACAGGATCATCAAATCCAGATAGTATCCTGGAATGTATGAGAAAAGGAACACCCTGTCATGGGGCCCATAATCACTTGTCACATGCCTGACCCACACAGTACTGGGTGAGAATGTCTTGCTAACTACCCTATCTTGTTTCCAGGTCACTGGTCTCAGTGCGCAAAAATCCTGGTTAAGTGGACTTTGACTAGAGTCACCAGCGCGAAGATCTCAGTATTGTCAGGGCAGAAGGTGAGGACTGCCGCTCTCCTGCATCTAAACAACATGAAAAATGACACATGCCTGCCCTCCTATAGGCTATGAGAAACCTAGAGTCCATAGAGTGTTTCCCTCACCCTATTTCCTCTTTCATTTGTATGACAGAAACAGGCTCTTGGCTAAAAGAAACTAGGCCGAGATCATCAGTTGAAGCAGTACAGTCCTTGTCATTGTTGAAGGAATGTGTTGGGAACGTCTGACAATTCAGGACACATGAAAACCATTAAACTGTAACTGCTCTTGTAATTTACATTGAATAGGTGTAGCCACACTTGAAGAACTCTTAATAACTTTTATTAATTTCCAAAATTTGAACACTTAAAACTTTGCTACAAGCTAGCATCAGGTCAGTGTAAAGTCCCTGACAGGGAAACCTGAGGGACTTATATGATCATAGAAGACAACATTTATCTTAAGTAATGTTAACCAACCTAAACCCAAATTTCATCTCTCTCTTATATTTAGGAATAGGAAATAAGTTACCAATTAGCTGTTTGTATCTGTGGAAAGGTGTAAGCATGTCTTACAATTATTGCATCATGGAAGGCATGAAAATCTTCCTCTGAGATAGTGTTCTTAGTTGCGGTACATAGGCAAAACTATGTACCCTCAGAACATATGGAGATGTCCATATTGAAATTATGTAGCAATGTATGCATTATCCAAGAATATAGACACTCCACATTCCCTGGCCTTATGGTGTCCCTGGGGTCATCTGTTTTGTGACCTGGCTGCACTCCAAATAGCTGCGTCTCTACCTGTTTGAGGATTTCAGGATTCTAGGATTGCTTGCAGTCTTGTGACCCTAGAGCCCGACTCAGGAGATCTCAAATAACATGATATTTTGAAGGCTGTGTGAAGTGGTCTGCCATAACAGTCCACTCACTTTCTTCCTTTCTCCAACAGGCCTGTGTATCCACCTTGCTTTGACTGGTAGACTCTCCTGTCTATTGTTACCAAGGAAAAATACAATGGCTGATTCCTATAACTCACAGTACTACAACCTCCAAGAGAGTGCTCAGGCCCAGCAGGAGTTTGACAATGCCCAGGCTAACATGGAAACAGCAGAGGAAGAGGTATACACCACCACCTCAAATATGGTGTGTGGTAGTGGAATCCCAGTTCCTCCCCAGAGTCCTCAGGGAGCCTCGTCTCCCTGTGAGGCACTGGCCTACATTCCTGAAGGCTCATCTGAGGAAGCTTCAGTAAAACAATTAGAGGATCTGGAAGACCCACTGTATTTGTTGCACAATGCCAAGAATGTAAAGGTGTATGACTTGGTGGACTTTCTGCTTACCAAATATCAAATGAATGCATTCACTACCAAGGCAGAAATGTTGGAAAGTATTGGTAGAGAGTATGATGAGTACTATCCTCTGATCTTTAGTGAGGCCTCTGAGTGTATGAAGCTGGTCTTTGGCCTTGACATAGTAGAAGTGGATCCATCTGTCCATTCCTATAACCTTGTCACTGCCCTGGGCATCACTTATGATGGGATGCTGACTGATGTCCAGGGTATGCCCAAGACAGGCATCCTCATAGTTGTACTGGGTATCATTTTCATGCGGGGAAACTTTGTCAGTGAGGAGATTATCTGGGAAATGTTGAATAACATAAGGTTGCATGGTGGTACGGATCCTTATCTACATAAAGACCCCAGGAAGCTGATCTCTGAGGAGTTTGTTCAGGAAGGTTACCTGGAATACAGGCAGGTGCCCAATAGTGATCCTCCTAGCCATGGGTTCGTGTGGGGTCCAAGGGCCTTTGCAGAAACCACCAAAATGAAAGTCTTGGAGTTTTTTGCCAGCATTAATAAGACTCACCCCAGAGCCTACCCTCTAAAATATGCAGAGGCTTTGAGGGATGAGATAGACAGGGCCAAGGCCTGGATCTTCCAGCGGTTGTTTCAATATCAGTGACCTGCACACATTCTAGTGCACTGGCAATTCTCCTCTAACATCAGATGAGACAGATCACTGCTCCAATTATTGTCCCTCATGTGAGAGTTGGTGGGAGGAGTGCACTAAACATTCTTTTTGTATTGTTTTGAGTGACTTTAGGGTTCTTGGTATTACAAAATATTAATATTCTTAATTCAAGATCCATTAGCTTTAAGGTCTTTTGTTGTGCATGCTTTGCTGTTTTTCCTGTTTGGAAGATTTTTCATTTTCAAACTAAATGATTATGATTTTTGTCTTAATTTGTAAAATGACACAGCATAACAGTGATATTGAAATTGTAATTTCCTGGGCGATGGGGAAAAACTTGGGAATAATTTAAAAAACAAGATTAAAATGAATCTTTGTCTTTAACTCTTTTGGTCTCTTGGTTAACAAATTAAAGTAAAACTAAAAACAGCACATAGAATTTCTATCTCACAATTCTTCTCTTGTTCCCCATTCATATTAATGTCCTTTATATGTGCTGTGGAATTGGCTGAAGTTAGATGTTCCCTTACCTTTAGAAATGTGGAATACCATTGAATCCAGAGCCGTCATTTACTCCAGATAGATTTGGGTAGGATCCACAGCTCCATCAATACAGTTAGTAGTTCTTTATGACCATTAGCATGAGAACAGAAGTTTTGCAGAGGGGTCTGCTGAGGCAATGTCACTGGCGTAAACCAAGGCATTTGGGGAGTCTTAGACACATAGCAGCTTGCCAGGGCTGTATGACATATTCCCCTCAAAGTGAGCTTATTTAAGACCACAGTGTCCAGTCACTTATCACTTAGGAAATGTATCCATTTCTCCATAAGCAAGTATTAGCTTTTAAGGGAATGATAATCTGGTAACAAACCACAGTCATAGGAAGTTTAAGTAAAGAGGATGTCTGAGGCAGAGCAAGCATGTGTAAACCTAACTGGGAATTGCACGTATATTGGGTGTAGTTGAGGACAGGAGTGGGAGGGATGGGGAAATGGAGAGAGAGGATACAGGGAGAGATACCTGGAACTGGAGGACATTTACATGTGGGATATGGAAAACTAGTGTACAGGAAACATCCTGAAATCTATGAACAGTATTGTGGTGGTTTGAAAAAGCTTGACTTGTGGTTAATGCCACTGTTACTAAGTGTGTCCTTGTTGGAATAGATGTGACCATATTTTATGAAGTCACTATGGAAGTTGGCTTTGAAATGTTCCTTGTAGCTGCTTGAGGATTACAGTCTTCTCCTGGTTTCTGTAGTGTTGGCATTTAATCTAGGCTCTGCCCCACAGATACCTGGAAATAGCCAGGTGTGCCTGACTCACTGTAAAAGGGGCTGCCTGCCTCCTCTTCTCTTACTTGCTCTCTTGTTCTTGCTCCTGCTCCTCTCCCTCCTCGTTCTTCTTCCTCCTCTCTCTCTCCATGTGCTCATGGCCAGCCTTTACTCCTCTCTGTCTCTCTGTCTCTCTACCTGTCTCTGTCTCCATCTCTCTTCCTCTCTCACTTTCCCCCCTCTCTCTGTCTCTCTGTCTCTTTCTCTTTCTCTCTGTCACCCTCTCTGTTCCTCTCTCTCTGTCTCTCTGTCTCTTTCTCTTTCTCTCTGTCACCCTCTCTATTCCTCTCTCTTCTTCTCTCTCTTTCCCCCTCTCTCTCTGTCTCTCTGTCTCTGTCTCTATCTCTCTGTCTCCCTCTCTATTCCTCTCTCTTGCTCTCTCTCTTTCCCCCCTCTCTCTATGTCTCTCTGTCTCTGTCTCTGTCTCTGTCTCTCTCTCTCTCTCTCTCTCTCTCTCTCTCTCTCTCTCTTTCCCTCTCCTTATGATTTTCTATCAACTCCCTTCCTCATGCCTCTATAAACTCTATTCTATACTATACCATCCTGTGGCTGGTCCCTCAGGGGAAAGGTATGCCTCAGCATGGGTTGGTGGAGGAACTCCCTTCTCCCAGACCTGACTGCACGTCTACCAAACATAATCTTTGTACCCTTAATTTTTTATAAAACACAACACTTAGGAAGAGTATGTAGAATACTATTTCAATCTCCAGTGCCATGCCTGCCTAAATATTACCATTCTTCCACAATGAAGGTCATGGATTGAACCTCTGAAACTGTAAGCCAATCTCAACTATATGTTGTTCTTTGTAAGACTTATGTTGGTCTTGGTGTCTCTTCACACTATTAGAAAACCTAACTAGCCGGGCATTGGTGGTGCACGCCTGTAATCCCAGGACTCTGGGACACAGAGGCAGGCAGATTTCTGAGTCGGAGCTCAGCCTGGTCTACAAAGTGAGTTCCAGGACAGCCAGAGCTATACAGAGAAACCCGGTCTCAAACAAAACAAAACAAAACAAAACAAAACAAAACAAAACAAAACAAAAGAAAAAAAAGAAAAGAAAAAGAAAAATAGAAACCCTAACTAATACAGTGATATAGGTAAGACATCTATCAGTGGGACATATGGAATCTGGTCTGGCAATCGTTGATAGCCAGGCAAGGCTTCTTTGGTAGGAAATTCATACCCTTTGGGGTTTTTTGGTTGAGCAGAACCCATGAGGATCTTCAAACAACCCATGCTAATGCTAGAACAGAGGGTTGATCTCTGAAAACTCATATTCTGCCCTCATTGCCAAGGGAAACCTCACATAGTTCATTGACTGTAAGCAGGTCTATGCAGTGACTGCATGGAGATGCCAACCCAACATTCTAGTCTATTTGTTGTGAGAAGGAACTCTGTAAGCTACAAAAAGAGAAACATACACAAGCATTGCCACAAATACTTCAACCAGCCATCAGTCATGCATGCATTAATTACAGGGGTACTGCAAGGGGAATGGTGGTACAAACTTGTAGGAGTTGCTAACCAATGTTTGGTTTAAGTTGAGGTACATGCCATGAAAGGAGTTGCCATCCTCTATATTTCCTGTACATGGAAACAGGATGGCTCAGAGACCTAATGATGAAGTAAATGTGAGTGGCCTAAAAGTCAATTATATGATTTGTAATTATATTCTGTAAACTTATATATTGGTGCTTTTTCCAGATCAGAGAGCATTCCTGTAGCAACAGATGAAATCAGCTTCAGAAAGACATAGCAAAGCATTATACAAATATAGAGACTAAATTGGGGGTCACATTCTGGTCCCTTCACTTAGAGAACAGGAACCCTGGAGAAAGATACAAGTCTGAAAGGATGGGAGACACCAGTAGAACATGGCCCATCAAACCAATAAAGTAGTGCTAGAATGGACTCACAGAGACTAAAGCAGAAAGCACAGGGCCTGCATGGGTCTGCATCAGGTCTTCTGTATATATGTGAAGTTAAAAATATAATTTATTGCCGATTTGTCCTTTTGATGGTGTCCTTTGCCTTACAGAAACTTTGTAATTTTATGAGGTCCCATTTGTCTATTCTTGATCTTAGAGCATATGCTATTGGTGTTCTGTTCAGGAACTTTCCCCCTGTACTGATGTCCTCAAGGGTCTTCCCCAGTTTCTTTTCCATTATCTTCAGAGTGTCTGGCTTTATGTGGAGGTCCTTGATCCATTTGGAGTTGAGCTTAGTACAAGGAGACAAGGAAGGATCAATTCACATTCTTCTGCATGCTGACCTCCAGTTGAACCAGCACCATTTGTTGAAAAGGCTATCTTTTTTCCATTGGATGTTTTCAGCTCCTTTGTTGAGGATCAAGTGGCCATAGGTGTGTGGGTTCATTTCTGGATCTTCAACCCTATTCCATTTTTCTGCCTGCCTGTCTCTGTACCAATACCATGCAGTTTTTAACACTATTGCTGTGTAGTATTGCTTGAGGTCAGGGATACTGATTCCTCCAGAATTTCTTTTGTTGTTGAGAATAGTTTTAGCTATCCTGGGTTTTTTGTTATTCCAGATGAATTTGAGAATTGCTCTTTCTAAATCTATGAAGAACTGAGTTGGGATTTTGATGGGTTTTGCATTGAATCTGTATATTGCTTTTGGCAAAATAGCCATTTTTATTATATTAATTCTGCCAATCCATGAGCATTGGAGATATTTCAATTTTTTGAGGTCTTCTTCCATTTCCTTCTTCAGAGTCTTGAAATTACTGTCATACAGATCTTTGACTTGTTTGATCAGAGTCACAACAAGATACTTTATACTGTTTGTGGCTATTGTGAGGGGTGTCATTTCCCTAATTTCTTTCTCAGCCTGCTTATCCTTTGAGTATAGGAAGGCTACTGATTTGCTTGAGTTGATTTTATAACCTGCCACTTTGCTGAAGTTGTTTATCAGCTGTAGGAGTTCTCTAGTGGAGTTTTTGGGTCACTTAGGTAGACTATCATTTCGTCTTCAAATAGTGATAATTTGACTTCTTCCTTTTCAATTTCTATCCCTTTGACCTCCTTATGTTGTCTAATTGCCCAAGATAGTACCTAAAGTACAATACTGAAAGATAAGGAGAGAGGGGGCAGCCTTGTCTAGTCCCTGATTTTAGTGGGAATGCTTCAAGTTTCTCTTCATTTAGTTTGATGTTGGCTACTGGTTTGCTATATATTGCTTTTACTATGTTTAGGTATGGGCCTTGAATTCCTGTTCTTTCCAAGACTTTAAGCATGAAAGGATGCTGAATTTTGTCAAATGCTTTTTCAGCATCCAATGAAATGACCATGTGGTTTTTTTCTTTGAGTTTGTTTATGTTTGTTTATGATTGTATAGATGGATTTCCGTATATTGAAACAACCCTGCATCCCTGGGATAAAGCCTACTTGATCATGGTGGATGATTGTTTTTATGTGTTCTTGAATTCGGTTGGCAAGAATTTTGTTGAGTATTTTTGCATCGATGTTCATAAGGGAAACTGGTCTGAAGTTCTCTCTCTTTGTTGAATCTTTGTGTGGTTTTGGCTTCAGTGTAATTGCACCTTCATAGAAGGGATTGGGTAGTGTTCCTTCTGTTTCTATTTTGTGGAATATTTTGAAGAGTATTGGTGTTAGGTCTTCTTTGAAGGTCTGATAGAATTCTGCACTGAAGCCATCTGATCCTGTGCTTTTTTTTTTTTGGTTGGAAGTCTTTCTATGACTCCTTCTATTTCCTATGGTGTTACGGGACTGTTTAGATGATCTATTTCGTCCTGATTTAATCTTGGTATTTGGTATTTGCCTAGGAAATTGTCTATTTCCTCCAGATTCCAACAAATTGAGAAAAGATCTTCACCAACCCTACATCAGATAGAGGGCTAATAGCCAATATATACGAAGAACTCAAGAAGTTAGACCCCAGAAAACCAAATAACCCTATTAAAAAATGGAGTACAGAGTTAAACAAAGAATTCTCACCTGAAGAACTTCAGATGGAAGAGAAACATCTTAAAAAATGCTCAACTTCATTAGTCATCAGGGAAATACAAATCAAAACAACCCTGAGATTTTACCTTACACCAGTCAGAATGGCTAAGATTAAAAACTCAGGAGACAGCAGGTGTTGGAGAGGATGTGGAGAAAGAGGAACACTCCTCCACTGCTGGTGGGGTTGCAAATTGGTACAACCACTCTGGAAATCAATCTGGCGGTTCCTCAGAAAACTGGGCATGTCACTTCTGAAACATCCTGCTATACCACTCCTGGGCATATACCTAAAGGATTCCCCAGCATTTAGTAAGGATATATGCTCCACTATGTCCACAGCAGCCCCATTTATAATAGCCAGAAGCTGGAAAGAACCCAGGTATCCCTCAACAGAAGAATGGATGCAAAAAATGTGATATATATACCCAGTGGAGTACTATTCAGCCATTAGAAACAATGAATTCATGAAATTCTTAGACAAATGGATGGAGCTGGAGAACATCATACTAAGTGAGGTAACCCAGTCTCAAAAGATCAATCATGGTATGCACTCACTAATAAGTGGATATTAGCCTGGAAACCTGGAATACTCAAAACACAATCCACACATCAAATGAGTTACAAGAAAAATGGAGGATTAGCCCCTGGTTCTGAAAAGACTCAGTGTAGTAGTATAAGGCAAAACCAGAACAGGGAAGTGGGAAGGGCTGGGCGGGAGAATAGGGAGATGGAAGGGGGCTTATGTGATTTTGAGTAGTGGGGGACCAAAAAAGGGGAAATCATTTGAAATGTAAATTAAAAATATATCAAATGAAATTAAAAAAATAAAAAAAAATACAATTTATTTGACACATGTTCCTGTCTTCTCCATGACTTACTGCTGAATAAACTTACTGTTTCCTGTTTTTTTCTGAACTGTAACTGTCTAGTTCAAATCATCTATTCTGGTCTAAATAATTCTACAGTATGAATGATTCAAACTTGTTTCTCTTGGATTCTGACCGAAACACTCTGCGTGGCCTCAAACGAACTCTGACAATCTTTTCACATTTTCAGGCTTCTTCCCACTTTCTGGTTTGTTACCTTTCCACCTGCAACCTGTAAAACTGCCTCTCCCAACATCCACACTCTCAAGTAATCTCTCTTGTTTTTTTTTTTTTTTCTGAGTGTTGGCCCTATCTTATCTCTCACTCATTCTTTCAAATATTTCTCTGATTTGCTACTTTGTATTCCTCTCAATTCAATTTTACTGTTGAATATGACTACTTCCTTCTACAAAATACCTTTGCCTTCATTGTTTGAGTTTCAAGGTGTGTACCAAATGTGTGTACTACAGCCAGAGGGATTAAATGTATGTAATTCTATCCTGATCTTACAGGTCTAGAAGCTCTTTGGCTTTGATCCCTTGAGAGAGCAGCCATGAAAACTTATTTGTGTGTGCTTTTTGCACTCATTTGGCTTTTAATTGTCTTATGGAGAACTGGTGTCCAAAAGTGGCTTGCTGCATGGGGCACTGGTGTAAGGCTAAGTTCTGTAACAGGATGGGCCATCGATGATGTTAGTGCTCTGCCTTGGGTCTCTTCTGTTCTTTGTAGGGCGCTGCATTCCTCTATATGTTATGATTATTAGCTTGGGGGTTGTGGGAGACTTGTAACAGTGGGAGGGGATGTGCCTCTGACTCTATGTCTTATAACTGCTACTTTTTCCCTCCTATTGGTTTGCTTTGTCCAGACTCATTATGTAAGGTTTTCTTTCTTTCTTTCTTTCTTTTTTTTTTTTTTTTTTTTTTTTTTTTTTTGCCTTGCCCCTTATCATACACTGTTTTGGAATGTTTAGTTGTAGCTGTCTTTGGAGGCCTGCACTTTTCTGAAGAGGAAACATATGGGAAGTGTGTTAGGGAGAGGGGAGTTATGAGTGGATCTGGGAGGAATGTAGCGAGTAGAAACTGTGGTTGGGATATATTGTAAAAGCGAAGAATTTATTTTCAATTAAAATATTTGTATGCATAAATTGTAAATAGAATTTGAAGATTAAACTTCAAAGTACTTCTTCAATCATCCAGAACTAAACCAGTGTATGATTTAAATAATAAGTGGACAGATAAAATTGAACTAGAGAACTCCTACAGCTGATAAACAGCTTCAGCAAAGTGGCAGGTTATAAAATCAACTCAAGCAAATAAGTAGCCTTCCTATAATCAAAGCATAAACAGGCTCAGAAAAAAATTAGGGAAATGATACCCTTCACAATAGCCACAAACAGTATAAAGTACCTTGGGATGACTCTTACCAAACATGTGAAAGATCTGTATGACAAGAACTTCAAGACTCTGAAGAAGGAAATAGAAGAAGACCTCAAAAAATGGAAAAATCTCCCATGCTCATGGATTGGCAGGATTATTATAGTTAAAATGGCCATTTTGCCAAAAGGAATATACAGACTCAATGCAATACCCATCAAAATCCCAACTCAGTTCTTCATAGAGTTAGAAAGAGCAATTCTCAAATTCATCTGGAATAATAAAAAAACCCAGGATAGCTAAAACTATTCTCAACAACAAAAGAAATTCTGGGGGAATCAGTATCCCTGACATCAAGAAATACTACAGACCAATAGTGCTAAAAACTGCATGGTATTGGTACAGTGACAATCAGGCGGATCAATGGAACAGGATTGAAGATCCAGAAATGAACCCACACACCTATGGCCACTTGATCCTCAACAAAGGATCTGAAAACAACCAATGGAAAAAAAGATAGCCTTTTCAACAAATGGTGCTGGTTCAACTGGAGGTCAGCATGCAGAAGAATGTGAATTGATACATCCTTGTCTCCTTGTATTAAGCTCAACTCCAAATGGATCAAGGACCTCCACATAAAGCCAGACACTCTGAAGCTAATAGAAAAGAAACTGGGCAAGACCCTTGAGGATATCGGTACAGGGAGAAAGTTTCTGAACTGAACACCAATAGCATATGCTCTAAGATCAAGAATTGACAAATGGGACCTCATAAAATTACAAAGTTTCTGTAAGGCAAAGGACACCATCAAAAGGACAAATTGGCAACCCAAAAATTGGGAAAAGATCTTCACCAACCCTACATCAGATAGAGGGCTAATATCCAATATATACAAAGAACTCAAGAAGTTAGACTCCAGAAAACCAAATTACCCTATAAAAATGGGGTACAGAGCTAAACAGAGAATTCTTATCTGAAGAACTTCAGATGGCTGAGAGGCACCTTAAAAAATGCTCAACATCATTAGTCATTAGGGAAATGCAAATCAAAACAACCCAGAGATTTCACCTTACACCAGTCAGAATGGCTAAGGTTAAAAACTCAGGAGACAGTAGGTGTTGGAGAGGATGTGGAGAAGGAGGAACACTCCTCCACTACTGGTGGGGTTGCAAGATGGTACAACCACTATGGAAATCAGTCTGGGGGTTCCTCAG
This sequence comes from Apodemus sylvaticus, assembly GCF_947179515.1. Taxonomy (NCBI): domain Eukaryota; kingdom Metazoa; phylum Chordata; class Mammalia; order Rodentia; family Muridae; genus Apodemus; species Apodemus sylvaticus. Next base: position 36,849,693 of record NC_067495.1, read on the forward strand.
AAGATTGGGCACGTTACTTCCAGTGAATCCTGCTTTACTACTCCTGGGCATATACCCAGAGGATTCCCTGGCCTGCAATAAAGACACATACTGCTCTATGTTCATAGCAGCCTTATTTATTTTTTTAATACTTTTATTTTCTATATTCTTTGTTTACTGATTTTTTAATATTTTTATTTTCTATATTCTATGTTTACTGGTTTCCAATGTGGTTGTACCATCTTGCAATCCCACTAGTAGTGGAGGAGTATTCCTTTTCTCCTCGCCAACACCTGCTGTCTCCCTAGTTTTTAAACTTAGCCATTCTGACTGGTGTGAGTTTTGATTATTATGTGATTATTATATTCCTCTGAGGAGGAATTTCTCCTCAGGTCCAATACGTTTGGAGTTATGTAGGCTTCCTGTATGTTCACGGGCATCTCTTTAGGTTAGGGAAGTTTTCTTCTGTAATTTTTCTTTCTATAATTTTGTTGAAGATATTTTTAGGTATTGGCTGAATCTTCCTCCTTACAACTTCTCTCCCACCTATTTAGTGTAGGGTCTTCTGAGTTGTAGATTAATGTAAGTTCACAATGTATCAGCGCCCAAAATTTTCACATAAGTAAGCATGGATGAATCTACTCTGGTGTCCCTGTTTTCTGCTTGCTACCTTGAGCATGAAGTTAGGGGAAGAGTTGTAATAAGTCACAACTCATGAGATCATGTTTCCCCAGCCAAGAGTCCATTGGGAAGCAGATTCCTTTCACTTTCTTTCATCTCTATATTGAACTACTATTCTGGCTTCAAAGAACAGGCTTAGACATCTCTGTTTGTATAGCTAGGAACTGTGATTGATGAAATTCTCTTTGTTCAGTTTCTGATTCAAAGATGCTGCTTTATACAGAGCAGGTCAATCTTGTCTTTGGGAACTTGAGTCCTACTGATGGGCGTCCAGGATGGCCTTGCTTGCCATCTGTGTGGGACCAAGGCCTGCTGTTTTCTCAGCACTGCCCCTGTACCAGGACTTCTGTAGCACCATCAGACATGCAAACTTCCCAAACCAAGGAATAACCAGATGACCTAAGGCACCCAGTCTCTGCCCACACATCGGCCTGTGCCTCCATAGTCAGGTCCATTGTAACCCATACCTAAACCCTGCTTAAATTGGAAAACATGCCAGTATACTTCCTTGAAATTTTTCTCTTAATAAACTCAATGTATATACTTTTCTTTTACCTTAAAACTTTACAATACAAGGTGAAATGAAAGACTGAAGAAAACCACCAGCACGGGGGGAAAAATGAAGAATAAGAAGGAAACCTGAAATTCTTAATTAAAGCTGAAGGCGATTTTTTAAAATTTATTCTTCATATTGAATATCAATTCCATTTACATTGCCAATGGTAAAACCTTTCCAGATATTTCCCCCTCCCCTAACACCCCAACCCTTCCTCCATACCCCTGCTTCCATATATATGCTTCTCCACCCAACACCATCTCTCCTCACACCCCCCCCACCTGTTTCCCTTTGTTGGGGCCTCTGTTGTGCCTTTACCAGACCAAGGACCATTCCTCCCACTGATACCCAATAAGGCCTTCCTCTGCCACATTTTTGGATAGAACCATGTGTGCCCTTTGGTTGATGGTTCAGTCCATGGGAGTCTTGGGGTGTCTTTGTGGCTGAAATTATTGTTCTTCCCATGGGACTGTAAACCCCTTCAGCTCCTCTGGCCATCTTCAGCTCCTCCATTGTGGACCCCATGCTCAGTCCAATAGTTGGTCATTACCCCTCCAACCTTGGTGCCCTAATACAGAGACCCTCCCTGCATGCTTCATCCATGCAGATCTGGGTTAAAGCTTCACACTTTTCAGGGTGAACTAGGAATTAGAAAATTCTTTGTATGCTCTCATATGTAATGAGGGTCAGATGATATCACAGGACAGGGTAGAGACCTGGAATGTGGTAATGATCCACCAGTGCTCCTTCTCAGAGGACTCTGTCTTTAGGCATCATTTCAAAGTTTCCCAGAAATGCAGGCTCATGGGACAATTTTAGTCTGAATGGATGGTGGGGAGTGGGTTCTTGGAAGGGAATCCAGATTCCAGAGGCTCAAACAATTCGGCTAGATATTTATCCTTCTGAGGTCCTGAGGCAAACTGAAGTCCACTCATTGGAATGAAACTGGGCCCTGTTTTCCATACAGGAGGACAAGGGAGACTGAGGTCTGTTTAGTGAATTTCTTGAGTTTAAGAAATGCCTCATTGCTAACCTGGGCATACAAGTTCCTGCCCATTTATTTATGCTTACTGACATGGAGGCCTTGGGCATGTTTTTACAGGTTCCTGAGATTAAAGGGGCCTCTGTGCTATTTTGTGATATACTGCACCTCTCCAACAATTCTTATCAGGCAAGATAGTGGACTGTGTTTAGTGTGAATTCTGGAAGGGAGGTTGACTCAGCCTCCCAGTTGAGGTGACAATTTTAGGCTCACTCTGAAGCATTTTATGATAATTGAGGAATCAAGAGCATAGATTTGTTCTTAGTCCTTCCTAGCTGTTAGTCAAATAATCCTGTGAGAATACATTGCTTACTTCAGAGTTCTGCAAACTAATATTGCTAAGGTTTTTGAAACATTCTGTGACGAAAGAGATGGCTTTGTCAAAAGATGATCTAGGAGTGGACTGTGGAAACATTGTGTAGGTCTGAGAGACCAAAATACTGAAGTTTTAACAATATAAACTGCAGCAAACAGGCACACCCTCTTCAGAATCAGCTCCTACTCCTCTTTATCCAGGACCCTTTGCTTTGGCACCATTTCAGAGGTTGGCAAGAATACTGGATCATTTTTATTCAGACTGAAAGTTGAAGAGTGTGTGTTTTAAGCTGTATCCAGGATCCACAAGCTCAGACAAGTAAGAGGGTTTTGTATGGTTTCAGGATCCTAAGTCAGGCAGGAGCCCCATTCCAGGAAAGTGCTTGGGTTCCAGTGCCCATACTGATGGACTTCGGGACCCGAGGACTGTTTTTTTGAGGTTTGCCAAGGTTAAGGGATAACTCATTGACCTCTTGGACTCATGGGTCCCTCCCCTGTCATTTTCATTGGTGATATGGAGGCATCAGGAACCTTTTCTGAGTTTCATGCCTTTAAAGGAACCTCTGGGTAACTTGTGAGACAGAGCACCTCACCAGCCTTTAGTATTGAGCAGGTTTTGGACTCAGTGACATTTTCTGAGAGTTCTGGAAGGGAGATCGCCGTGCCGTTCCAGGTAAGGTAAACATTTTGTGCTCCCCCGGAAAGCTGTTAGGACTGGTGTTTCCCAAAGAATACAGCCTCACCCTTCAGACTGCTTAGCTCCGCTTTGGCTAAGCTTGTGGGAGGGAGCTCCTTATCCCTGGATGGTCAAGAACAGCTGAAGTTGCCTTTTTCAAGCATTCTGTGAGGGAAATCTATGGAATTCTTGACCACTTCAAAGGAGTAGCTAAGAGTGGATTGTGGAGGCATTGGTTGGGTCAGAGTGACCCAGGTAATATGGTATTAATGATACCAAATAGCGACACCCTCGTGGGAGTGAGCCCCCTTCCCCTCTTTATGCAGAACTCTGTGCTTGGCACCCAGTCTGAGGTGACCAGGCATGCAGAGCTTTGTGACATTTTTATTGAGACTGAAAGTTGAGGAGTGCATTGTTTTCGCTGTATCGGGGACCCACAGGCTAGAGGGTTGATCTGGATCTGTACCCCTCTGGGGTCTGGAAGCAAACGGGATCCAGGGCCTGCAAAGAGCCTGGTCCCCGGTCTCCATATCTGAGGATTTGGGAGGCTGAAGGCCAATCGGGGAGGTCCTCTGAGTTTCCATGATGCCTCAGCGCTGACTTGGGGGATGAGACCATCCGCTGCCATGTGTATATTTGGTAACAGGGGAGTCCGGAACGTTTTGTGCGGTTCCTGAGTTTGAAGGAACTTGTGCTGACGTGTGAGACAGAGCACCTCGGCAGTCCGTCATATCCGGTGGCTGTTGGACTCAGCGCCATTTTGAGAGAGTTCTGGAAGGGAGGTCGCCCCGCTGTGCCAGCTGAGGTAAGAATTTCAGGCTCCCCGGAATCCTGTTAGAACTGCTGGTCCCCCAAATCATGCATGTGCATCCCTTTGGCCTCGCTAGCTCCCAGTCGGCTAACCTGGTGGGAATGATCTCCTGCCTTCTCAACTGTGGAACGTATCTGCTGTGGCTGTTTTCAAAGAGTCCCTGAGGAAAGGCGAGGGAAAAGCTGTCTGAGTTAGAGACACAGCTAGGTAGCAGTGGACTGTGGAAGTCCTGGTTGGTCAGAATGACACCCGTGATATGGTGTTGATGATGTGCCCTGCTCCAAACAGGGTGCTCTCAGGGGAATGAGCCCCTACCCCTGTGAATGCAGAGACTTTGTCCTAAGGCTCCAGTTCCCAGGTGACCAGAAAGGCACGGTCACGTGACCTTGTTATTCTGATTGAAAGTTGAGCAGTGCATTGTTGAAGCCGCATGCAGGATCCGCAGGTCCAGAGAATTAAGCTAGATCTGAACCCTTGACGGGCCCTGAAGCAAACGGGAGCCCACTTACTCCAAAGAGCCTGGTCCCCGTTTCCATATCCGAGGACTCGGGAGCCTGAGCACTGTTTGTTGAGGTTCTTTGAATTGAACAGATACCTTAGCACTGCCTTGCTGGAATGAGACCATCCACAGTGATCTATATCTGGAGATGTGGGGCTTTCGGGAATGATTTGTGAGGTGCCCCCACTTTAAAGGAAGCTCTCTGCTGACTTGTGTTACAGAGAGCCTCTGCAGGCTTCCTGTTTTGGAGACTTTGTGGACTTGGTGCCATTTTGAGAGAGGAGGGGAGGTCGCCACCAGGTGTGCCAGTAGAAGAAAGAACTTCGGACTCTGAAACCTTTCCCTTCAGATGGTCCCCAAATAATAATTCAGTTCCATCCCTTGTCTCAGCCTAGCTCCCAGCTAACACTGTGGGAATGATCTCTTTCTTGTCTATTCTGGAGAGTTTCTAGGGTCTCCCTTTTCCAACATTCTGTGAACTGTAGAGACAGGGGCACCCTTGTGGGAATGAGCCTATACCCCACTTTATCTGGAAAGCTGTCCTTGGGTTCCATTTCTGAGCTTCACAGTCATGCATTACAATGTGACATTTTTACTGTGAAGTGAACTTGGTTCTTGAAACTGGATCCAGGATCCATAGTCCCAGAGAATTTAGCCGGATTTGCATTCTTTGGGGATCCTGAGACAAACAGGTACCTAATTAGTGGAAAGAGCCTGTGCCTTGGTGTCTTTATTGGAGGACTTGGGAGCATGAAGACCATTTTGTGAGGTTTATTGTGTTTAAAGCATCCCTCACTGCATACTTTAGGTAATGAGCCTGTCAACAGCCATATGTATCTGGTCACATGGGGAACATGATAATATTTACTGAATTGCCTTGAGTTTAACCAAATCTCTGCACTATTTATGATATAGAGAACCTTGCCTGCCTTTTCTATTGGGTGACTGTGAACTCACTGCCATTGTGTGAGACTCCTGGAAGGGAGGATTCCTTGCCTCGCCAGTTGAGGTTAGAATTTCGGTCTGAGTCCAAAACTTTTCACACACATGGGTCCCCTTAGGATATCATTTTTGTAAAAGAGACATCCACTTTGGTTAGCATAGGTCCAAGGAGATCTCACCTGTAGTGTTGAGTCCTTTACTACATGATACTTGAGAACTAAGGATAGCCACAATTTTAAGTAGTATTGTGGCAGAAAAAAGTTGAATACCCTAGCATCTACTGGGGTGCGTATGCCCTGCTCCTAGCTGAGCAGCTATACATAATTATATCCACTGGGAGAGATGTGTTTTCCTTAAGTGTTCAGCCTCCAGTCAGTTCATCATACTTTACTGGATGGCCTCCTGGCCACATGTACACAGTGCTTACCAATTCGACTCTATGGATTCAAACATATGAGAGTGGAAGTATTGTAAATACAGTGGTGGGTGGGATTTGGAGGATTAGGGAGAGTGTCGGACATAAAACCATTCCTAGAAGTTTGGTAAGGTAGAACAGGTCAAGGCACTGAGGCTCGGTGGGTACAGTCACCTGAGGATTAGCTGACTCCCAACTTCATGGCAGATTCCTGACATGGAACAGGTGCCACGCTTCTCACACACAAAAGATGTGACCTATGGTCACATATTGCTTAAAACAGAGTTCTCCATGCTAATGAGGTACCTAGATGCCTAGAAGGCTTTGCCAATTAGCTTCTCATCACAGACATTCCTCACTGCAATGGTACTCAATCTCAGGCATACCCTGAGATGTGGGGCATGGGTTTATGTATCCATTTTCCACCTGGACACTAAACACGTTGGAACCACTGACTATTTCTTTTCAACAAGTTCTGCTGTGGAAACCATCAAGGACTTGACCTTCAGAGCTTCAGCCTAATGTCCCTTAGAATCCCCTCTCTGTACTTCTGCTCATAATTACCAGTAAGCCAACTTCTTTCAAGCTAAGGTCTCTATCATCCCTGCTGGGAGGAACCAGAGCACCCCTTTGCCCCCATCCCAGGGCTAGACGCAGTCCCTAGACTGTGAGACCGTGACTCCTTCAGCTAAGGCTTTGCCTATCTTGTTGGTGTTTTTCAAAGAACCAGCTCCTGGTTAGGTTCATTCTTTATCTATTTCGCTTTGATTCTACTTGATGGGTTTTTAGCCCAGAGTTTGACTATTTCCTGTATTCTAAACCTCTTGGGTATATTTGTTTCTTTTATTATCCGGGAGCTTTAGGGTGTGTTGTAAGAATTAAGAATTTGGGGCTCTGAAACCTTTAAGATTAGATGATTCCCCAATTAATATTGCTTTGTCTCTTGTGACATCCTAGCTCCCAGTCGTCAACCTTTGGGAATAAGCCATTCTTTCTGAATTCTAGAGTGTTTCCAAAGTTGCCATATTCAAGCATTCTAGGAGGGCAAGCAATGGAATAGCTGCCTGGGTGAAACTGGAATACAAGTGTCTACAGTTGAAGTGCAGCTTGTATGAGATGGCTTCACATAGTATAGATTTTATAATTCGACCTGCACCAAACCAGTGCAGGGATTGTGGGAATGAGCCCCAATTCTTCCCTCTCTGAGGACTCTGTTGTTCCACACCATTTCAGAAGATCCCCGAAATGTGCAAGGTGTAAGATTTTTGGTCTGTATGTAACCTGGGAATTTGGTTGTTAGTGGTGGATTCAGGGTCCCAGTTTACAGACAGGTGAGCTATATTTGTTTTTTGGGGTAGATACCTGAGTCATAAGGAAGCTACTTAAAAGAAACATGCTGGGCCCCAGTGTCCATATCTGAGGACTTGGTAGCAACATGCTGGTCCCCAGTGTCCATATCTGAGGACTTGGTAGCAACATGCTGGTCCCCAGTGTCCATATCTGAGGACTTGGTAGCCTGTGCACCACTTTTGAGGTTCCTTGATTTTTTAACGGATGCCTTGTTGTTGGCTTGTGGAATGAGACCCTCTCTATTCATCTATATCTGTTGGTGTGTTGTGTTGTCAGAAACATTTTGTCAGGTAAGTTATGTTTAATGAAACCTCTGTGCTTCCTCCAGATATATCTGGGCACATTCATATCCAGGGAATTGTGGACTCAGCTCCATTTTGTGGACACCTAGAAGGGAGATCACCTCACCTTGCCAGTTGAGGTAAGAATTTCACATCTACTTGAAACCTTTCAGCATAGATGTTTCCTCAAATAATACAGCCTCATGACTATGGCCTGCCTAGCTCCTAGTGGGGTAAGCTCATGGGGTCTCCTCAATTCTGGAGAGTATCTAATGTTGTCAATTTGAAACATTCCATGTGGAATAGCTATGGAATAACTGGTTGTTTCTAAGAGTTTTTAAGTGCATACTGTGGAATCTCTGGTTGTGTCAAAGAGTACCACACCCTACAGTTTTAATGAACTAACCTGCATCAAACAGGGGCAGTGCTGTGAGATAAGTTCCATCCTGACTCTCTCAGAGGACTCTGTCCTTAGGCTCCATTTGAGAGGTTCACAGAAAGGTAGGAAAATGTGATATTTTTACTCTGGATGTAAGTGGACAAAAGGATTGTTGAAGCTGGTTCCAGGATCCACAAGAGCAGACGATTATGCTAGGTTAATTTCCTTTTGGGGTCTTGAAGCATACTTTAGCAAGCCTAGTTAGTGGAAAGAGCCTGGGCCTCAGTTTCCCTGTAGGAGAACTTGTGAGCCTGGGGGCTATTTTGTGAGGTTTCCTGAGTTCAAGACCTGCTTCCATTCTGACTTGCTGGTTGAGACTCTGTAGCCATCATTATTTGCTGACATTTTGGCCTCAGAAATGATTGGTGAGGCTCGTTTACTATAATGAATACTCTGTGCTGTGTTGAGTTATATATCTCCACACCATCATTTCCTACTTGGGGACATTGTGGACTCAGTGGCATTTTGTGAGTTTTCTGAAATGGAGGTGGTCTTTGTGGCCAGCTGAGGTAGGAATGCTGGCAAATTCAGAATATGCTCCAGATACTTTGCAGTACCCGTGACCCCAATACACCTTTCTTCCTTTGGTGTTCTTGTCTGGAAAGAGACACTCCCCAACTATGTGGACCATGAACAGGAGCGTATTTTAAAAAGTTCCCAGAAACCGGTTTACATCTTCTCAAGGGAGGAAGCCCTAGAAAATGGACTAGGTAAGACCCAGTCAGAGAATGGGTCCAGAGACAGAGTCCCAAAGTATTATGACTGTTCCTCACAGCAGGATTCAGTCTGTGCTCACTGTCAACAACACAGAGGAACAATTTTTACAATTTCCAGTAGTCCTGGTGGTCTCTTCACATTCAAGCTGTGTAACATGTGGGAGGACTGCAAAGGCCCCTGTCTAGCCACAGCATTCTTTCTCAAGCAGTGGGTTACAACCATCTGGGGTTATATAGCGGATACCCTGCTTATCAATATTTACATTATGATTCATAAGTTACTGCATAAAATTTATGGAGGAGAAACCAAAATGATTTTAGGGTTGGAGGTGACCATAACAGGAGGAACTGCATTAAAGTGTGTCAATATGTGGTCTGTGATTATACCTTGGGTATTCCAAGCTCTGGGCTAACATCCACTTATCAGGGAATACATACCATGTGTGTTTCTTTTTCATTGGGTTACCTCAGTCAGGATGATATTTTCTAGTTCTATCCATGTACCTAAGAATTTCATGAATTCATTGATTTTTTTCTTTTCTTCTTTTTTTTTATTAGATATTTTCTTTATTTACATTTCAAATGTTATCTCCTTTCCTGGTTCCCCCTTAAAACACCCTAGCCCATCCCTTCTTTCCCCTGCTCACCTACCCATCCACTCCTAATTCCATGTCCTGGTATCCCCCTATACTAGGGCATCAACCCTACTCACGGCCAAAGTCCCTCCTCCCTTTGATATGTAACATGGCCGGGCTTTTCTACATAGGCAGCTGGAGCCATGGGTCCCTCCATGTATACACTTTGGTTGGTGGTTTAGACCCTAGGAGCTCTGTGCAGTACTGCTTGGTTCATATTGTTGTTCCTCCTTTGGGGCTGCAAAACTCTTCAGCTCCTTAGGTCCTTTCTCTAGATCCTACATTGGAATCCCTGTGCTCAGTCCAATGGTTGCCTGAGAGCACCCACCTCTGTATTTGTAAGATACTGGCAAAGCCTCTCAGGAGACAGCTATATCAGGCCCCTATCAGCAAGTGATTGTAGGCACCCACAATAGTGTCTGGGTTTGGGGAGTTTATGTGGGATGCATCCTTATGTGGGCCATTCTCTGGATGGTGTTTCCTTCAGTATCGGCTCCACACTTTGTCTGTATATCTGTTCCCATGGGTATTTTGTTCCCCCTTTAAGTAGGACCAATGTATACGTATTTTGGTCTTCCTTCTTCTTGAGCCTCATTTGGTCTGTAAATTTTATTTTGGGTAGTTCAAGCTTTTGTGCTAATATTCTCTTCTCAGTGAGTGCATACCATGTGTGTTATTTTGTGATTGGGTTACCTCTCTCAAGGTGACATTTTCTAGTTCCTTTCATTTGCCTAAGGTATTCATGCAGTCTTTGGTTTTAATAGCTGAGTAGTATTCCTTCTTAGATAGGGTACAAATGCTCCTGGGGTAAATACAGAGACAAAGTGTGGAGCAGAGTCCAAAGGAAAAACCATCCAGAAACTGCCCCACCTGGAGATCCATTCCATATAGAGTTAGCAAACCCAGACACTATTGTGGATGTTAACAAGTGTTTGCTGACAAGAGCCTGATAGAGCTGTTTCCAGAGAGGCCCTGCCAGTTGCTCACAAATACTGAGGTATGTCCTCAGTAAACCATTGAAATGAGCACAGGTTCTTCCAACTGAGGATACAGAGAAAGGACCCAAGGAGCTGAAGGGTGTGATAACCCCTATAGGAGGATCAGAAATAAAAACAAAGCAGTACCTGAGATCTCCCATGGACTAAACTGATAATCAAAAAGTACACATGGGGGGACCCATGGCTCCAGCCACATGGGTAGCAGAGGGTATCCTGGTCAGACATCAATGAGAGGAGAGGCCCTTGGACTATGAAGGTTCGATACCTCAGGGTAGGGAGAAGTCAGGACAGGGAATCAGGAGTGGGTTGTTTAGTGAGCAGGGGAAGGGGGGTTGGAATAGGGGGTTTTCAGAGGGGCAATTACTAAAGGGGATCACATATTATAGGTAACTAAAATATCTAATAATGTAAAATGTAAAAAAATATGTCTCAACATTGGGAAGGTAAAGAGTCCATATCTAAGTGTAGCCAAATGGTATTTAAGTAGGTCCACTTTGATGAATTTGTCTCTTCCCCTCTCTGCTCTGAGAATCAGTGCTTCAGAGCCCTTTAAGAAGGTTCTCAAAGAGAAGGCAATCTGTCAGAAAACAGGGTAGCTGTGATTTTGTGGCATTCCTAGACATTAGGATGCGCCTTGTTTTTTTTGTTTTTGTTTTTGTTTTTTTTTTTTTTTTTGATGGAACAAGTCTTTCCCCATACTGCCACATCTACAGCAGATACTCAGGGGGGAGTCAGAACCAATTTTTCAGGGATCATAGGGGTGACACACGCTTTCAGAGTCTAGCTGAGGATAAAGTGCAATGCTACTATTACAATCGAGTGTCCCCAGATAAAGCAGATTCAGACATGATATAAACTGGATACCAAACAGTGGGCTCTTGTAGGAGTCAGCTCCTTGCCTAGTCACACTCCTAGCATTAGGATACTGTTGCCATTGGATGCCACTTTCAGAGAGTTTCCATGGAGGGGATTCTTGATACCTTTGTGACTGAAACACAAGCTGCTGGTGGACTTCAGATGCCCTATACCCTATAGACAGCCTGCATTTAATCAACTTTGACCCACTGACTAACCTGAAACAAACAGGGACCCTTATTTGTGGTCCTGTACTCCTGCCCGACCATACCATCTACATCCAATGACTTGCAGGACATAGAACAATTTTGTTCTGGAAATCGAAGGCTGCCTTAATTTCAGAGTTAGGAGAGTTGAGGAAGGACTACAGAGTATCCTTTCTGGATAGGAGTTCCACAGATAATACAGGTTCACTGCTGTGGTGTGCCCTGTCACTACATAGGCAATTCTCTTGAACAACTATAGGAAAGTGGCAGTTCATATTTATTGATACGTCCGGAGAAGATATAGCTCTCTAGAATCTAGCTCTCCAGCATCTAGTCTTTGTGAGAAGCAAATGTGAATTGTAGATGAATTCAGCTTCATGTTTATAGATATATGGTCAGAATATTTTTCTGAGGTCCATACATAATGAGTTCCTGGTGTACAACAGCAGTCAAGGTAAATATAGAGTCCAATGAGGACAGCAGACCACATGTAGTCTATGTGAAATTCACCATTCACATTGTTTTCACACCTGCTCTCACAAGTTTGTGAGCCCCAACCCACTGTTATAATGGTAGGCTTCCTTATCACTTCTCTCCTCTGGAAGGAAGGTGAGCCTCTCTACTGAAGGATATTATCAGAGCAGCAGAAGAAGCCATATAAAGGTTACCAGAGAAGGTGTTCAGCATTCATAAGCAATCTAGGTGAGTTTGAGTTATGATGTTGACAACTAAAGGTGAGGAAATGTACAAACCCCTCCACAAGAAGGGATGCCACAATACCTGCTCACCTACATTAATATTTTCTGAAGACCCTCAGTATGAGGGTAATGTAACTGCCTCTCCTTTATGTTTCATGATTGGTGAGATCCTGTGTCCTCTGTACATAAGGGAAAGTCTCGGGATGAAGTCAAATGACTGAACCTCAGGTATGCTTGGGAAGTCCCAATATCAGCTGAGATGTGAGCGGATCATGTGAACTATCCAGAAAATCATACCCAGACTGAAAGTGATGTGGTATATTCTCAGATGTCTGAAGGCATACAACTTAACAAGAGTAGGTACCCATAGCTATAAACAAGCATCACAGGATCACCAAATCCACATAGTATCGTAGAATGTATGAGAGAAGGAAAATCCCATTATGGCCTCACAAACACTTGTAAGACTCCTGACCCACAAAGTGCTGGGTGAGAGTGTCTTGCTAACTACTTTATCTTGTTTTCAGGTCAGTGGCCTCAGGGAGCTGAAAGCCTGGTAAAGAGGAGTTTGACTAGAGTCATCAGAGGGAAGATCACAGGAGTGTCAGGGCTGAAGGTGAGGTCTGAAGATGGTCTGCATCTAAACAACATGAAAATTAACCCCTGCCTGACCTCCTATAGGCTGTGAGGAAACTCAGGCTCCATAAAGATTTCTCTCCCCTCATTTCCTCTTTCCCCTTTTGACAGAAAGAGGCTCTTGGCTTAAAGAATCTAGGCTTAGATCAGCAGTTGAAGCAGTACAGTCCTTGCCATTGATGAAGGAGAGTGTTGGGAAGGTCTGACACCTCAGGCCACATTAAAACCATCAAATTTTAACTGCTCTTGTAATTTAGACTGAACAGCTGTAGCCAGACATGAAGCGCTATTAATAACTTTTATTTATTTCCAGAGAGTTGAACACTTAAGACTTTGCTACAGGCCAGCATAAGGCCAGTGTCCACCCCTGACAGAGAAACCTGAGGGTCCAAAATGATCATCAAAAACCGCATTTATCTTCACTGTTAACCACCTCAGACTCCACAGTTCATCTCACCCTTATTTTCAAGAGGGAGCTAAGTTACCATTTAGCAGTTCACACTTATGGGAATGTGTATGCATGTCTTATAATTACTGCAAAGTAGAAGACATGAAAATCTTCCTCTGAGATCGTGTCATTAGTTACTGTACATAGGCAAAACTATGTATCCTCAGAACATGTGGAGATACCCATATTGCAGTTACATATCAATGGTAGCAACAACCAAGAATATAGACACTTCACATTCCCTGGCCTCTCAAAGTCTAAGAATGTCCCTGTTTCATCTGCTTAGTGACTTGGCTGCACTCCATACAGCTGGGTCTCTGCCTGTTTCAGGCTTTCAGGATTCTAGGATTGCTTGGCGTCTTGTGACCCTAGAGCACTACTCAGGAGATCTCAAATGACATGATATTTTGAAGACTGTGTGATGTGGACTGCAATGAGAATCCACTCACTCTCTTCCTTTCTCCATCAGGCCTGTGAATCCTCCCTGCTTTGACTGGTAGACTCTCCTGCCTATCATTACCAAGGAAAATTACAATGGCTGATTCCTATAACTCCCAGTACTACAACCTCCAAGAGAGTGCTCAGGCCCAGCAGGAGTTTGACAATGCCCAGGCTAACATGGAAACAGCAGAGGAAGAGGAATACACCACCACCTCTAATATGGTGTGTGGTAGTGGAATCCCAGTTCCTCCCCAGAGTCCTCAGGGAGCCTCGTCTCCCTGTGAGGCACTGGCCTACATTCCTGAAGGCTCATCTGAGGAAGCTTCAGTCAAGCAATTAGAGGAGCTGGAAGACCCACTGTATTTGTTGCACAATGCCCAGAATGTAAAGGTGTATGACTTGGTGTACTTTCTGCTTACCAAATATCAAATGAAGGCATTCACTACCAAGGCAGAAATGCTGGAAAGTATTGGTAGAGAGTATGATGAGTACTATCCTCTGATCTTTAGTGAGGCCTCTGAGTGTATGAAGCTGGTCTTTGGCCTTGATATAGTAGAAGTGGATCCATCTGTCCATTCCTATATCCTTGTCACTGCCCTGGGCATCACTTATGATGGGATGCTGACTGATGTCCAGGGTTTGCCCAAGACAGGCATCCTCATAGTTGTACTGGGTATCATTTTCATGCGGGGAAACTTTGTCAGTGAGGAGATTATCTGGGAAATGTTGAATAACTTAAGGTTGTATGGTGATACGGATCCTTGCCTTCATAAAGACCTCAGGAAGCTGATCTCTGAGGAGTTTGTTCAGGAAGGTTACCTGGAATACAGGCTGGTGCCCAATAGTGATCCTCCTAGCCATGGGTTCCTGTGGGGCCCAAGGGCCTTTGCAGAAACCACCAAAATGAAAGTCTTAGAGTTTTTTGCCAGTATTAATAAGACTCACCCCAGAGCCTACCCTCTAAAGTATGCAGAGGCTTTAAGGGATGAGATAGACAGGGCTGAGGCCTGGATCTTCCAGCAGTTGTTTCAATATCAGTGACCTGCACACATTCTAGTGCACTGGCAATTCTCCTCTAACATCAGATGAGACAGATCACTGCTCCAATTATTGTCCCTCATGTGAGAGTTGGTGGGAAAAGAACATTAAGCATTCAATTTGTATTCTGGTTGAGTGACTTTAGGGTTCCTGGTATTCCAAAATGTTAATACTCTTAGTACAAGATCCATTAGCTGTAAGTTTCCCTCTTTTGTATTGTATGCGTGGCATTTTTTCATGTTTGAAGAATTTCATTATGCAGAAACCAAATAACAATGACTTTTGTATTAATTTGTAAAATGTCACAAGATACTAGTGACATTGAATTTGGAATTACCCGGGCAATGTGAAAAATCTGGGCATTAACATGAAAAATAAATAAAATAAAGTTTTGATTTTCTTGAACATTTTTGTCTATGGTTAATTTACCAGATTAAAGTTAAAAAGAATAAATGGAATTTTCATCACAAAATTCCTCTCTGGGTACCTGTTCTTTTTAAAGATAACACTTGGAGATTTATAGGATTCAAATATTTCCTCATCTCCTGAAGAGTTGTTTACAGTTGAGTCAAGAGCTATCACTTTTCTCTTGATAGGATTTGGGTAGGATCCACAGATCTGTCCATACATTGCAACTTGTTTATGACCATTAACACTTGAGTAGAAGGTCTGCAAAGGGATGTGCTGAGGCAAGCACCCCAATGTTAATGCAGCAAACCAAGGCATTATGGGAATCCAGCCACATAGCAGCTCACAAGGTTTCTAAATCCTGTCCCACCCTATTTGATCTCATTTTGACCAGTGTCCATCCATTCATATTTAGGAATACTATCTATTCAAGTATAAGCAGGCATTAGCAGTTATATGAATAATATAAAGCAGAAATTTACAGGCCCAGATAGTTTAGGAAAATGACAGGTCTGGAGTGGGTGTGGCAAGGATGCATGAACATACCTGGGAATTGCAGGTCTATTGGGAGTACTTGAAGTCAGGAGTAGGAGTGGGGGGAAATGGAGGGAGAGAGTACAGGGGAGACAGCTGGAATTGGGTAACATTTGCATAAGGGAGGGAGGGTAGCCTAGTGCTCTGAAAATCTTCTGAAGTCTATGAATATCATGTGGTGGTTTCAAAAATCTTGACTCATGGGAAATGACACTAAGTTACTAAGTTTGGCCCTTTTTCAGTAGACATAGCCTTATAGTATCAAGTTTTCCACACTGGCAGTTGGCTTTTTGACCCTGCTCCTAGTTGCTTGAGGATTACAGCCTTCTGTTTCCCTGAATATTTTGAAACTGAAAACTTGAAGAGTTCTGTTTATCTGTTCAACCTGCATGGACATAAAACTATTTGACAAGAGGATTCTGCATACTGCTCTGGATAGAACAGGAAAATGATAGTAGAGTACAAAGTTCCTTTTTGTCTCTCATGTTTTATAGTGAGAATATCTCTTTATCACACACTCAATGAAAGATTTGCTTCAATTTCCTCACTCAGTAGGGGATATTGATCAATGTAAGGTAAAATAATTCAAGTTGACTTGAAACTCTTGCCTGATTTTGGATGTCTGTAAGCAGGCAGGAATGCAGGCAGGCAGGCAGGACTGCAGGCGGGAGGGCAGGACTGCAGTCAGGAAGGCATGCAGGCGAGCAGGAATGCAGGAGGACAAGCAGGAATGCAGGAAGATAGGCAGGAAAGCAGGCAGGCAAGATGTCAGGCATGAATGCAGGCAAGAATGCAGTCAGGTAGTCATGCAGTAAAGCTGGCAGGCAGGAATGCAAGGAGTAATGCAGGCAAAAAGGCAGGTTGGTATGCAGGCAGGCAGGAAATCTGGAAATCAGGCAGGAATGCAGGAAGGAAGTCAGGCAGTCTTACAGGAATGCAGACAGGCAAGCAGGCAAGCAGGTGGGCAGAAATGCAGGCATAAATGCAGGCAGGCAGGAATGCAGGCAGACAGACAGGAAGGAATGCAGGCAGGAATGCATGCATGCAGGCATGTTAGTATCTGAGAATCCAGTTAATGTCACATACAAGTTTATACATGTTTCTATGTGAGTCATTGCTCTATACAGAAGTCCTCTTGAGGTTTCTATTCCCTAGAAGATGTGGACAGTAGTATAAAACAAGACATTTGAGCCAATGAACTGCAGCGAGGACAGAGGAACTATTACCTTTGATGTAGACATATTTCTGAGAGAGAGTGAATCCTTCCCCACAGGGCAGCACTGAATATTTTGAAACTGAAATTGTTAAGAGTTTTCTTTGTCAGTTCAAGCTGCACGGACACAAAACTATTTGACAAGAGGATTCTGCACACTGCTCTGGAAGGAACAGGAAAATGGTAGTAGAGTACAAAGTTCCTTTTTGTCTCTCATGTTTTATAGTGAGAACATCTCTTTACCACACACTCAAAGAAAGATTTGCCTCAAGTTCCTCACTCAGCAGGGGATATTGATCAATGTAAGGTAAAATAATACAAGTTGACTTGAAACTCTTGCCTGAATTTGGATGTCTGTAAGCAGGCAGGAATGCAGGCAGGCAGGCAGGCAGGCAGGCAGGCAGGACTGCAGGCAGGAATGCTGGACTGCAGGAAGACAGGCAGGAAGGACTGCAGGCAGGAAGTCAGAACTGCAGGGAGGCCAGCAAGCAGGAATTCAGGAAATCAGGAAGACAGGATGACATGCAGCAGGCAGGCAGGAATGCAGGTAGACATGAAGGAATGCAGGCAGCAATGCAGGGAGGAGTGAAGGCAGGAATGCAGGCAGGATTGAATGCATGCAGGCAGTAATGCAGTGAGGCATGAATGCAGGCAAGAATGCAGTCAGGTAGCCAGGCAGGAAAGCAGGGAGGCAGGATGCAAGCAGTAATGCAGGCAAAAATGCAGGTTCTTATGCAGGCATGCAGGAAGTCAGGAATGCAGGCAGGAATGCAAGCAGGAAGTCAGGCACTCATACAGGAATGCAGACAGGCAGCTAGGCAGGTGGACAGAAATGCAGGCTGGACTGCAGGCATGAAGGCTGGACTGCAAGCAGGCAGGCAGGACTACAGGCAGGAAGACAGCACTGTAGGCAGGCAGGTAGGCAGGACTGCAGGCAGGAAGGTAGGACTGTAGTCAGGAAGGCAGGCAGGCAATCAAGAATGCAGGAGTACAGGCAGGAAGGCAAGCAGGAATGCAGGCTGGAATGCAGGCAGACAGCCAGGAATGCAGGCAAGCAAGAAGTCAGACAGGAATAGTGTCAAGAATGCAGTCAGGTAGTCAGGCAGGAAAGCAGGCAGGCAGGAATGCAAGCAGTAACACAGGCAATAAGGCAGGTCGGTATGCAGGCAGGCAGGAAGTCAGGAAAGCAGGCAGGAATGCAGACATACAGGCAGGCAGTCAAACAGGAGTGCAGACAGGCAAGCAGGCAGGTGGGCAGAAATGCAGGCAGGCAAGCAGGAAGGAAGGAATGCATGCAGGAATGCAGGCTGGTAGGCAGGAATGCAGTCATGCAGGAATGCATGCATGCAGGCAGCCAGGACTGCAGGCAAGAGGGCAGGACTGTAGGCAGGAAGCCAAGACTGCAGACAGGAATGCATGCAGGGAAGCAGGAATGCAGGCAGGAATACCGGCAGACAGGCAGAAATGCAGGCAGGCAAGAAGTCAGGCTGGAATACAGGCAAGAATGCAGTCAGGCAGTCAGGCAGGAAAGCAGGGAGGCAGGAATAGAAGCAGTAAAGCAGGCAAAAATGCAGGTGGGTATGCAGGCAGGCAGGAAGTCAAGAAAGCAGGCAGGAATGCAGACATACGGGCAGGCAGTCAAACAGGAATGCAGACAGGCAAGCAGACAGGTGGGCAGAAATGCAGGCAGGAAGGAATGCATGCAGGAATGTAGGCTGGTAGTCAGGGATGCAGTCAGGCAGGAATGCATGCAGGCAGGCAGCCAGGACTGCAGGCAAGAGGGCAGGACTGTAGGCGGGAAGGCAGGACTGAAGACAGGAATTCATGCAGCAAAGCAGGAATGCAGGCAGGAATGGCGGCAGGAATGCAGGCAGACAGGCAGGAATGCAGGCAGGCAAGAAGTCAGGCAGGAATACAGGTAATAATGCAGTCAGGTAGTCAGGCAGGAAAGCCTGCAGGCAGGAATGCAGCAGTAAAGCAGGCAAAAAGGAAGGTCGGTATGCAGGCAGGCAGGAAGTCAGGAACGCAGGCAGGAATGCAGACTTACAGGCAGGCACTCATACAGGAATGCAGACAGGCAGGCAGGCAGGAGGGCAGAAATGCAGACAGAAATACTGGCAGGCAGGCAGGACTGCAGGCAGGCAGACAGGAAGGAATGCAGGCCTGAATGCAGGCAGGCAGGCAGGCAGGAATGCACAAAGGCAAGCAGGCAGGCAGGAATGCAGTCAGGCATGAATATGCACAGGCAGGCAAGAAGGAATACAGGCAGGAATGCATGCATGCAGAAATGTTATTTTCTGAGAATCCAGTAAATGTCACATACAATTTTATACATGTTTATATGTGAGTCGTTGCTCTATATAGAAGTCCCGGTGCAGCACATTTCACCTCTAGACAGACATGTCTGTAAATTTCTCCATAGGAAAAGGTGGTGGTGTCAGGTTAGCTGCATTTCTATCAGTATAACCTAGTACATTTGTAGTAGATCTATCAGCCCTTCAACTTCCTGAGGGACAAGCCAGAGCTCCTGGGAAAGATGGAGAGGCACAATTGAGCTCAGGCACTCCAGGTACTGTCTCAACTCATAAGTGCTGAAGAGCTAGAGGCCAGTCCCAGGCAGATGCAGCTTTTACCTGTGAGACATTCGCAGAGTTACCTAAGGACAAGGAAGGTGGCATGGAGTCACAGCAGGAGTTAAACAGCAAACAGACCCCTGCAGGCAGCCTTTCCAAGGGCATTCTAGTGCACACAAAATGTGCAACATCCCTGCAAGTGACCCAGACAACAGTCCACTTCAGGAGACAAGGGTCCCATCTCATAAAGAGGGCACATCTGATCGTGACACAGATTTTCCATCAGCTACTGTTGAGATGGAAGTTGGTGTGCATATGCCCAGCTTCTCCTAATGGTACCTCAGAATTGGACACCTCATGCTTGTGTACAAGTCTTGCTGTTTCGTCCTGAATGCTGCCCCTTCAGTCACATCTCTATGTGTGTCAGTTGTGGAGGAAAGGGAAGATTGATGCAGAAGAGGAACATTTCTGTGAAACCAAGGGAATAATCAATGTGCTTTTCAGAAACAAAACACCTTCCTGAACTCAGAGGACACTACCCACCTCAAAACAAATCAATATTTATTTCTGGAAATGTAGAAATTGTAGTTTAGTTTGTTTTTCTGGATTTAATTTCTGAGCACAGTATTTTCACATATTGATTATACATTCAATTTTTACCTCAATATTTTAAATCCTCTGCAGCCAATACATCTTGGTCTTGGGAATGTGACTATCATGTTAATGATAGTAATAAATACCAACCGCAGTGACACACACATAGAAAATCTTGAATATGTGGAATATGTTTCCACTGACGTATCAGAACAATATTTTACATGTCATCCTGGAAGATCTTTGGTGACTAGTCTCAGGTTGTAGTCATCTGTGAGGAGGATGCTGTGGTTGTTTGGTTTTATACACAGGATCAAATTTGCATTTGTCCTGGAAGAAATCTTTGTCAGTTCTCATGAGTTTGTGTGTGTCTGAGGAACTAGAGTCCTTGCTATGATGGTGACCCTTTCAAACAGCACAGGTTCACTCAGAAATTCCTCCAGTCTACACATTCACCCAGGTTTCCTTGGCCTAGCAGATTGACCTTGTATTAGTTTGGGTTCTCTAGAGTCACAGAATGTATGGATAGTCTATATATTGTTAGGGAATTTGTCAATGACTTACAGTCTATAGTCCAACTCCCCAGTAATGATCAGCAGCAGCTGTGCGTGGAAGTCCAAGGATCTAGCAGTTTCTCAGTCCCACGAAGCAAGCAGGCAAGGAAGAGTGAGAGAGAATCTTCCTTCTTCCAATGTCCTTATATATCTCCAGCAGAGGGTGTAGCCCAGATTAAAGGCTGTAGGTCTCCAACAGAGGGTGTGGTCCAGACTAAAGGTGTGTGCATCCATGCATTTAATCCCAAATGATCTTGAACTCGGAGATCTCCTTGTCTTACCCACTATGCTTCAAGGTCTCCATGCCGAGATCCAGGTCAGAAACTTATATCTCTGAGCCTCCAAATTAGGATCATAGGTGAGTCTTCCAATTCTAGACTATAGTTCATTCCAGATATACTCAAGTTGACAACCAGGACTAGCCACTACAATCCACTCCTTGTCAACTTGACACAAATAATATCTCATGTCCACATGAAACAATAACAAGATTGTGAATACGCCTAACATGATATAGCTATTCCTCATACAATCGCAAATGCATTTGTAAATTTACAGTGGGGAAATGTCCCTTGGGAACATTCTTTTAGTGTTTCAATACCAATTGATGTTAAAGGGATTGGAAAAAAGACAAATGAATCTTTAACAAAATAAGATATAAGCATTCATATTACTTATAATCCTCCTTTCTGCAACTGGTTATGTGGCCTTAGCTGGTATTTATAACTACCTTCCTCTGCTATCAATTCTGTATTTCCTTCATCTTCGGCAAGCACCTCAGCAGGTCTTGGCTCTTTTCCTGGAGGATTGACCCATACCTTCATTCCTGATGGGTCTGTGTGCTTTGTCATCCTGCTTGGATTAGGCTGTTGTAGTTTCCCATTGACTTTAATCACAGGACATGGTAGTACTAAGAGACGCCCTAGGGAATCTCCTGCACTCCAGACATAATCCTGCTTACCTCCATTGTGGAGAGGCAATCCAAATTCCCCATGGTAATCTGGATCAATCATCCCTCCTAACACTGTTATTCTTTTCATAGCCTGTTGGTTTAAGGGCATTAGAAGGCCAAAATGGCCAGGGGGAAGTCTGAGCTTCCAGTTCAATGGAATGTTTCTTGTGGCTCCTGGTAGGAGCACTCCCCCCTCTGGAACCAAAACTTCTAGGCCAGCAGAACCTAAAGTTGTGGGGACAGGAAGCAAAAATTTTCCTAGAGGGTCACTAGGAGTGATAGTGAATGGAACTATTCCCTTTTCTACCCCTTGATTCCTGGACCCATGGATCCTGGCTATGGGAGAAACTGTACCATATATTGAACACTGATTCAAAGCATATACTGCCTTCTGAAGAACTCTGTCCCAGCCCTCCATGCTATTGCCACCTAATTGGCACTGTAACTGTGTCTTCAAAAGGACATTCCATCTTTCTATCAGACCAGCTGCTTCAGGATGATGGGGAACATGGTAAGACCAGTGAATTCCATAATTATGGGCTCACTGTCGCACTTCTCTGGCTGTGAAAGGAGTTCCTTGGTCAGAAGCAATACTGTTTGGAATACCATGACGATAGATAAGGCATTCTGTGAGTCCACGGATGGTGGTTTTGGCAGAAGCATTACGTGCAGGAAAGGCAAATCCATAACCAGAATAAGTATCTACTCCAGTAAGAACAAAACGCTGTCCTTTCCACGGGGGAAGTGCTCGATATAGTCAACCTGCCACCAGGTTGCTGGCTGGTCACCTTGAGGAATGGTGCCATATCTGGGGCTCAGTGTTGGTTTCTGCTGTTGGCAGATCTGGCATCAGCAGCAGCTGTAGCCAGGTCAGCCTTGGTGAGTGGAAGTCCGTGTTGCTGAGCCCTAGCATAACCTCCGTCTCGGCCACCATGGCCACTTTGTTCATGTGCCCACTGGGCAATAACTGGGATGGCTGGGGAAAGAGGCTGACTGTCCACAAAACCGGTCATCTTATCCACTTGATTATTGAACTCCTCCTCAGCTGAAGTCACCTTTTAATGAGCATTTACATGGGACACAAATATCTTCACATCCTTTGCCCATTTGGAGAGATCCATCCACATACTTCTTCCCCAGATGTCTTTCTCACCAATTTTCCAATTGTGATCTTTCCATATCCCTGACCATCCAGCCAATCCATTGGCTACAGCCCATGAGTCAGTGAACTGTCGTACATCTGGCCATTTCTTCTTCCAAACAAACTGCAATACCATGTGTACTGCCCGAAGTTCTGCCCACTGTGAAGATTTTCCTTCACCTGTATCTTTCAGGTTTGTCCCAGAAAGGGGTTATATAATGCTGCAGCTGTCCACTTCTGGGTGGTGCCTACATAACGTACAGAGCCATCAGTAAACCAGGTCCTAGTCTTCTCTTCTTCAGTGAACTGGTCATAGGGAACACCCCATCAGGCTATAGGCGCATGCTTGGCAGCAGATGGCATTGTAACAGGAGTAGAAACCATAGGCATCTGAGCAACTACTTCATGTTACTTGCTTGTGCCTTCAGGACCTGCTCTGGCCCGATCACGTATATACTACTTCCATTTGATAATAGACTGCTGTTGGGCACGCCCCACTTTATGACTTGGAGGGTTGGATAACACCCAGCTCATGGTGGGCAGTTCAGGTCTCATAGTAACTTGGTGTCCTATTGTCAAACGTTCAGTTTCCACTAAAGCCCAATAGCAGGCCAAGAGCTGTTTTTGAAAGGAAGAGTAGTTGTCTGCATATGACGATAGAGCTTTGCTCCAAAATCCCAAAGGTCTCTTCTGTGATTCACCTACAGGGGCCTGCCAGAGGCTCCCAACAGCATCTCTATCTGCCACTGACACCTCAAGTATCATTGGGTCTGCTGGATCATATGGTCCAAATGGTAGTGCAGCCTGCACATCAGCCTGGACCTGTTGAAGAGCCTTCTCCTGTTCTGGGCCCCACACAAAGGTAGCAGCTTTCTGAGTCACTCGGTAAATAGGCCTGAGTAACACACCTAAGTGAGGAATGTGCTGTCTCCAGAATCCAAATAGACCCACTAAATGTTGTGCTTCTTTCTTGGTGGTGGGAGGGGCCAGGTGCAATAACTTATCTTTCACCTTAGAAGGAATATCTCTGCATGCCCCACACCACTGTACTCCTAAGAATTTCACTGAAGTAGATGGTCCTTGAATCTTGGTTGGATTTATTTCCCATCCTCTGATATGCATATGTGTTACCAATGAATCCAAAGTGGTTGCTACTTCCTGCTCACTTGGTCCAATCAGCATAATATCATCAATATAGTGCACCAATGTGATATTTTGTGGAAGAGACAAACGATCAAGGTCCCTTCTAACTAAGTTATGACACATGGCAGGAGAATTAATATATCCTTGAGGCAAAACTGTAAAGGTATACTGCTGGCCTTGCCAACTGAAAGCAAATTGCTTCTGGTGGTCCTTATGTACAGCTACTGAGAAGAAGGCATTTGCCAGGTCAATAGCTGCATACCAGGGTCCAGGAGATGTGTTAATTTGTTCAAGTAACGAAACTACATCTGGTATAGCAGCTGCAATTGGAGTTACTACCTGATTTAATTTTTGATAGTCAACTGTCATCCTCCATGATCCATCTGTCTTCTGCACTGGCCAGATGGGAGAGTTAAAGGGAGATGTGGTGGGAACTACCACCCCTGCATCTTTCAAATCCTTGATTGTGGCAGTAATTTCTGCAGTTCCTCCAGGAATACGATATTGCTTTTGATTCACTATTTTCTTTGGCAGAGGCAACTCTAAAGGCTTCCATTTTGCCTTTGCAACCATAATAGCCCTCACTCCTCAGGTCAGAGAACCTGAGAATTCTGCCAATTTCTGAGTATATCACTCCCAATTATACATTCTGGAACTGGGGAAATGACCACAGGATGTGTTCAGGGAATCACTGGACCTACTGTGAGTCGCACATCAGTCAAAACTTTAATCACCTGTCCTCCATAAGCCAGTATTCTAACTAGAGGGCCACAATGGTTTTTTTGGATCTCCTGGAATCAGTGTCAATTCAGAACAAGTATCCAATAGCCCCTTTGTGTGTTCCCATGAGTGTGTGTGTCTGAGAAACTAGCATCCTTGTTATGATGGTGACCCCGTCAAACAGTATACATTCACTCAGAATTTCACCCAGTCTATACATTCACTCAGGTGACCTTGGCTTACCAGATTGACCTCATAATAAATAAATTCTCAATGAGAACATCAGCTAAATGCTAGAAAAATGCATGCCTGAGTGTGTGTGTGTGTGTGTGTGTGTGTGTGTGTTTAGATTAGGTTGATTCCTATTAAGGTTTCAGGGGAAACTTAAAGGTGTAAGAAATGTCCGTCTAGATGGAGCTGTATTATTTGGGGGACTATCTGAAGGGAAAGGTTTCAGAGCCTTAACTAATCAACTTCTGGATACCAAATAGGGACACCCTCGTGGGAGTGAGCCCCCTTCCCCTCTTTATGCAGAACTCTGTGCTTGGCACCCAGTCTGAGGTGACCAGGCATGCAGAGCTTTGTGACATTTTTATTGAGACTGAAAGGTG
This sequence comes from Apodemus sylvaticus, assembly GCF_947179515.1. Classification (NCBI taxonomy): domain Eukaryota; kingdom Metazoa; phylum Chordata; class Mammalia; order Rodentia; family Muridae; genus Apodemus; species Apodemus sylvaticus. Next base: position 36,874,793 of record NC_067495.1, read on the forward strand.
AGGAGTGCATTGTTTTCGCTGTATCGGGGACCCACAGGCTAGAGGGTTGATCTGGATCTGTACCCCTCTGGGGTCTGGAAGCAAACGGGATCCAGGGCCTGCAAAGAGCCTGGTCCCCGGTTTCCATATCTGAGGATTTGGGAGGCTGAAGGCCAATCGGGGAGGTCCTCTGAGTTTCCATGATGCCTCAGCACTGACTTGGGGGATGAGACCATCCGCTGCCATGTGTATATTTGGTAACAGGGGAGTCCGGAACGTTTTGTGCGGTTCCTGAGTTTGAAGGAACTTGTGCTGACGTGTGAGACAGAGCACCTCGGCAGTCCGTCATATCCGGTGGCTGTTGGACTCAGCGCCATTTTGAGAGAGTTCTGGAAGGGAGGTCGCCCCGCTGTGCCAGCTGAGGTAAGAATTTCAGGCTCCCCGGAATCCTGTTAGAACTGCTGGTCCCCCAAATCATGCATGTGCATCCCTTTGGCCTCGCTAGCTCCCAGTCGGCTAACCTGGTGGGAATGATCTCCTGCCTTCTCAACTGTGGAACGTATCTGCTGTGGCTGTTTTCAAAGAGTCCCTGAGGAAAGGCGAGGGAAAAGCTGTCTGAGTTAGAGACACAGCTAGGTAGCAGTGGACTGTGGAAGTCCTGGTTGGTCAGAATGACACCCGTGATATGGTGTTGATGATGTGCCCTGCTCCAAACAGGGTGCTCTCAGGGGAATGAGCCCCTACCCCTGTGAATGCAGAGACTTTGTCCTAAGGCTCCAGTTCCCAGGTGACCAGAAAGGCACGGTCACGTGACCTTGTTATTCTGATTGAAAGTTGAGCAGTGCATTGTTGAAGCCGCATGCAGGATCCGCAGGTCCAGAGAATTAAGCTAGATCTGAACCCTTGACGGGCTCTGAAGCAAACGGGAGCCCACTTACTCCAAAGAGCCTGGTCCCCGTTTCCATATCCGAGGACTCGGGAGCCTGAGCACTGTTTGTTGAGGTTCTTTGAATTGAACAGATACCTTAGCACTGCCTTGCTGGAATGAGACCATCCACAGTGATCTATATCTGGAGATGTGGGGCTTTCGGGAATGATTTGTGAGGTGCCCCTAATTTAAAGGAAGCTCTCTGCTGACTTGTGTTACAGAGAGAATCTGCAGGCTTCCTGTTTTGGAGACTTTGTGGACTTGGTGCCATTTTGAGAGAGGAGGGGAGGTCGCCACCAGGTGTGCCAGTAGAAGAAAGAACTTCGGACTCTGAAACCTTTCCCTTCAGATGGTCCCCAAATAATAATTCAGTTCCATCCCTTGTCTCAGCCTAGCTCCCAGCTAACACTGTGGGAATGATCTTTCTTGTCTATTCTGGAGAGTTTCTAGGGTCTCCCTTTTACAACATTCTGTGAACTGTAGAGACAGGGGCACCCTTGTGGGAATGAGCCTATACCCCACTTTATCTGGAAAGCTGTCCTTGGGCTCCATTTCTGAGCTTAATCTTACTTCACTGGATGGCCTCACAGCTACATGTACACAGTCCTTACAATTTGACTCTATGGATAAAAACATATGAGAGTGGAAGTATTGGAAAATACAGTGGTGGGTGTGGGACATAAAACCATGCCAAGAAGTTTGGTAAGGTAGAGTCCTGAGACTTGGTGGGCACACACCTGAGGATTAGCTGACTCCCAGCTTCCTGGCAGACTCTTGACATGGAACAGGTGCCATGCTTCTCACACAAAAGAGATGTGACCTGTGGTCACATTGGCTTAAAACAGAATTCTCCATGCTAATGAGGTACCAAGATGCCTAGAAGGCTTTGCCAATTAGCTTCCCATCACAGACATTCCTCCCTGCAATGGTACTCAATCTCAGGCATACCCTGAGATGTGGGGCATGGGTTTATGCATCCATTTTCCATCTCGACAGTAAGCAGGTTGGAACCACAGACTATTTCCTTTTAACAAGTTCTGCTGTGGAAACCATCAGGGCCTTGGCCTTCAGAGCTTCAGCCTAATGTCCCTTAGAATCCCCTCTCTGTGCTTCTGGTCATAATCACCAGCAAGCCAAATTCTTTCCAGACAAGGCCTATTATGCCTGCTGGGAGGACCCAGAGCACACCTTTTCCCCAATCCTAGGGCTAGAAGCAGTCCTCAGACTATGAGACCCTGACTCCCTCAGCTAAGGGTTTGCCTATCTTGTTGCTATTTTTCAAAGAACCAGCTCCTGGTTTGGTTCATTCTTTATTTCTCTTTGTTTCTCGTTGATGGATTTTAGCCCAGAGTTTGACTATTTCCTGTCTTCTACTCCTCTTGAGTATATTTGCTTCTTTTATTATCCAGAGATTTAGGATGTGTTATAAGATTTAAGAATTTGGGGCTCTGAAACCTTTCAGATTAGATGATCCCCCAAAAAAATTGCTTCGTCTCTTGTGACAGCCTAGCTCCCAGTCAGCTAACCTTCTGGGAATAAGCCATTCTTCCTGAATTCTAGAGTGTTTCCAGAGTTGCTATTCTCAAGCATTCCAGGAGGACAAGCAATGGAATAGCTGCCTGGGTGAAACTGGAATACAAGTGTATACAGTTGAATTGCAGCTTGTATGAGATGGCTTCACATAGTATAGATTTTATAATTCGACCTGCACCAAGCCAGTGCACGGATTGTGGAATGATCTTCCAATTCTTCCTTCTCTGAGGACTCTGTTGTTCTATACCATATCAGAAGTTCCCTGAAATGTGCAAGGTGTGAGATTTTTGGTCTGTATGTATTTAGCCTGGGAATTTGGTTGGTTGTGGTGGATTCAGGGTCCAAGTTTACAGACAGGTGAGCTATATTTGTTTTTTGGGGTCAATCCCTGAGTCATAAGGAGGCTATTTAAAAGAAACATGCTGGGCCCCAGTGTCCATATCTGAGGACTTGGTAGCAACATGCTGGTCCCCAGTGTCCATATCTGAGGACTTGGTAGCCTGTGCACCACTTTTGAGGTTCCTTGATTTTTTAACGGATGCCTTGTTGTTGGCTTGTGGAATGAGACCCTCTCTATTCATCTATATCTGTTGGTGTGTTGTGTTGTCAGAAACATTTTGTCAGGTAAGTTATGTTTAATGAAACCTCTGTGCTTCCTCCAGATATATCTGGGCACATTCATATCCAGGGAATTTTTGGACTAAGCTCCATTTTGTGGACACCTAGAAGGGAGATCACCTCACCTTGCCAGTTGAGGTAAGAATTTCACATCTACTTGAAACCTTTTAGCATAGATGTTTCCTCAAATAATACAGCCTCATGCCTATGGCCTGCCTAGCTCCTAGTGGGGTAAGCTCATAGGGTCTCCTCAATTCTGGAGAGTATCTAATGTTGTCATTTTGAAACATTCCATGTGGAATGAAATTACTGGTTGTTTCTAAGAGTTTTTAAGGGTGTACTATGGAATCTCTGGTTGTGTCAAAGAATAGAACACCCTACAGTTTTAATGAGGTAACCCGCAGCAAACAGGGGCAGTGCTGTGGGATAAGTTCCATCCTGTCTCTCTCAGAGGACTCTGTCCTTAGGCTCCATTTGAGAGGGTTCACAGAAATGTAGGACAATGTGGTATTTTTACTCTGGATGCAAAGGGAGAAAAGGATTGTTGAAGCTGGTTCCAGGACACAACAACAGACAATTATGCCAGGTTAATTTCCTTTTGGGGTCTTGAAGTATACATTAGCAAGGTATAGGATGGTATGTTCTATAAATATCTGTTAGATCCATTTGGACCATATCTTCAGTTAGTTTTACTGTATCTCAGTTTAGTTTCTGATTCCATGATTTGTCCATATTTGAGAGTGGGGTGTTGAAGTCTCTCATTATTATTGTGTGGGATGCAATGTGTATTTTGAGCTTTATTATAGTTTCTTTTATGAATGTTTGTGCCCTTGCATTGGAGCATATATGTTCAGAATTGAGAGTTCACCTTGGTAGACTTTTCCTTTGACAAGCATGAAGTTTCCCTCCTTATCTTTTTTGACACTGTTTGGTTGAAAGTCAATTTTATCCATTATAAGAATGGCCACTCTAAGCTTGTTTCTTGCAACTGTTTGCTTGGAAAATTGTTTCCAACCTTTGACTCTGAAATAGTGACTGTCTTTGTCACTGAGGTGGCTTTCTTGTATGCATCAATATATTGGGTCCTATTTACACATCCAGTCTATTAGTCTATGTCTTTTTATAGAGAAATTGAGACCCTTGATATTAAGAAATATTAAGGAAAAGTGATTGTTTTTTACTGTTATCTTTTTAGTTCAAGGTGAAATTCTGGTTGTATCGAAATCTTCTATTGGGATTGTTGAAAGATTACCTCATTGTTTTTTCTACATTGTGTTTTCCTGCCTTCTGTTGGTATTTTCCATCCATTATCCTTTGTAGAGCTGGATTTCCAGAAAGATATTGTGTAAATTTGCTTTTATCATGGAATGCCTGGTTTTCTCTGTCTATGGTAATTGACAGTTTTACTGGGTATAGTTGTCTGGTCTGACATATATTTTCTCTTACAGTCTGTATAACATATGCCCCAGATATTCTGTCTTTCATAATCTCTGGTGAGATGTCTTGTGTAATTCTGATAGTCTTGCCTGTATAGGTTACTTGACCTTTTTCTCTTACTGCTTGTAATATTCTTTCTTTGTTTAGTGCATTTGGTCTTTTGAATATTATGTGATTTGGAGGAATTTCTGTGCTGGTCCAGCTGAGTCCTATAAGAGCCCACTGTTTGGTATCCAGTTTATATCATGGCTGAATCTGCTTTATCTGGGATGCCTCGATTATAATAGGGGCTTTGCACTTTATCTGCATCTAGACTCTGAATGCATGTGTCACCCCTCTGATCCCTGAAAAACTGGTTGTGACTCCTCCCTGAGCATCTGCCTGTAGATGTGTAAGTATGGGGAGGGACTCATTCCCTCACAAAAATTAAGGCACATCCTGATCTCTAGGAATGCCACAAAATTGTTTAGAATCCTCCAAGGTACCAGTTGCATGGGAAGAAGCTCATTTTCCAAACCAATACAGCTTTGCTCCAACACTCTCAAAAGACTACAATGTTACTTGATTACCTGGCCCATTTATCTTTGGTGGTGCTTCTGCAAATAACTCACACACACCCTTTTTTCTTACTGATTTTATGATTCTCAGAGCAGAGTCAGAAGAGAATAATTTCTCAAAGTGGACCCACTTAAATACAATTTGGCTACACTTAGATCAGTTCTCTTTACATAGCTTATGTTGAGACTTTTTTTATATTTTACAGTATTAAATATTTTTTATTGATAGGTCTGGAGAAGATATAGCTCTCTAGCATCTAGTCTTGGTGAGAAACAAGTGTGAATTGTAGTTGAATTCAGCTTCATGTTTATAGATATATGGTCAGAGTCTTTTTCTGAGGTCCATACATAATGACTTCCTGGTGTCCAACAGCAGTCAAGGTAAATCTAGAGTCCAAGGAGGACAGCAGACCACATGTAGTCTATGTGAAATTCACCATTCACATTGTTTTCACACCTGCTCTCACAAGTTTGTGAGCCACAACCCACTGTTATAATGGTAGGCTTCCTTATCACTTCTCTCTTCTGGAAGGAAGGTGAGCTTCTCTACTGAAGGATATTAACAGAGCAGCCGAAAAACCATCTAAAGGTTACCAGAGAAGGTGTTCAGAATTCATAAGCAATCTAGGTGAGTTTGAGTTATGATGTTGAGAACTAAAGGTGAGGAAATGTATAAACCCCTCCACAAGAAGGGATGCCACAATACCTATTCACCTACATCAATGTTTTCTGAAGATCGCTCGGTATGTGGGTACTGTAACTGCCTCTTGTTTACTAGACTAGGTAGCTATAGCTATGAACAAGTATCACAGGATCATCAAATCCAGATAGTATCCTGGAATGTATGAGAAAAGGAACACCCTGTCATGGGGCCCATAATCACTTGTCACATGCCTGACCCACACAGTGCTGTGTGAGAATGTCTTGCTAACTACCCTATCTTGTTTCCAGGTCACTGGTCTCAGGGCGCAAAAATCCTGGTTAAGTGGACTTTGACCAGAGTCACCAGCGCGAAGATCTCAGTATTGTCAGGGCAGAAGGTGAGGACTGCTGCTCTCCTGCATCTAACATGAAAAATGACACATGCCTGCCCTCCTATAGGCTATGAGAAACCTAGAGTCCATAGAGTGTTTCCCTCACCCTATTTCCTCTTTCATTTGTATGACAGAAACAGGCTCTTGGCTAAAAGAAACTAGGCCGAGATCATCAGTTGAAGCAGTACAGTCCTTGTCATTGTTGAAGGAATGTGTTGGGAACGTCTGACAATTCAGGACACATGAAAACCATTAAACTGTAACTGCTCTTGTAATTTACATTGAATAGGTGTAGCCACACTTGAAGAACTCTTAATAACTTTTATTAATTTCCAAAATTTGAACACTTAAAACTTTGCTACAAGCTAGCATCAGGTCAGTGTAAAGTCCCTGACAGGGAAACCTGAGGGACTTATATGATCATAGAAGACAACATTTATCTTAAGTAATGTTAACCAACCTAAACCCAAATTTCATCTCTCTCTTATATTTAGGAATAGGAAATAAGTTACCAATTAGCTGTTTGTAGCTATGGAAAGGTGTAAACATGTCTTATAATTATTGCAGCATGGAAGGCATGAAAATCTTCCTCTGAGATAGTTTTCTTAGTTGCGGTACATAGGCAAACTATGTACCCTCAGAACATACGGAGATGTCCATATTGAAATTATGTAGCAATGTATGCATTATCCAAGAATATAGACACTCCACATTCCCTGGCCTTATGGTTTCCCTGAGGTCATCTGTTTTGTGATCTGGCTGCACTCCAAATAGCTGCGTCTCTTCCTGTTTGAGGATTTCAGGATTCTAGGATTGCTTGCAGTCTTGTGACCCTAGAGCCCGACTCAGGACATCTCAAATAACATGACTTTTTGAAGGCTGTGTGAAGTGGTCTGCCATAACAGTCCACTAACTTTCTTCCTTTCTCCAACAGGCCTGTGTATCCACCTTGATTTGACTGGTAGACTATCCTGTCTATTGTTACCAAGGAAAAATACAATGGCTGATTCCCATAACTCACAGTACTACAACCTCCAAGAGAGTGCTCAGGCCCAGCAGGAGTTTGACAATGCCCAGGCTAATATGGAAACAGCAGAGGAAGAAGAATACACCACCACCTCTAATATGGTGTGTGGTAGTGGAATCCCAGTTCCTCCCCAGAGTCCTCAGGGAGCCTTGTCTCCCTGTGAGGCACTGGCCTACATTCCTGAAGGCTCATCTGAGGAAGCTTCAGTCAAACAATTAGAGGAGCTGGAAGACCCACTGTATTTGTTGCACAATGCCCAGAATGTAAAGGTGTATGACTTGGTGGACTTTCTGCTTACCAAATATCAAATGAATGCATTCACTACCAAGGCAGAAATGCTGGAAAGTATTGGTAGAGAGTATGATGAGTACTATCCTCTGATCTTTAGTGAGGCCTCTGAGTGTATGAAGCTGGTCTTTGGCCTTGACATAGTAGAAGTGGATCCATCTGTCCATTCCTATAACCTTGTCACTGCCCTGGGCATCACTTATGATGGGATGCTGACTGATGTCCAGGGTATGCCCAAGACAGGCATCCTCATAGTTGTACTGGGTATCATTTTCATGCGGGGAAACTTTGTCAGTGAGGAGATTATCTGGGAAATGTTGAATAACATAAGGTTGCATGGTGGTATGGATCCTTATCTACATAAAGACCCCAGGAAGCTGATCTCTGAGGAGTTTGTTCAGGAAGGTTACCTGGAATACAGGCAGGTGCCCAATAGTGATCCTCCTAGCCATGGGTTCGTGTGGGGCCCAAGGGCCTTTGCAGAAACCACCAAAATGAAAGTCTTGGAGTTTTTTGCCAGCATTAATAAGACTCACCCCAGAGCCTACCCTCTAAAATATGCAGAGGCTTTGAGGGATGAGATAGACAGGGCCAAGGCCTGGATCTTCCAGCGGTTGTTTCAATATCAGTGACCTGCACACATTCTAGTGCACTGGCAATTCTCCTCTAACATCAGATGAGACAGATCACTGCTCCAATTATTGTCCCTCATGTGAGCGTTGGTGGGAGGAGTGCACTAAACATTCTTTTTGTATTGTTTTGAGTGACTTTAGGGTTCTTGGTATTACAAAATATTAATATTCTTAATTCAAGATCCATTAGCTTTAAGGTCTTTTGTTGTGCATGCTTTGCTGTTTTTCCTGCTTGGAAGATTTTTCATTTTCAAACTAAATGATTATGATTTTTGTCTTAATTTGTAAAATGACACAGCATACCAGTGATATTGAAATTGTAATTTCCTGGGCGATGGGGAAAAACTTGGGAATAATTTAAAAAACAAGATTAAAATGAATCTTTGTCTTTAAGTCTTTTGGTCTCTTGGTTAACAAATTAAAAGTAAAACAAAAAACAGCACATAGAATTTCTATCTCAAAATTCTTCTCTTGTTCCCCATTCATATTAATGTCCTTTATATGTGCTGTGGAATTGGCTGAAGTTAGATGTTCCCTTACCTTTAGAAATGTGGAATACAGTTGAATCCAGAGCCGTCATTTACTCCAGATAGATTTGGGTAGGATCCACAGCTCCATCAATACAGTTAGTAGTTCTTTATGACCATTAGCACGAGAACAGAAGTTTTGCAGAGGGGTCTGCTGAGGCAATGTCACTGGCGTAAACCAAGGCATTTGGGGAGTCTTAGACACATAGCAGCTTGCCAGGGCTGTATGACATATTCCCCTCAAAGTGAGCTTATTTAAGACCACAGTGTCCAGTCACTTATCACTTAGGAAATGTATCCATTTCTCCATAAGCAAGTATTAGCTTTTAAGGGAATGATAATCTGGTAACAAACCACAGTCATAGGAAGTTTAAGTAAAGAGGATGTCTGAGGCAGAGCAAGCATGTGTAAACCTAACTGGGAATTGCACGTATATTGGGTGTAGTTGAGGACAGGAGTGGGAGGGATGGGGAAATGGAGAGAGGGGATACAGGGAGAGACACCTGGCACTGGAGGACATTTACATGTGGGATATGGAAAACTAGTGTACAGAAAATATACTGAAATCTATGAACAGTATTGTGGTGGTTTGAAAAAGCTTGACTTGTGGTTAATGCCACTGTTACTAAGTGTGTCCTTGTTGGAATAGATGTGACCATATTTTATGAAGTCACTATGGAAGTTGGCTTTGAAATGTTCCTTGTAGCTGCTTGAGGATTACAGTCTTCTCCTGGTTTCTGTAGTGTTGGCATTTAATCTAGGCTCTGCCCCACAGATACCTGGAAATAGCCAGGTGTGCCTGACTCACTGTAAAAGGGGCTGCCTGCCTCCTCTTCTCTTACTTGCTCTCTTGTTCTTGCTCCTGCTCCTCTCCCTCCTCGTTCTTCTTCCTCCTCTCTCTCTCTCCATGTGCTCATGGCCAGCCTTTACTCCTCTCTGTCTCTCTGTCTCTCTACCTGTCTCTGTCTCTCTCTCTCTTCCTCTCTCACTTTCCCCCCTCTCTCTGTCTCTCTGTCTCTCTGTCTCTCCGTCTCTTTTTCTTTCTCTCTGTCACCCTCTCTCTTCCTCTCTCTTCCTCTCTCTCTTTCCCCCTCTCTCTCTGTCTCTCTGTCTCTCTGTCTCTGTCTCTGTCTCTCTGTCTCCCTCTCTAATCCTCTCTCTTGCTCTCTCTCTTTCCCCCCTCTCTCTATGTCTGCCTGTCTCTCTATCTGTCCCTGTCTCTGTCTCTGTCTCTGTCTCTCTCTCTCTCTCTCTCTCTCTCTCTCTCTCTCTCTTTCTCTCTCCTTCTGACTTTCTATCAACTCCCCTCCCCATGCCTCTATAAACTCTATTCTATACTATACCATCCTGTGGCTGGTCCCTCAGGGGAAAGGTATGCCTCAGCATGGGTTGGTGGAGGAACTCCCTTCTCCCAGACCTGACTGCACGTCTACCAAACATAATCTTTGTACCCTTAATTTTTTATAAAACACAGCACTTAGGAAGAGTATGTAGAATACTATTTCAATCTCCAGTGCCATGCCTGCCTAAATATTACCATTCTTCCACAATGAATGTCACGGATTGAACCTCTGAAGCTGTAAGCCAATCTCAACTACATGTTGTTCTTTGTAAGACTTATGTTGGTCTTGGTGTCTCTTCACACTATTAGAAAACCTAACTAGCCGGGCAGTGGTGGTGCACGCCTGTAATCCCAGGACTCTGGGACACAGAGGCAGGCAGATTTCTGAGTCGGAGCTCAGCCTGGTCTACAAAGTGAGTTCCAGGACAGCCAGAGCTATACAGAGAAACCCGGTCTCAAACAAAACAAAACAAAAGAAAAAAAAGAAAAGAAAAAGAAAAATAGAAACCCTAACTAATACAGTGATATAGGTAAGACATCTATCAGTGGGACATATGGAATCTGGTCTGGCAATCTTTGATAGCCAGGCAAGGCTTCTTTGGTAGGAAATTCATACCCTTTGGGTTTTTTTGGTTGAGCAGAACCCATGAGGATCTTCAAACAACCCATGCTAATGCTAGAACAGAGGGTTGATCTCTGAAAACTCATATTCTGCCCTCATTGCCAAGGGAAACCTCACATAGTTCATTGACTGTAAGCAGGTCTATGCAGTGACTGCATGGAGATGCCAACCCAACATTCTAGGCTATTTGTTGTGAGAAGGAACTCTGTAAGCTACAAAAAGAGAAACATACACAAGCATTGCCACAAATACTTCAACCAGCCATCAGTCATGCATGCATTAATTACAGGGGTACTGCAAGGGGAATGGTGGTACAAACTTGTAGGAGTTGCTAACCAATGTTTGGTTTAAGTTGAGGTCCATGCCATGAAAGGAGTTCCCATCCTCTATATTTCCTGTACATGGAAACAGGATGGCTCAGAGACCTAATGATGAAGTAAATGTGAGTGGCCTAAAAGTCAATTATATGATTTGTAATTATATTCTGTAAACTTATATATTGGTGCTTTTTCCAGATCAGAGAGCATTCCTGTAGCAACATATGAAATCAGCTTCAGAAAGACATAGCAAAGCATTATACAAATATAGAGACTAAATTGGGGGTCACATTCTGGTCCCTTCACTTAGAGAACAGGAACCCTGGAGAAAGATACAAGTCAGAAAGGATGGGAGACACCAGTAGAACATGGCCCATCAAACCAATAAAGTAGTGCTAGAATGGACTCACAGAGACTAAAGCAGAAAGCACAGGGCCTGCATGGGTCTGCATCAGGTCTTCTGTATATATGTGAAGTTAAAAATATAATTTATTGCCGATTTGTCCTTTTGATGGTGTCCTTTGCCTTACAGAAACTTTGTAATTTTATGAGGTCCCATTTGTCTATTCTTGATCTTAGAGCATATGCTATTGGTGTTCAGTTCAGGAACTTTCCCCCTGTACTGATGTCCTCAAGGGTCTTCCCCAGTTTCTTTTCCATTATCTTCAGAGTGTCTGGCTTTATGTGGAGGTCCTTGATCCATTTGGAGTTGAGCTTAGTACAAGGAGACAAGGAAGGATCAATTCGCATTCTTCTGCATGCTGACCTCCAGTTGAACCAGCACCATTTGTTGAAAAGGCTATCTTTTTTCCATTGGATGTTTTCAGCTCCTTTGTTGAGGATCAAGTGGCCATAGGTGTGTGGGTTCATTTCTGGATCTTCAACCCTATTCCATTTTTCTGCCTGCCTGTCTCTGTACCAATACCATGCAGTTTTTAACACTATTGCTCTGTAGTATTGCTTGAGGTCAGGGATACTGATTCCTCCAGAATTTCTTTTGTTGTTGAGAATAGTTTTAGCTATCCTGGGTTTTTTGTTATTCCAGATGAATTTGAGAATTGCTCTTTCTAAATCTATGAAGAACTGAGTTGGGATTTTGATGGGTTTTGCATTGAATCTGTATATTGCTTTTGGCAAAATAGCCATTTTTATTATATTAATTCTGCCAATCCATGAGCATTGGAGATATTTCCATTTTTTGAGGTCTTCTTCCATTTCCTTCTTCAGAGTCTTGAAGTTACTGTCATACAGATCTTTGACTTGTTTGATCAGAGTCACAACAAGATACTTTATACTGTTTGTGGCTATTGTGAGGGGTGTCATTTCCCTAATTTCTTTCTCAGCCTGCTTATCCTTTGAGTATAGGAAGGCTACTGATTTGCTTGAGTTGATTTTATAACCTGCCACTTTGCTGAAGTTGTTTATCAGCTGTAGGAGTTCTCTAGTGGAGTTTTTGGGTCACTTAGGTAGACTATCATTTCGTCTTCAAATAGTGATAATTTGACTTCTTCCTTTTCAATTTCTATCCCTTTGACCTCCTTATGTTGTCTAATTGCCCAAGCTAGTACCTCAAGTACAATATTGAAAGATAAGGAGAGAGGGGGCAGCCTTGTCTAGTCCCTGATTTTAGTGGGAATGCTTCAAGTTTCTCTTCATTTAGTTTGATGTTGGCTACTGGTTTGCTATATATTGCTTTTACTATGTTTAGGTATGGGCCTTGAATTCCTGTTCTTTCCAAGACTTTAAGCATGAAAGGATGCTGAATTTTGTCAAATGCTTTTTCAGCATCCAATGAAATGACCATGTGGTTTTTTTCTTTGAGTTTGTTTATGTTTGTTTATGATTGTATAGATGGATTTCCGTATATTGAACCAACCCTGCATCCCTGGGATAAAGCCTACTTGATCATGGTGGATGATTGTTTTTATGTGTTCTTGAATTCGGTTGGCAAGAATTTTGTTGAGTATTTTTGCATCAATGTTCATAAGGGAAACTGGTCTGAAGTTCTTTTTCTTTGTTGGATCTTTGTGTGGTTTTGGCTTCAGTGTAATTGCAGCTTCATAGAAGGGATTGGGTAGTGTTCCTTCTGTTTCTATTTTGTGGAATATTTTGAAGAGTATTGGTGTTAGGTCTTCTTTGTAGGTCTGATAGAATTCTGCACTGAAGCCATCTGATCCTGTGCTTTTTTTTTTTTGGTTGGAAGTCTTTCTATGACTCCTTCTATTTCCTATGGTGTTACGGGACTGTTTAGATGATCTATTTCGTCCTGATTTAATCTTGGTATTTGGTATCTGTCTAGGAAATTGTCGATTTCCTCCAGATTCCAACAAATTGAGAAAAGATCTTCACCAACCCTACATCAGATAGAGGGCTAATAGCCAATATATACGAAGAACTCAAGAAGTTAGACCCCAGAAAACCAAATAACCCTATTAAAAAATGGAGTACAGAGTTAAACAAAGAATTCTCACCTGAAGAACTTCAGATGGAAGAGAAACATCTTAAAAAATGCTCAACTTCATTAGTCATCAGGGAAATGCAAATCAAAACAACCCTGAGATTTCACCTTACACCAGTCAGAATGGCTAAGATTAAAAACTCAGGAGACAGCAGGTGTTGGAGAGGATGTGGAGAAAGAGGAACACTCCTCCACTACTGGTGGGGTTGCAAATTGGTACAACCACTCTGGAAATCAATCTGGCGGTTCCTCAGAAAACTGGGCATGTCACTTCTGAAACATCCTGCTATACCACTCCTGGGCATATACCCAAAGGATTCCCCAGCATGTAATAAGGATATATGCTCCACTATGTTCACAGCAGCCCCATTTATAATAGCCAGAAGCTGGAAAGAACCCAGGTATCCCTCAACAGAAGAATGGATGCAAAAAATGTGGTATATTTACACAATGGAGTACTATTCAGCCATTAGAAACAACGAATTCATGAAATTCTTAGACAAATGGATGGAGCTGGAGAACATCATACTAAGTGAGGTAACCCAGTCTCAAAAGATCAATCATGGTATGCACTCACTAATAAGTGGATATTAGCCTGGAAAACTGGAATACCCAAAACACAATCCACACATCAAATGAGTTACAAGAAGAATGGAGGATTAGCCCCTGGTTCTGAAAACACTCAGTGTAGTAGTATAAGGCAAAACCAGAACCGGGAAGTGGGAAGGGCTGGGTGGGAGAATAGGGAGATGGAAGGGGGCTTATGTGATTTTGAGTAGTGGGGGACCAAAAAAGGGGAAATCATTTGAAATGTAAATTAAAAATATATCAAATGAAATTAAAAAAAATAAAAAAAATAAAAAAAATACAAGTTATTTGACACATGTTCCTGTCTTCTCCATGACTTACTGCTGAATAAACTTACTGTTTCCTTTTTTTTCTGAACTGTAACTGTCTAGTTCAAATCATCTATTCTGGTCTAAATAATTCTACAGTATGAATGATTCAAACTTGTTTCTCTTGGATTCTGACCGAAACACTCTGCGTGGCCTCAAACGAACTCTGACAATCTTTTCACATTTTCAGGCTTCTTCTCACTTTCTGGTTTGTTACCTTTCCACCTGCAACCTGTAAAACTGCCTCTCCCAACATCCACACTCTCAAGTAATCTCTCTTGTTTCTTTTTTTTTTTTCTGAGTGTTGGCCCTATCTTATCTCTCACTCATTCTTTCAAATATTTCTCTGATTTGCTACTTTGTATTCCTCTCAATTCAACTTTACTGTTGAATATGACTACTTCCTTCTACAAAATACCTTTGTCTTCATTGTTTGAGTTTCAAGGTGTGTACTAAATGTGTGTATTACAGCCAGAGGGATTAAATGTATGTAATTCTATCCTGATCTTACAGGTCTAGAAGGTCTTTGGGTTTGATCCCTTGAGAGAGCAGCCATGCTGCTAGATTAAAATTCCTCTATATGTTATGATTATTAGCTTGGGGGTTGTGGGAGACTTGTAACAGTGGGAGGGGATGTGCCTCTGACTCTATGTCTTATAACTGCTACTTTTTCCCTCCTATTGGTTTGCTTCGTCCAGACTCATTATGTAAGGTTTTCTTTCTTTCTTTCTTTTTTTTTTTTTTTTTGCCTTGCCCCTTATCATACACTGTTTTGGAATGTTTAGTTGTAGCTGTCTTTGGAGGCCTGCACTTTTCTGAAGAGGAAACATATGGGAAGTGTGTTAGGGAGAGGGGAGGTATGAGTGGATCTGGGAGGAATGTAGCGAGTAGAAACTGTGGTTGGGATGTATTGTAAAAGGGAAGAATTTATTTTCAATTAAAAATATTTGTATGCATAAATTGTAAATAGAATTTGAAGATTAAACTTCAAAGTACTTCTTCAATCATCCAGAACTAAACCAGTGTATGATTTAAATAATAAGTGGACAGATAAAATTGAACTAGAGAACTCCTACAGCTGATAAACAACTTCAGCAAAGTGTCAGGTTATAAAATCAACTCAAGCAAATAAGTAGCCTTCCTATAATCAAAGCATAAGCCGGCTCAGAAAAAAATTAGGGAAATGATACCCTTCACAATAGCCACAAACAGTATAAAGTACCTTGGGATAACTCTTACCAAACATGTGAAAGATCTGTATGACAAGAACTTCAAGACTCTGAAGAAGGAAATAGAAGAAGACCTCAAAAAATGGAAAAATCTCCCATGCTCATGGATTGGCAGGATTATTATAGTTAAAATGGCCATTTTGCCAAAAGGAATATACAGACTCAATGCAATACCCATCAAAATCCCAACTCAGTTCTTCATAGAGTTAGAAAGAGCAATTATCAAATTCATCTGGAATAACAAAAAAACCCAGGATAGCTAAAACTATTCTCAACAACAAAAGAAATTCTGGGGGAATCAGTATCCCTGACCTCAAGCAATACTACAGAGCAATAGTGTTAAAAACTGCATGGTATTGGTACAGAGACAGGCAGGCAGAAAAATGGAATAGGGTTGAAGATCCAGAAATGAACCCACACACCTATGGCCACTTGATCCTCAACAAAGGAGCTGAAAACAACCAATGGAAAAAAAGATAGCCTTTTCAACAAATGGTGCTGGTTCAACTGGAGGTCAGCATGCAGAAGAATGCGAATTGATACATCCTTGTCTCCTTGTATTAAGCTCAACTCCAAATGGATCAAGGACCTCCACATAAAGCCAGACACTCTGAAGCTAATAGAAAAGAAACTGGGCAAAACCCTTGAGGACATCGGTACAGGGAGAAAGTTTCTTAACTGAACACCAATAGCATATGCTCTAAGATCAAGAATTGACAAATGGGACCTCATAAAATTACAAAGTTTCTGTAAGGCAAAGAACACCATCAAAAGGACAAATTGGCAACCCAAAAATTGGGAAAAGATCTTCACCAACCCTACATCAGATAGAGGGCTAATATCCAATATATACAAAGAACTCAAGAAGTTAGACTCCAGAGAACCAAATTACCCTATTAAAAATGGGGTACAGAGCTAAACAGAGAATTCTTATCTGAAGAACTTCAGATGGCTGAGAGGCACCTTAAAAAATGCTCAACATCATTAGTCATTAGGGAAATGCAAATCCAAACAACCCAGAGATTTCACCTTACACCAGTCAGAATGGCTAAGGTTAAAAACTCAGGAGACCGTAGGTGTTGGAGAGGATGTGGAGAAGGAGGAACACTCCTCCACTACTGGTGGGGTTGCAAGATGGTACAACCACTATGGAAATCAGTCTGGGGGTTCCTCAGAAGATTGGGCACGTTACTTCCAGTAAATCCTGCTTTACTACTCCTGGGCATATACCCAGAGGATTCCCTGGCCTGCAATAAAGACACATACTGCTCTATGTTCATAGCAGCCTTATTTATTTTTTTAATAATTTTATTTTCTATATTCTTTGTTTACTGATTTTTTAATATTTTTATTTTCTATATTCTATGTTTACTGGTTTCCAATGTGGTTGTACCATCTTGCAATCCCACTAGTAGTGGAGGAGTATTCCTTTTCTCCTCGCCAACAGCTGCTGTCTCCCTAGTTTTTAAACTTAGCAATTCTGACTGGTGTGAGTTTTGATTATTATGTGATTATTATATTCCTCTGAGGAGGAATTTCTCCTCAGGTCCAATATGTTTGGAGTTATGTAGGCTTCCTGTATGTTCATGGGCATCTCTTTAGGTTAGGGAAGTTTTCTTCTGTAATTTCTCTTTATATAATTTTGTTGAAGATATTTTTAGGTATTGGCTGAATCTTCTTCCTTACAACTTCTCTCCCACCTATTTAGTGTAGGGTCTTCTGAGTTGTAGATTAATGTAAGTTCACAATGTATCAGCGCCCAAAATTTTCACATAAGTAAGCATGGATGAATCTACTCTGGTGTCCCTGTTTTCTGCTTGCTACCTTGAGCATGAAGTTAGGGGAAGAGTTGTAATAAGTCACAACTCATGAGATCATGTTTCCCCAGCCAAGAGTCCATTGGGAAGCAGATTCCTTTCACTTTCTTTCATCTCTATATTGAACTACTATTCTGGCTTCAAAGAACAGGCTTAGACATCTCTGTTTGTATAGCTAGGAACTGTGATTGATGAAATTCTCTTTGTTCAGTTTCTGATTCAAAGATTCTTCTTTATACAAAGCAGGTCAATCTTGTCTTTGGGAACTTGAGTCCTACTGATGGGCGTCCAGGATGGCCTTGCTTGCCATCTGTGTGGGACCAAGGCCTGCTGTTTTCTCAGCACTGCCCCTGTACCAGGGCTTCTGTAGCACCATCAGACATGCAAACTTCCCAAACCAAGGAATAACCAAATGACCTAAGGCACCCAGTCTCTGCCCACACATCAGCCTGTGCCTCCATAGTCAGGTCCATTGTAAACCATACCTAAACCCTGCTTAAATTGGAAAACATGCCAGTATACTTCCTTAAAAATTTTCTCTTAATAAACTCAATGTATATACTTTTCTTTTACCTTAAAACTTTACAATACAAGATGAAATGAAAGGCTGAAGAAAACCACCAGCACGGGGGGAAAAAGGAAGAATAAGAAGGAAACCTGAAATTCTTAATTAAAGCTGAAGGCAATTTTTTAAAATTTATTCTTCATATTGAATATCAATTCCATTTACATTGCCAATGGTAAAACCTTTCCAGATATTTCCCCCTTCCCTAACACCCCAACCCTTCCTCCATCCCCCTGCTTCCACATATATGCCTCTCCACCCAACACCATCTCTCCTCCCGCTCCCCCCTGTTTCCCTTTGTTGGGGCCTCTGTTGTGCCTTTACCAGACCAAGGACCATTCCTGCCACTGATGCCCAACAAGGCCTTCCTCTGCCACATTTTTGGATAGAACCATGTGTGCCCTTTGGTTGATGGTTCAGTCCATGGGAGTCTTGGGGTGTCTTTGTGGCTGAAATCATTGTTCTTCCCATGGGACTGTAAACCCCTTCAGCTCCTCTGGCCATCCTCAGCTCCTCCATTGTGGACCCCATGCTCAGTCCAATAGTTGGTCATTACCCCTCCAACCTTGGTGCCCTAATACAGAGACCCTCCCTGCATGCTTCATCCATGCAGATCTGGGTTAAAGCTTCACACTTTTCAGGGTGAACTAGGAATTAGAAAATTCTTTGTATGCTCTCATATGTAATGAGGGTCAGATGATATCACAGGACAGGGTAGAGACCTGGAATGTGGTAATGATCCACCAGTGCTCCTTCTCAGAGGACTCTGTCTTTAGGCATCATTTCAAAGTTTCCCAGAAATGCAGGCTCATGGGACAATTTTAGTCTGAATGGATGGTGGGGAGTGGGTTCTTGGAAGGGAATCCAGATTCCAGAGGCTCAAACAATTCGGCTAGATATTTATCCTTCTGAGGTCCTGAGGCAAACTGAAGTCCACTCATTGGAATGAAACTGGGCCCTGTTTTCCATACAGGAGGACAAGGGAGACTGAGGTCTGTTTAGTGAATTTCTTGAGTTTAAGAAATGCCTCATTGCTAACCTGGGCATACAAGTTCCTGCCCATTTATTTATGCTTACTGACATGGAGGCCTTGGGCATGTTTTTACAGGTTCCTGAGATTAAAGGGGCCTCTGTGCTATTTTGTGATATACTGCACCTCTCCAACAATTCTTATCAGGCAAGATAGTGGACTGTGTTTAGTGTGAATTCTGGAAGGGAGGTTGACTCAGCCTCCCAGTTGAGGTGACAATTTTAGGCTCACTCTGAAGCATTTTATGATAATTGAGGAATCAAGAGCATAGATTTGTTCTTAGTCCTTCCTAGCTGTTAGTCAAATAATCCTGTGAGAATACATTGCTTACTTCAGAGTTCTGCAAACTAATATTGCTAAGGTTTTTGAAACATTCTGTGACGAAAGAGATGGCTTTGTCAAAAGATGATCTAGGAGTGGACTGTGGAAACATTGTGTAGGTCTGAGAGACCAAAATACTGTAGTTTTAACAATATAAACTGCAGCAAACGGGCACACCCTCTTCAGAATCAGCTCCTACTCCTCTTTATCCAGGACCCTTTGCTTTGGCACCATTTCAGAGGTTGGCAAGAATACTGGATCATTTTTATTCAGACTGAAAGTTGAAGAGTGTGTGTTTTAAGCTGTATCCAGGATCCACAAGCTCAGACAAGTAAGAGGGTTTTGTATGGTTTCAGGATCCTAAGTCAAGCAGGAGCCCTATTCCAGGAAAGTGCTTGGGTTCCAGTGCCCATACTGATGGACTTCGGGACCCGAGGACTGTTTTTTTGAGGTTTGCCAAGGTTAAGGGATAACTCATTGACCTCTTGGACTCATGGGTCCCTCCCCTGTCATTTTCATTGGTGATATGGAGGCATCAGGAACCTTTTCTGAGTTTCATGCCTTTAAAGGAACCTCTGGGTAACTTGTGAGACAGAGCACCTCACCAGCCTTTAGTATTGAGCAGGTTTTGGACTCAGTGACATTTTCTGAGAGTTCTGGAAGGGAGGTTGCCCTGCCGTTTCAGTTAAGGTAAGCATTTTGTGCTCCCCCGGAAAGCTTTTAGGACTGGTGTTTCCCAAAGAATACAGCCTCACCCTTCAGACTGCTTAGCTCCCCTTTGGCTAAGTTTGTGGGAGGGAGCTCCTTATTCCTGGATGGTCAAGAACAGCTGAAGTTGCCTTTTTCAAGCATTCTGTGAGGGAAATCTATGGAATTCTTGACCACTTCAAAGGAGTAGCTAAGAGTGGATTGTGGAGGCATTGGTTGGGTCAGAGTGACCCAGGTAATATGGTATTAATGATACCAAATAGCGACACCCTCGTGGGAGTGAGCCCCCTTCCCCTCTTTATGCAGAACTCTGTGCTTGGCACCCAGTCTGAGGTGACCAGGCATGCAGAGCTTTGTGACATTTTTATTGAGACTGAAAGTTGAGGAGTGCATTGTTTTCGCTGTATCGGGACCCACAGGCTAGAGGGTTGATCTGGATCTGTACCCCTCTGGGGTCTGGAAGCAAACGGGATCCAGGGCCTGCAAAGAGCCTGGTCCCCGGTTTCCATATCTGAGGATTTGGGAGGCTGAAGGCCAATCGGGGAGGTCCTCTGAGTTTCCATGATGCCTCAGCACTGACTTGGGGGATGAGACCATCCGCTGCCATGTGTATATTTGGTAACAGGGGAGTCCGGAACGTTTTGTGCGGTTCCTGAGTTTGAAGGAACTTGTGCTGACGTGTGAGACAGAGCACCTCGGCAGTCCGTCATATCCGGTGGCTGTTGGACTCAGCGCCATTTTGAGAGAGTTCTGGAAGGGAGGTCGCCCCGCTGTGCCAGCTGAGGTAAGAATTTCAGGCTCCCCGGAATCCTGTTAGAACTGCTGGTCCCCCAAATCATGCATGTGCATCCCTTTGGCCTCGCTAGCTCCCAGTCGGCTAACCTGGTGGGAATGATCTCCTGCCTTCTCAACTGTGGAACGTATCTGCTGTGGCTGTTTTCAAAGAGTCCCTGAGGAAAGGCGAGGGAAAAGCTGTCTGAGTTAGAGACACAGCTAGGTAGCAGTGGACTGTGGAAGTCCTGGTTGGTCAGAATGACACCCGTGATATGGTGTTGATGATGTGCCCTGCTCCAAACAGGGTGCTCTCAGGGGAATGAGCCCCTACCCCTGTGAATGCAGAGACTTTGTCCTAAGGCTCCAGTTCCCAGGTGAGCAGAAAGGCACGGTCACGTGACCTTGTTATTCTGATTGAAAGTTGAGCAGTGCATTGTTGAAGCCGCATGCAGGATCCGCAGGTCCAGAGAATTAAGCTAGATCTGAACCCTTGACGGGCTCTGAAGCAAACGGGAGCCCACTTACTCCAAAGAGCCTGGTCCCCGTTTCCATATCCGAGGACTCGGGAGCCTGAGCACTGTTTGTTGAGGTTCTTTGAATTGAACAGATACCTTAGCACTGCCTTGCTGGAATGAGACCATCCACAGTGATCTATATCTGGAGATGTGGGGCTTTCGGGAATGATTTGTGAGGTGCCCCTAATTTAAAGGAAGCTCTCTGCTGACTTGTGTTACAGAGAGCCTCTGCAGGCTTCCTGTTTTGGAGACTTTGTGGACTTGGTGCCATTTTGAGAGAGGAGGGGAGGTCGCCACCAGGTGTGCCAGTAGAAGAAAGAACTTCGGACTCTGAAACCTTTCCCTTCAGATGGTCCCCAAATAATAATTCAGTTCCATCCCTTGTCTCAGCCCAGCTCCCAGCTAACACTTTGGGAATGATCTCTTTCTTGTCTATTCTGGAGAGTTTCTAGGGTCTCCCTTTTCCAACATTCTGTGAACTGTAGAGACAGGGGCACCCTTGTGGGAATGAGCCTATACCCCACTTTATCAGGAAAGCTGTCCTTGGGCTCCATTTCTGAGCTTCACAGTCATTCATTACAATGTGACATTTTTACTGTGAATGAACTTGGTTCTTGAAACTGGATCCAAGATCCATAGTCCCAGAGAATTAAGCTGGATTTGCATGGTTTGGGGATCCTTAGGCAAACAGATACCTAATTATTGGAAAGAGCCTGGGCCTCAGTTTCTTTATTGGAGGAGTTGGGATCATGACGACCATTTTCTGAGGTTCATTGAGTTTAAAGCATCCCTGAGTGCTGACTTTAGGTAATGAGCCAGTCAACAGCCATATGTATCTGGTCACATCGGGAACATGGGGATATTTTGTGAGGTACCTTGAGTTTAACCAAATGTCTGCACTGATTTATGATATAGAGCAACTCACCTGACTTTTCTATTGGGTGAGTGTGACCTCCCTGCCATTGTGTGAGACTCCTGGAATGGAGGTGGCATTGCATTGTCAGTTGAGTTAAGAATTTCTGTTTCATTCCAAACGTGTTCACACACATGGTTCCCCTTAGAAAATATTGCTTCTTGCCCATAATTTCATTTTTGTGAAAGAGACATCCCTTTCGGTTAGCATAGGACCAAGTAGATCTCACCGGTGGGATTGAGCCCTTTACTCCATGATACTTTAAATAAGTACAGCCAATTTTAAGTAGTTTTGTGATAGAAGAAAGTTGTATACCCCAGAATCTACGGGGGTACATATGTCCTGCTACTAGCTGAGTAGCCAGGCATAATTATATCAATGTGAGATGTGTTTTCCTTAAGTGTTCAGCCTGTAGTCAGTTAATCTTACTTCACTGGATGGCCTCACAGCTACATGTACACAGTCCTTACAATTTAACTCTATGGATAAAAACATATGAGAGTGGAAGTATTGGAAAATACAATGGTGGGTGTGGGACATAAAACCATGCCAAGAAGTTTGGTAAGGTAGAGTCCTGAGACTTGGTGGGCACACACCTGAGGATTAGCTGACTCCCAGCTTCCTGGCAGACTCCTGACATGGAACAGGTGCCATGCTTCGCACACAAAAGAGATATGACCTGTGGTCACATTGGCTTAAAACAGAATTCTCCATGCTAATGAGGTACCAAGATGCCTAGAAGGCTTTGCCAATTAGCTTCCCATCACAGACATTCCACCCTGCAATGGTACTCAATCT
Source organism: Apodemus sylvaticus (assembly GCF_947179515.1). Lineage (NCBI taxonomy): Eukaryota > Metazoa > Chordata > Mammalia > Rodentia > Muridae > Apodemus > Apodemus sylvaticus. The sequence goes on from NC_067495.1 coordinate 36,897,658, forward strand.
CAGGTATACCCTGAGATGTGGGGTATGGGTTTATGTATCCATTTTCCACCTGGACACTAAACACGTTGGAACCACAGACTATTTCTTTTCAACAAGTTCTGCTGTGGAAACCATCAAGGCCTTGGCCTTCAGAGCTTCAGCCTAATGTCCCTTAGAATCCCCTCTCTGTGCTTCTGGTCATAATCACCAGCAAGCCAAATTCTTTCCAGACAAGGCCTATTATGCCTGCTGGGAGGACCCAGAGCACACCTTTTCCCCAATCCCAGGGCTAGAAGCAATCCTCAGATTATGAGACCCTGACTCCCTCATCTAAGGGATTGCCTATTTTGTTGCTGTTTTTCAAAGAACCAGCTCCTGGTTTGGTTCATTCTTTATTTCTCTTTGTTTCTCGTTGATGGATTTTAGCCCAGAGTTTGACTATTTCCTGTATTCTACTCCTCTTAGGTATATTTGCTTCTTTTATTATCCAGAGATTTAGGATGTGTTATAAGATTTAAGAATTTGGGGCTCTGAAACCTTTCAGATTAGATGATCCCCCCAAAAATATTGCTTCGTCTCTTGTGACAGCCTAGCTCCCAGTCACCTAACCTTCTGGGAATAAGCCATTCTTCCTGAATTCTAGAGTGTTTCCAGAGTTGCTATTCTCAAGCATTCTAGGAGGACAAGCAATGGAATAGCTGCCTGGGTGAAACTGGAATACAAGTGTATACAGTTGAATTGCAGCTTGTATGAGATGGCTTCACATAGTATAGATTTTATAATTCGACCTGCACCAAACCATTGCAGGGATTGTGGAATGATCTTCCAATTCTTCCTTCTCTGAGGACTCTGTTGTTCTATACCATATCAGAAGATCCCTGAAATGTGCAAGGTGTGAGATTTTTGGTCTGTATGTATGTAGCCTGGGAATTTGGTTGGTTGTGGTGGATTCAGGGTCCAAGTTTACAGACAGCTGAGCTATATTTGTTTTTTGGGATCAATCCCTGAGTCATAAGGAGGCTACTTAAAAGAAACATGCTGGTCCCCAGTGTCCATATCTGAGGACTTGGTAGCCTGTGCACCACTTTTGAGGTTCCTTGATTTTTTAATGGATGCCTCATTGTTGGCTTGTGGAATGAGACCCTCTCTATTCATCTATATCTGTTGGTGTGTTGTGTTGTCAGAAACATTTTGTCAGGTAAGTTATGTTTAATGAAACCTCTGTGCTTCCTCCAGATATATCTGGGCACATTCATATCCAGGGAATTTTTGCACTAAGCTCCATTTTGTGGACACCTAGAAGGGGGATCACCTCACCTTGCCAGTTGAGGTAAGAATTTCACATCTACTTGAAACCTTTCAGCATAGATGTTTCCTCAAATAATACAGCCTCATGCCTATGGCCTGCCTAGCTCCTAGTGGGACAAGCTCATGGGGTCTCCTCAATTCTGGAGAGTATCTAATGTTGTCATTTTGAAACATTCCATGTGGAATGAAATTACTGGTTGTTTCTAAGAGTTTTTAAGTGTATACTGTGGAATCTCTGGTTGTGTCAAAGAATACCACACCCTACAGTTTTAATGAGGTAACCCGCAGCAAACAGGGGCAGTGCTGCGGGATAAGTTCCATCCTGTCTCTCTCAGAGGACTCTGTCCTTAGGCTCCATTTGAGAGGGTTCACAGAAATGTAGGACAATGTGATAGTTTTACTCTGGATACAAAGGGAGAAAAGGATTGTTGAAGCTGGTTCCAGGACACAACAACAGACAATTATGCCAGGTTAATTTCCTTTTGGGGTCTTGAAGTATACATTAGCAAGGTATAGGATGGTATGTTCTATAAATATCAGTTAGATCCATTTGGACCATATCTTCAGTTAGTTTTACTGTATCTCTGTTTAGTTTCTGATTCCATGATTTGTCCATATTTGAGAGTGGGGTGTTGAAGTCTCTCATTATTATTGTGTGGGATGCCATGCGTATTTTGAGCTTTATTATAGTTTCTTTTATGAATGTTTGTGCCCTTGCATTGGAGCATATATGTTCAGAATTGAGAGTTCACCTTGGTAGACTTTTCCTTTGACAAGCATGAAGTTTCCCTCCTTATCTTTTTGACACCGTTTGGTTGAAAGTCAATTTTATCCATTATAAGAATGGACACTCTAAGCTTATTTCTTGCAACTGTTTGCTTGGAAAATTGTTTCCAACCTTTGACTCTGAAATAGTGACTGTCTTTGTCACTGAGGTGGGTTTTTTGTATGCAGCAATATGTTGGGTCCTATTTACACATCCAGTCTATTAGTCTATGTCTTTTTTTAGAGAAATTGAGACCCTTGATATTAAGAAATATTAAGGAAAAGTGATTGTTGCTTACTGTTATCTTTTTAGTTCAAGGTGAAATTCTGGTTTTGTCGAAATCTTCTATTGGGATTGTTGAAAGATTTCCTCATTGCTTTTTCTACATTGTGTTTTCCTGCCTTCTGTTGGTATTTTCCATCCATCATCCTTTGTAGAGCTGGATTTCCAGAAAGATATTGTGTAAATTTGCTTTTATCATGGAATGTCTGGTTTTCTCTGTCTATGGTAATTGACAGTTTTACTGGGTATAGTCATCTGGTCTGACATTTATTTTCTCTTACAGTCTGTATAACATATGCCCCGGATATTCTGTCTTTCATAGTCTCTGGTGAGATTTCTTGTGTAATTCTGATAGATTTGCCTTTATATGTTACTTGACCTTTTTCTCTTACTGCTTTTAATATTCTTTCTTTGTTTAGTGCATTTGGTCTTTTGATTATTATGTGACTTGAGGAATTTCTGCACTGGTCCAGTTTGTTTGGAGTTCAGCAACTACTATTTTGGGACAGCTGTAGGGGAAGGATTAGCTCTTTGGATTGTGTTGAGTGATGTTTAATTTTGTGGAGTCTAGAATATGCCTGTTGGGCAGTTGGAGTGTGGGTGATCACTATGCCACCAGGCTAGACCCGTCTGTTGTGCAAGAGCTGGGAAGAGAAATATCACCCAATTTTTCCTCTGTGCCATGGGTGTATTCAAGGATAGGTTTGCTGGAATTATGTGGCCTAGTCTGGACAGGAGGTCCAGCCTTCCAAGAGATCCTCCTACTTCAACACCAAAGTCAATCTAGAACCATTGAGGGAGCTTATCCAGACCTCTTGAGGTTTCTCTTCCCTAGGAGATGTGGGCAGTAGTATAAAACAAGACATTTGAGCCAATGAACTGGAGTGAGGACAGAGGAATGATTACCATTGATGTAGACATATTACTGAGAGAGAGTGAATCCTTCCCCACAGGGGTGCACTGAATATTTTGAAACTGAAATCTTGAAGAGTTTTATTTGTGAGTTCAAGCTGCATGGGCTCAAATCTATTTGACAAGAGAATTCTGCACACTGCTCTGGAAGGAACAGGAAAATGGTAGTAGAGTACAAAATTCCTTTTTATCTCTCATGTTTTATAGTGAGAACATCTCTTTATCACACACTCAAGGACAGATTTGCTTCAAGTTCCTCACTCAGCAGGGGATATAGATCAGTGTAAGTTAAAATAATACAAGTTGACTTGAAACTCTTGCCTGATTTGGGATGTCTGTAAGCAGGCAGGAATGCAGGCAGGCAGGCAGGACTGCAGGCAGGAAGGCTGGACTGCAGGAAAACAGGCTGGAAGGACTGCAGGCAGAAAGTCAGAACTGCAGGGAGGCAGGCAGGAATGTGGCAGGCAGGCAGGAATGCAGGAATAAAGGAAGGAATGCAGGCAGAAATGCAGGTGGGAGTGAAGGCAGGAATGCAGGCAGGAATGCATGCAGGCAGGAAGGAATGCAGTCAGGCAATAATTCAGGCATGAATGCAGGCAATAATAAAGCCAGGTAGTCAGGCAGGAAAGCAGGGAACCAGGAATGCAAGCAGGAAGGCAGGCAAAAATGCAGGTTCATATGCAGGCAGGCAGGAAGTCAGGAAACCAGGCAGGAATACAGGCAGGAATTCAGGCAGGACTGCAGGCAGGAAGGCTGGACTGCAGGCAGGCAGGCAGGACCACAGTCAGGAACACAGGACTGTAGGCAGGCAGGTAGGCAGGACTGCAGGCAGGAAGGCAGGACTGCAGGCAGGAAGGCAGGCAGGCAATCAGGAATACAGGAGGACAGGCAGGAATGCTGGAAGACAGGCAGGAATGCAGGCTGGCAAGAAGTCAGGCAGGAATACAGGCAAAAATGCAGTCAGGTAGTCAGGCAGGAATGTAGGGAGGCAGGAATGCAAGCAGTAATATAGGCAATAAAGCAGGTCGGTGTGCAGGCAGTCAGGAAAGCAGGCAGGAATGCATACATGTAGGCAGGCAGTCATACAGGAATGCAGACAGGCAGGCAGGCAGGCAGGCAGGCAGAAATGCAGACAGAAATGCAGGCAGGCAGACAGGACGGCAGGCAGTAAGAGTGGACTGCAGGCAGGCAGGCAGGACTGCAGCCAGGAGGGCAGGAATGTAGACAGGCAGCCAGGACTGCAGGCAAGAGGGCAGGACTGTAGGAAGGAAGGCAGGACTGCAGACAGGAAGGCATGCAGGCAAGCAGGAATGCAGGCCGGAATGCAGACAGAGAGGCAGGAATGTAGGCAGGCAGGCAAGAAGTCAGGCAGGAAACAGGCAAGAATGCAGTCAGGTAGTCAGGCAGGAAAGCAGGCAGGCAGGAATGCAAGCAGTAATGCAGGCAAAAAGACAGGTTGGTAGGCAGGCAGGCAGGCAGGAAGTCAGGAAAGCAGGCAGGAATGCAGATATGCAGGCAAGCAGTCAAACAGGAATGCAGACAGGCAAGCAGGCAGGTGGGCAGAAATGCAGGCAGGCAAACAGGCAGGGAAGCAGGCAGGCAGGCAGGAATGCACAAAGGCAAGCAGGCAGGCAGGAATGCAGTCAGACAGGAATATGCACAGGCAGGCAGGCAGGAATGCCCACAGGCAGCAGGCAGGAATACAGGCAGGAATGCATGCATGCAGGCATGTTAGTATCTGAGAATCCAGTTAATGTCACATACAAGTTTATACAAGTTTATATGTGAGTCATTGCTCTATATAGAAGTCCCGATGCAGCACATTTCACCTCTAGACAGACATGTCTGTTAATTTCTCCATAGGAAAAGGTGGTGGTGTCAGGTTAGCTACATTTCTACCAGTATAACCTAGTACATTTGTAGTAGATATATCAGCCCTTCAACTTCCTGAGGGACAAGCCAGAGCTCCTGGGAAAGATGGAGAGGCACAATTGAGCTCAGGCACTCCAGGTACTGTCTCAACTCATAAGTGCTGAAGAGCTAGAGGCCAGTCCCAGGCAGATGCAGCTTTTACCTGTGAGACATTCCCAGAGTTACCTAAGGACAAGGAAGGTGGCATGGAGTCACAGCAGGAGTTAAACAGCAAACAGACCCCTGCAGGCAGCCTTTCCAAGGGCATTCTAGTGCACACAAAATGTGCAACATCCCTGCAAGTGACCCAGACAACAGTCCACCTCAGGAGACAAGGGTCCCATCTCATAAAGAGGGCACATCTGATCGTGACACAGATTTTCCATCAGCTACTGTTGAGATGGAAGTTGGTGTGCATATGCCCAGCTTCTCCTAATGGTACCTCAGAAATGGGCACCTCATGCTTGTGTACAAGTCTTGCTGTTGCGTCCTGAATGCTGCCCCTTCAGTCACATCTCTATGTGTGTCAGTTGTGGAGGAAAGGGAAAACTGATTCAGAAAAGGAACATTTCTGTAAAACCAAGGGAATAATCAATGTGCTTTTCAGAAACAAAACACTTTCATGAACTCAGAGGACACTACCAACCTCAAAAAAAATCAATATTTATTTCTGGAAATTTAGAAATTGTAGTTTAGTTTGTTTTTCTGGATTTAATTTCTGAGCACAGTATTTTCAGATATTGATTATACAGTCAATTTTTACCTAAATATTTTATATCCACTGCAAACAACACATCTTGGTCTTGGAATGTGGCTATCATGTGAATAATAATAATAAATACAAGCCACACAGACACAGGTACAGAAAATCTTGGACATGTGGGATATGTTTCCACTGATGAGTCAGAACAATATTTTACACGTCATCCTGGAAGATCTTTGGTGACTAGTCTCAGGTTGTAGTCATCTGTGAGGAGGATGCTGTAGTTATTTGTTTTTATACACAGGATGAAATTTGCATTTGACCTGGAAGAAACCTTTGTCTGTTCTCATGAGTGTGTTATGATGGTGACCCTGTCAAACAGTACACGTTCACTCAGAATTTCATCCAGTCTATACATTCACTCAGGATTCCTTGGTTTACCAGATTGACCTCATAATAAATAAATTCTCAATGAGAATATCAGCTAAATGCTAGAAAAATGCATGCCTGAGTGTGTGTGTGTGTCTGTGTGTCTGTGTGTGTGTGTGTCTGTGTGTGTTTGTGTGTGTGTGTGTGTTTAGATTAGGTTGATTTTTTATTAGGATTTCAGGGAGAACCTAACTGTGTAAGGAAATATGACTCTAGACATACATCAATACATCTTGTGGATTTCTGGTCCACATGTGCTGGGGTCAAATAGCAAAAGTGAGCTTATATACACATTCCTGTTTTGGAGACTTTGTGGACTTGGTGCCATTTTGAGAGAGGAGGGGAGGTCGCCACCAGGTGTGCCAGTAGAAGAAAGAACTTCGGACTCTGAAACCTTTCCCTTCAGATGGTCCCCAAATAATAATTCAGCTCCATCCCTTGTCTCAGCCTACCTCCCAGCTAACACTGTGGGAATGATCTCTTTCTTGTCTATTCTGGAGAGTTTCTAAGTTCTCCCTTTTCCAACATTCTGTGGGGGACACAAATAGGGGCACCCTTGTGGGAATGAGCCTATACCCCACTTCATCAGGAAAGCTGTCCTTGTGCTCCATTTCTGAGCTTCAGAGACATCCAAGATAATGTGACATTGTAACTGTGGAGTGAACTTGGTTCTTGAAACTGGATCCAGGATCCATAGGCCCAGAGAATTAAGCTGGATTTGCATGCTTTGGGGATCCTTAGGCAAACAGGTACCTAATTAGTGGAAAGAGCCTGTGCCTCAGTGTCTTTTTTGGAGGAGTTGGGATCATGAAGACCATATTGTGAGCTTCATTGAGTTTAAAGCATCCCTGAGTGCTGACTTTAGGTAATGAGCCAGTCAACAGCCATGTATATCTGGTCACATGGGGAACATGGCAATATTTTGGGAAGTGCCTTGAGTTTAACCAAACCTCTGCACTGATTTATGATATAGAGCAACTCACCTGCCTTTTTGTATTGGGTGACTGTGAACTCGCTGCCATTGTGTGAGACTCCTGGAAGGGAGGTGGCCTTGCCTTGCCAGTTAAGAATTTCTGTTTGAGTCCAAAAGTGTTCACACCCATGGTTCCCCTTAGAAAATATTGCTTCCTGCCCAGAATTTCATTTTGTAAAAGAGACATCCACTTTGCTTAGCATAGGTCCAAGCAGATCTCACATGTAGGATTGAGCCCTTTACTCCATGATACTTGGGAACTAAGTATAGCCACAATTTTAAGTAGTTTTGTTATAGGAGAAAGTTGAATACCCCAGCATCTACTGGGATGTGTATGTCCTGCTGCTAGCTGAGTAGCTCTACATAATTTATATCCACTGAGAGAGATGTGAATCCTTTAAGTGTTCAGCCTGTAGTCAGTTAATCTTACTTCACTGGATGGCCTCACAGCTACATGTACACAGTCCTTACAATTTGACTCTATGGATAAAAACACATGAGAGTGGAAGTATTGGAAAATAGAGTGGTGGGTGTGGGACATAAAACCATGCCAAGAAGTTTGGTAAGGTAGAGCACTGAGACTTGGTGGGCACACACCTGAGGATTGGCTGATTCCCAGCAGACTCCTGACATGGAACAAGTGCCATGCTTCTCACACAAAAGAGATATGACCTGTGGTCACATTGGCTTAAAACAGAGTTCTCCATGGTAATGAGGTACCTAGATGCCTAGAAGGATTTGCCAATTAGCTTCCCATCACAGACATTCCTCCCTGCAATGGTACTCAATCTGAGATGTGGGGTATGGGTTTATGTATCCATTTTCCACCTGGACACTAAACACGTTGGAACCACAGACTATTTCTTTTCAACAAGTTCTGCTGTGGAAACCATCAAGGCCTTGGCCTTCAGAGCTTCAGCCTAATGTCCCTTAGAATCCCCTCTCTGTGCTTCTGGTCATAATCACCAGCAAGCCAACTTCTTTCCAGACAAGGCCTATTATCCTGCTGGGAGGACCCAGAGCAGACCTTTTCCCCAATCCCAGGGCTAGAAACAGTCCCCAGACTATGAGACCCTGACTCCCTCAGCTAAGGGTTTGCCTATCTTGTTGGTGTTTTTCAAAGAACCAGCTCCTGACTTGGTTAATTCTTTATGTAATTCTCTTTGTTTCTACTTGATGGATTTTAGCCTAGAGTTTGACTATTTCCCATAGTCTACTCCTCTTGGGTATATTTACTTCTTTTATGATCCAGAGCTTTAGGATGTGTTGTAAGAATTAAGAATTTGGATCTCTGAAACCTTTCAGCTTAGATGATCCCCCCAAAATATAGCTTTGTCTCTTGTGACAGCCTAGCTCCCAGTCAGCTAACCTTGTGGGAATAAGCCATTCTTTCTGAATTCTAGAGTGTTTCCAAAGTTGCAATTTTCAAGCATTCTAGGAGGACAAACAATTGAATAGCTGCCTGGGTCAAACTGGTATACAAGTGTGTACAGTTGAAGTGCAGTTTGGGTCAGATGGCCTCACATAGTATAGATTTTATAATTCGACCTGCACCAAACCAGTGCAGGAATTGTGTAAATGATCTTCCAATTCTACTTTCTCTGAGGACTCTGTTGTTCTATACCATATCAGAAGTTCCCTGAAATGTGCAAGGTGTGAGATTTTTGGTCTGTATGTATGTAGCCTGAGAATTTGGTTGGTTGTGGTGGATTCAGGGTCCCAGTTTACAGACAGCTGAGCTATATTTGTTTTTTGGGGTCAATCACTGAGTCATAAGGAGGCTATTTAAAAGAAACATGCTGGTCCCCAGTGTCCATATCTGAGGACTTGGTAGCAACATGCTGGTCCCCAGTGTCCATATCTGAGGACTTGGTAGCCTGTGGACCACTTTTGAGGTTCCTTGATTTTTTAACGGATGCCTTGTTGTTGGCTTGTGGAATGAGACCCTCTCTATTCATCTATATCTGTTGGTGTGTTGTGTTGTCAGAAACATTTTGTGAGGTAAATTATGTTTAATGAAACCTCTGTGCTTCCTCCAGATATATCTGGGCACATTCATATCCAGGGAATTTTTGGACTAATCTCCATTTTGTGGACACCTAGAAGGGAGATCACCTCACCTTGCCAGTTGAGGTAAGAATTTCACACCCCCTTGAAACCTTTCAGCATAGATGTTTCCTCAAATAATACAGCCTTATGACTATGGCCTGCCTAGCTCCTAGTGGGGTAAGCTCATGGGGTCTCCTCAATTCTGGAGAGTATCTAATGTTGTCAATTTGAAACATTCCATGTGGAATAGCTATGGAATAACTGGTTGTTTCTAAGAGTTTTTAAGGGTGTACTGTGGAATCTCTGGTTGTGTCAAAGAGCACCACACCCTACAGTTTTAATGAGGTAACCTGCATCAAACAGGGGCAGTGCTGTGGGATAAGTTCCATCCTGTCTCTCTCACAGGACTCTGTCCTTAGGCGCCATTTGAGAGGGTTCACAGAAAGGTAGGAAAATGTGATATTTTTACTCTGGATGTAAATGGAGAAAAGGATTGTTGAAGCTGGTTCCAGGATTCACAAGAGCAGACAATTATGCTAGTTTAATTTCCTTTTGAGGTCTTGAAGCATACATTAGCATAGTATTGGGTGGAATGTTCTATAGATATCAGTTAGAACCATTTGGACCATATCTTCTGTTAGTTTTACTGTATCTCTGTTTAGTTTCTGATTCCATGATTTGTCCATTTTTGAGAGTGGGGTGTTGAAGTCTCTCACTCTTATTGTGTGGGGTGCAATGTGTGTTTTGAGCTTTATTATAGTTTCTTTTATGAATGTTGGTGCCCTTGCATTGGAGCATAAATGTTCAAAATTGAGAGTTCATCTTGGTAGACTTTTCCTTTGACCAGTATGATGATTCCCTCCTTATCTTTTTTGACAAATGTGGTTGAAAGTCAATTTTATCCATTATAAGAATGGCCACTCTAAGCTTGTTTCTTGGAACTATTTGCTTGGAAAATTGTTTTCCAGCCTTTGACTCTGAAAGAGTGACTGTCTTTTTCACTGATGTGGGTTTCTTGTATGCAGCAATATGTTGGGTCCTATTTTCACATCCAGTCTATTAGTCTATGTCTTTTTTTTTAGAGAAATTGAGACCCTTTATATTAAGAAATATTAAGGAAAAGTGATTGCTGCTTACTGTTACATTCTTAGTTCAAGGTGAAATTCTGGTTGTGTCAAAATCTTCTATTGATTTTTGTTGAAGATTACCTTATTCCTTTTTCTACATTGTGGTTCCCTGCCTTCTGTTGATATTTTCCATCCATTATCCTCTGTAGAGCTGGATTTCCAGAAAGATATTTTATAAATTTGCTTTTATCATGGAATGTCTGGTTTTTTCTGTTTATGGTAATTGACAGTTTTACTGGGTATTGTCATCTGGTCTGACATTTATGTTCTCTTACAGTCTGTATAACATATGCCCCATATAGTCTGTCTTGCATAATCTCTGGTGAGTTGTATGGTTTAATTCTGATAGATCTGCCTTTATATGTTACTTGACCTTTTTCCTCTTACTGTTTTTAATATTCTTTCTTTGTTTAGTGCATTTGGTCTTTTGATTATTATGTGACTGGAGGAATTTCTGCACTGGTCCAGTCTGTTTGGAGTTCAGCAACTACTATTGTGGGACAGCTGTCGGGGAAGGATAAGCTCTTTGGACTGTGTTGAGTGAAGTTTAGTGTTGTGGAGTCTAGAATATGCCTGATTGGCAGTTGGAGTGTGGCTGATCACTATGCCACCAAGCTGGACCCGGCTGTTGTACAAGAGCTGGGAAGAGAAACATCATCCAATTTTTCCTCTGTGCTATGGGTGTATTCAAGGATAGGTTTGCTGGAATTATGTGGCCTAGTCCGGACAGGAGGTCCAGCCTTCCAAGAGATCCTCCTACTTCAACACCAAAGTCAATCTAGAACCATTGAGTGAGCTTATACAGACCTCCTGAGGTTTCTCTTCCCTAGGAGATGTGAACATTAGTATAAAACAAGACATTTGAGCCAGTGAACTGAGTGAGGACAGAGGAACTATTACTATTGATGTAGACATGTTTCAGAGAGACTGAGAGTAAAGTCCTTCACCACAGGGGTACACCTAATATTTTGAAACTCAAATATTGAAGAGTTTTATTTGTGAGTTCAAGCTGCATGGGGTCAAATCTATTTGATAAGAGAATTCTGCACACTACTCTGGATGGAACAGGAAAATGATAGTAATGTACAAAGTTCCTTTTTATCTCTCATGTTTTATAATGAGAACATCTCTTTATTACACACTCAATGAAAGATTTGCTTCAGGTTCCTCACTCAGTAGGGGATATTGATCAATATAAGGTAAAATTCTACAAGTTGACTTAAAACTCTTGCTTGATTTTGGATGTCTGTAAGCAGGCAGGAATGCAGGCATGCAGGCAGGACTGCAGGCAGGAAGTCTGGACTGCAGGCAGACAGGCAGGCAAAACTTCAGGCAGGAATGCAGGAGCGCATTCAGGCAGGCAGGCAGGCAAGCAGGAATTTAGGAAGACAGGCAGGAATGTGGCCAGCAGGCAGGAATGCAGGAAGACAGGAAGGAATGCAGGCAGGAGTGAAGGCAGGAAGGCAGGCAGGAATGCAGTCAGGAATGCATGCATGCAGGCAGAAATGCTGTCAGGCAACAAGTTAGGCATGAATGCAGGCAAGAATGCTGTCAGGTAGACAGGTTGGAAAGCAGGGAGGCAGGAATGCAAGCAGTAATGCAGGCAAAAATGCAGGTCAGTATGCAGGCAGGCAGGAATTCAGGAAAGTAGGCAGGAATGCAGACATGCAGGCAGGAGTCATAGAGGAATGCAGACAGGCAAGCAGGCAGGCAAGTGGGCAGAAATGCAGGCAAGCAGCAATGCAGGCAGGTAGACAGGAAGGAATGCAGGCATGCTGGCAGGAATGCAGGAAGACTGGCAGGAATTCATGCAGAAATGCAGGCAGGAGTAAAGGCCAGAATGCATGCAAAGATGCAGGAATGAAGTCAGGAAAGAAGTCAGGCAGGAATGCAGGCAAACATGCAGTCAGGTAGTGAGGCAGGAAAGCAGGGAGGCAGGAATGCAAGCAATAATGCAGGCAAAAATGCAGGTCAGTATGCGGGCAGGCAGGAATTCAGGAAAACAGGCAGGAATGCAGGCATGCAGGCAGGCAGTCATAGAAGAATGCAAACAGAAAAGCAGGCAGGCAAGTGGGCAGAAATGCAGGCAGAAGTGAAGGCAGGAATGCAGGCGGGAATGCATACAAAGAGGCAGGAATGCAGTCAGGAAAGAAGTCAGGCAGTAATGCAGGCAAGCATGCAGTCAGGTAGTCAGGCAGGAAAGCAGGGAGGCAAGAATGCATGCAGTAATGCAGGCAATAATGCAGGTCAGTATAAAGGCAGGCAGAAAGTCAAGAAAGGAGACAGAAATGCACACATGCAGGCAGGCAGTCATAGAGGAATGCAGACAGGCAAGCAGGCAGGCAGGTGGGCAGAAATGCAGGCAGAAACACAGGCAAAGAAGCAGGGATGCAGGCAGGCAGACAGGAAGGAATGCAGGCAGGAATGCAAGCAGGCAGGCAGGAATGCACAAAAGCAAGCAGGCAGGCAGGAATGCAGTTAGGCAGGAATATACACAGGCAGGCAGGAAGGAATACAGGCAAGAATGCATGCATGCAAAAATGGGTATTTTCTGAAAATCCATTTAATGTCACATACAAGTTTATACAAGTTTATATGTGAGTCGTTGCTCTATATAGAAGTCCCGATGCAGCAAATTTCACCTCTAGACAGACATGTCTGTTAATTTCTCCATAGGAAAAGGTGGTGGTGTCAGGTTAGCTGCCTTTCTACCAGTATAACCTAGTACATTTGTAGTAGATCTATCAGCCCTTCAACTTCCTGAGGGACAAGCCAGAGCTCCTGGGAAAGATGGAGAGGCACAATTGAGCTCAGGCACTCCAGGTACTGTCTCAACTCATAAGTGCTGAAGAGCTAGGGGCCAGTCCCAGGCAGATGCAGCTTTTACCTGTGAGACATTCCCAGAGTTACCTAAGGACAAGGAAGGTGGCATGGAGTCACAGCAGGAGTTAAACAGCAAACAGACCCCTGCAGGCAGCCTTTCCAAGGGCATTCTAGTGCACACAAAATGTGCAACATCCCTGCAAGTGACCCAGACAACAGTCCACCTCAGGAGACAAGGGTCCCATCTCATAAAGAGGGCACATCTGATCACGACACAGATTTTCCATCAGCTACTGTTGAGATGGAAGTTGGTGTGCATATGCCCAGCTTCTAATGGTGCCTCAGAATTGGACACCTCATGCTTGTGTACAAGTCTTGCTGTTGCGCCTGAATGCTGCCCCTTCAGTCACATCTCTATGTGTGTCAGTTGTGGAGGAAAGGGAAAACTGATGCAGAAGAGGAACATTTCTGTGAAACCAAGGGAATAATCAATGTGCTTTTCAGAAACAAAACACCTTCCTGAACTCAGAGGACACTACTGACCTCAAAAAAAAATCAATATTTATTTCTGGAAATGTAGAAACTGTAGTTTAGTTTGTTTTACTGGATTTAATTTCTGAGCATAGTATTTTCAGATATTGATTATACATTCAATTTTTACCTCAATATTTTAAATCCTCTGCAGCCAACCCATCTTGGTCTTGGGAAAGTGACTCTCATGTTAATGATAGTAATAAATACCAACCGCACTGACACACACATAGAAAATCTTGAATATGTGGAATATGTTTCCACTGATGTATCAGAACAATATTTTACATGTCATCCTGGAAGATCTTTGGTGACTAGTCTCAGGTTGTAGTCATCTGTGAGGAGGATGCTGTGGTTGTTTGTTTTTATACACAGGATCAAATTTGCATTTGTCCTGGAAGAAATCTTTGTCAGTTCTCATGAGTTTGTGTGTGTCTGAGGAACTAGAGTCCTTGCTATGATGGTGACCCTTTCAAACAGTACAGGTTCACTCAGAAATGAGATTTAACCTTACACCAGTCAGAATGGCTAAGAATAAAAATTCAGGAGACAGCAGGTGTTGGCAAGGATGTGGAGAAAGAGGAACACTCCTCCATTGCTAGTGGGGTTGCAAATTGGTACAACCACTCTGGAAATCAGTTTGGCGGTTCCTCTGAAAACTGGGCACCTCACTTCCAGAAGATCCTGCTATACCACTCCTGGGCATATACCCAAAAGATTCCCTAGCATGTAATAAGGATACATGTTCCACTATGTTCATAGCAGCCCTATTTATAATTGCCAGAAGCTGGAAAGAACCCAGGTATCCCTCAACAGAAGAGTGGATGCAAAAAATGTGGTATATCTACACAATGGAATACTATTCAGCCATTAGAAACAATGAATTCATAAAATTCTTAGGCAAATGGATGGATCTGGAGAAACTCATACTAAGTGAGGTAACCCAGACTCAAAAGATGAATCATGGTATTCACTCACTAATAAGTGGATATTAACCTAGAAAACTGGAATACCCAAAACATAATCCACACAGCAAATGAGGTACAAGAAGAATGCAGGAGTGACCCCTTGTTCTGGAAAGACTCAGTGAAGCAGTATTCAGCAAAACCAGAACGGGGAAGTGGGAAGGGGTGGGTATATTCTTTTGTTTTAGGATAGAATGTTCTATATATATCTGTTAAATCTAATTGGTCCAAAGCTTCAATTAGTTTCATTGTGTCCCTGTTTAGTTTCTGTTTTCCTGATCGGTCCATTGAGGAAAGTGCAGTGTTGAAGTCACCCACAATTATTGTGTTAGGTGCAATGTGTGCTTTTAGTTTTAATAAAGTTTCTTTTACGAAAGAGGGTGCCCTTGCATTTGGGGCATAGATGTTCAGGATTGACAGTTCTTCTTTTTGTATTTTTCCTTTGACCAGCAAGAAGTGTCCCTCAGGGTCTCTTTTGATGACTTTGGGTTGAAAGTCAATTTTATCTGATATTAAAATGGCTACTCCAGCTTGTTTCCTGAGACCATTTGCTTGTAAAATTGTCTTCCAGCCTTTTACTCTAAGGTAGTGTTTGTCTTTGACCCTGAGGTGTGTTTCCTGTAAGCAGCAAAATGTAGGGTCCTGTTTACGTATCCATTCAGTTAGTCTGTGTCTTTTTATTGGGGCATTAAGTCCATTGATGTTAAGAGATATTAAGGAATAGTGATTGTTACTTCCTATCATTTTTGACGTTATTTTTTAAATTTGAATGCTTAACTTCTTTTGGGTTGGATGAAAGGTTACTATCTTGCTTTTTCCAGGGTGAAGTTTCCCTCCTTGTATTGGTGTTGTCCTCCTATTATCCTTTTTAGGGCCGGGTTTGTGGATAGATATTGGGTAAACTTGGTTTTGTCATGAAATATCTTAGTTTCTCCATCTATGGTGATTGAGAGTTTTGCTGGATATAGTAGTTTTGGTTGGCATTTGTGTTCTCTTAGAGTCTGCATGAGATCTGCCCAGGACCTTCTAGCCTTCATAGTCTCAGGTGAAAAGTCTGCTGTGATTCTGATAGGTCTTCCTTTATATGTTACTTGGCCTTTTTCTCTTACTGCCTTTAGTATTCTTTCTTTGTTTAGAACATTTGGTGTTTTGATTATTATGTGACGGGAAGTATTTCTGCTCTGGTCCAGTCTGTTTGGAGTTCTGTAGGCTTCTTGTATATTCATGGGCATCTCTCTCTTTAGGTTAGGGAAGTTTTCTTCCATAATTTTATTGAAGATGTTTGCTGGCCCTTTAAGTTGTAAATCTTCACTCTCATCTATGCCTATAATCCTTAGGTTTGGTCTTCTCATTGTGTCCTGGATTTCCTGGATATTTTGGGTTACAAGCTTTTTGCATTTTGCATTTTCTTTAACTGTTGAGTCCATGTTTTCTATGGAATCTTCAGCATCTGAGATTCTTTCTTCTATCTCTTGTATTCTGTTGTTGATATTTGCATCTCTGTCCCCTGATTTCTTCCCAAGGCTTTCTATCTCCAAAGTTGTCTCCCTTTGAGTTTTCTTAGTTGTTTCTACTTCTGATTTTAGATCCTGGATGGTTTTGCTTAGCTCCTTCACTTGCATGTTTGTGTTTTCCTGTAATTCTTTAAGAGATTTTTGTGTTTCCTCTTTCATGAGCTCAGCCTGTTGACCAAAGTTCTCCTGTATTTCTTTAAGAGCTTTTTGTGTTTCGTCTTTCATGACCTCAGCCTGTTGAGCAAAGTTCTCCTGTATTTCTTTAAGTGTTTTTTGCATTTCCTCCTTGTTGGCTTTTGTATTCTCCTGGATTTCTTTCAATGATTTTTGTGTTTCCCTTGCAAGGGCTTGTAACTTTGGATCCATTTTCTCCTGAATTTCTTTATGTATGACCTTCATGTGTTCCTGTACCAGCATCATGACCAGTGATTTTAAATCCAAATCTTGTTTTACTGGTGTGCTGGGGTATCCAGGACATGTTGGTAGAGGAGAATTGGGTTCAGATGTTGCCATATTGCCTTGATTTCTGTTAGTGACGTTCCTGCGTTTGCCTTTTGCCATCTAGTTCTCACTGGTGTTAGTTTATCTTCTCAGTGCTGGACTCACCAGTGCAAGCTGCCCCTTCCCAGTTGGCCTCTGGTGCACAGCTTACCTCCTGCACTGCTTGTAGACAGTGTGCTGCTGCCCAGGCTGTTCCGATCCCAAAGCAGGCACCTGAAGGCTCCCGCTGGGGCCCGCTGGATTCACTGGAGCACACTGACTTCTCCCAGCTGGCCGCCCGGAAGCCCAGCTAGCCACTTGCAGGACTTGGAGATGTAATGCTGCCGCCCAGACTGATCTGGATCCGGAAGCGGAGAGAGTAGAGCCAAGGGCTTCTGCCTGAGGCCTTGGCCCAGATTGTGTCTGTGGACCAGATGGAGCCCGTGTGCACTCCCAGGGAGTGCAGACGGTGTATGCTACTGTGACCTCCCCTGTGTTCTGCTCACTCCGCTGGGCAGCCGATCCGCCAACCGGGCTGTCGCACACAAGGTTAGCCTGGCCGCCCAGTCCCTGAGTCCAGGCAAATGCCTGGGAGGCCAAGGTCCGAGCAAAGTTCCCCTAGAGCTATGACTGTTAATTGGGTCTGCCAGGTGACTAGGATGGCGGGCGTGCGCGCCCGCGCTCCCTGAAAGCGCCGGGAGAGTCTGCTTTGCTAACAATCACCTGGGCGGGTTGACTCACAGATGGCCCACCAAGCCGCCCAGTTCTTGGGGTCAGTCCTGTGCCTTTTGGGGCCTGGACCCCCGCTTTGTTAGCCTTAGGCTATGCCTGTTACAGGTCTGCCCGCCTGAGCTCTCTGTCGTCCTGCAGGCAAAATGGTGGCGGCGCGCTCGCAGGCCTGTGCAAAAAAACCTCCTGCCTGGGTTGGCACCCCGATGGCCCCCCGACCTGCCCAGGGCCTGGGTGCAGGCCAACGCCCGTCAGGCTCAGACCACCGCGGTGTTGGCCTCGGATTATGTTTGTGTACCTCAGTCCGATCCGTGGAGTAAGGAACCAAGATGGATGCGCCTCTCCTGACTGGTGGGAGGCCGAGTTCTGAAGTGGCCTCCGTGCAGGAAAGGCACCGCACAATTGCAGCTGCTTGCTGCCCGGCTGGTCAGCGAAGGTCAGTGGTCGTGGGCGCAGGGCCTAACTGGTCCCTGTGATGCCTTGGTTCCACTGCTGATGGCCCTTCAGCTGGAGCAGCCACTGCTGCGGCTGCTGCTGCCGCCGCCGCCGCCCACTTCCTATCATTTTTGACGTTATTTTTTAAATTTGATTGCTTAACTTCTTTTGGGTTTGATGAAAGGTTACTATCTTGCTTTTTCCAGGGTGAAGTTTCCCTCCTTGTATTGGTGTTGTCCTCCTATTATCCTTTGTAGGGCTGGGTTTGTGGATAGATATTGGGTAAACTTGGTTTTGTCATGGAGTATCTTAGTTTCTCCATCTATGGTGATTGAGAGTTTTGCTGGATATAGTAGTTTTGGTTGGCATTTGTGCTCTCTTAGAGTCTGCATGAGATCTGCCCAGGACCTTCTAGCCTTCATAGTCTCAGGTGAAAAGTCTGCTGTGATTCTGTCTGTGGACCAGATGGAGCCTGTGTGCACCCCCAGGGAGCGCCGATGGTGTATGCTGCTCGGACCTCCCCTGTGTTCTGATCACTCCGCTGGGCAGCCGATCCCCCAACCGGGCTGGCGCACACCAGATTAGCCTGGCCACTCAGGCCCTGAGTCCAGGCAAAAGCCTGGGAGGCCAAGGTCCGAGCCAAGTTCCCCTAGGGCTATGACTGTTAATTGGGTCCGCCAGGTTACCAGGATGGCGGGCGTGTGCGCCCGCGCTCCCCGAAAGCGCTGGGAGAGTCTGCTGTGCTAACAACCTCCTGGGCGGGTTGACTCACAGATGGCCCACCAAGCCGCCCAGATCTTGGGGTCAGTCCTGTGCCTTTTGGGGCCTAGACCCCCGCTTTGTTAGCCTCAGGCTATGCCCGTTACGGCTCTGCCGGCCAGAGCTCTCTGTTGTCCTGCAGGCAAAATGGAGGCGCGCGTGCAGGCCCGGGCAAAAAAACCTCCTGGCTGGGTTGGCGCCCCAATGGCCCCCCCGAATAGCCCAGGGCCTGGGTGCAGGCCAACGCCCGTCGGGCTCAGACCCCCGCGGTGTTGGCCTCGGATTATGTTTGTGTACCTCAGTCTGTCCGATGTCACTGGAGTTCGAAATCAAGATGGAGAGGCCGAGTTCTGAAGTGGCTTCCGTGCAGCGAAAGGCGCTGCAAAACCGCAGCTGTTTGCAGCTCGGCTGGTCAGCGAAGGTCCGTGGTCGTGGGCGCAGGGCCTAACTGGACCCTGTGTCGCCTTGGTTCCACTGCTGATGGCCCTTCAGCTGGACCAGCCACTGTTGTACTGCCGCCGCCGCCATAGGTATGAAGGAAATTTTTTAATTTATTTATTTTTATTGAATAACATCATCATCTACAGTGCCAGTGGTAAAACCTTTCCAGATGTTCCCCTCCCCTAACACCCCCCAATCCCTCCCCTTCTCCCTTCCCCCTGCCTCCACTTAAGTGCCTTTCCAACCATCACAATCTCTCCTCACCCCCCAACCACCCCCGTTTCCCTTTGTTAGGGCCTTTGTTGTACCTTTACCTGACCAAGAACCATTCCTCCCACTGATGCCCAACAAGGACTTCCTCTGTCACATTTTTTGGCTGGAAACGTGTGTGCCCTTTGGTTAATGGTTCAGTCCCTGGGAGTCTTGGGGTGTCTTTGTGGCCGAAATCATTGTTCTTCCCATGGGGCTGTAAACCCCTTCAGCTCCTCTGGACTACCCTCCAGCTCCTCCATTGAGGACCCCATGCCGAGTCCAATAGTTGGTTGTTAGCATCTGCCTCTGTATCTGTAAGGCTCAAGCAGGGCCCCTCCAGAGACAACCATGGCATGCTCCTTTTGGTATACACATCTTGTCAAACATAGTAGTGTCAGAGTTTGTTGACTGTTTGTAGGATGAAGCCCTTGTAGGGAAGTCTCTGTGTGGCCTTTACTTCAGTCTCTGCTCCTCACATTCTCTCCCTTAGAGGAACCAAAGAACCCTCACTTAAGTCCTCCTTCTTCTTGACCTTGGTGAATTGTAACTTGTTTATTTTGAGGTTTTGGGCTAGCATCTGCTTATTAGTGTGTGCATACCATGTGTGTACTTTTGTGACTGTGTTACCTCGCTCAGGATGACACTTTCTAGTCCCATCCATTTGTCTAAGAATTTCATGAATTCATTGTTTTTAGTAGCTGAATAGTACTCCATTGTGTACATATACCGTAGTTTCTGTATCCATTCCTCTGTCGAGGGACATCTTGGTTCTTTCCAGCTTCCGACTATTATAAATATGGCATGTATGAACATAGTGGAGCATGTGTCCTTATTACATGTTGGAGCATATTCTGGGTATATGCCCAGTAGTGGTATAGCTGGGTCCGCTGATAGTACTATGTCTAATTTTCTGAGGAATTGCCAAACTGATTTCCGGAATTTTTTACAGCTTGCAAACCCACCAACAAAGGAGAAGAGTTACTTTTTCCCCACATCCTCTACAGCAACTGCTGTCCCCTGAGTTTTTCATCTTAGCCATTATGACTGGTGTAAGGTGGAATCTCAGTGTTGTTTTGATTTACATTTCCCTGATGACTAAGGATGCTGAACATTTCCTTAGGTGCTTTAGAGTCATTTGAGTTTCCTCAGTTGAGAATTACCTGTTTAGCTCTGTACCCCATTTTTAATAGGGTTATTTGACTCTCTGGAGACTAACTTCTTGAGTTCTTTGTATGCATTGGGTATTAGCCCTGTATAGGATGTAGGGTTGGTAAAGATCTTTTCCCAATTTGTTAGTTGCACAGTCTTGTTGACTGTGTCCTTTGCTTCACAGAAGCTTTGCAGTTTTATGAGGTCCCATTTGTTGATTCTTGTTCTTAGAGCATAAGCCATTGGTGTTCTTTTCAGAAACTTTCCCCTTGTGCCCACGTATTCTAGATTCGTCCTCATGTTCTCCTCGATAAGCTTCAGTGTGTCTGGTTTTATGTATAGATCCTTGATACACTTGGACTTGAGCTTAGTACAAAATGATAAGAATGGGTCGATTTGCATTTTTCTGCATGCAGTTCTCCATTTGATCCAGCATCATTGTTAAAAATGATATCTTTTTTTCCACTGGAAGTTTCTAGGTCCTTTGTCCAATATCAACTGTGTGGTTTCATTTTTGGGTCTTCAATTCTACTCCATTAATCTTCTTGCCTGTCTTCATACCAATACCAAACAGTTTTTATACTACTGCTCTATAGTAGAGATTGAGGTCAGGGATACTGATTCCCCCAGAAGATCTTTTGTTGTGGAGAATAGTTTTAGCTATCCTGGGTTTTTTTATTATTCCAGATGAATTTGAGAATTGCTCTTTCTATATCTATGAAGAATTGGTTTGGGATTTTGATGGGGATTGCATTGAATCTGTAGATTGCTTTTGGCAAGAAGACCATTTTTTACTATATTGATTCTA
Organism: Apodemus sylvaticus; assembly: GCF_947179515.1. Classification (NCBI taxonomy): domain Eukaryota; kingdom Metazoa; phylum Chordata; class Mammalia; order Rodentia; family Muridae; genus Apodemus; species Apodemus sylvaticus. The sequence goes on from NC_067495.1 coordinate 36,918,983, forward strand.
CCAATTCATGAGCATGGGAGATCTTTCCACCATCTGAGACTTTCTTCCATTTCTTTCTTCAGTGAGGGCAAATTTTAAACCCTGTTGTTGAATAGTGATATGTTTTTATTGTGCTGATGGGTCAGAGAAATGAAATGTATTCAAATCCTCAGCCCAGGAGCAACCTCTGATGATGCCCAACCCTCCAATGCTCTGCCTACTGCTCCTTATTTTGTCCTCAGAGTGTGATTGTCAGGAGTTTATCATTCCCAAATCCTGCCCCTGTCTCCATCTTCCTGGTTAGTGCAAGTAGGAATATAATCCCTGCAGTTTGTGGTTTTGCTTGCATCTAAAGCAATTGTTACAGACAGCAGCTGGCAGTTGTGGCCATCAAACAGTGCTTCCCTTAGGAGGCCTTCTGATGTCTGGAGTACAAGAAGCCCTATTGAAAGCTGCTGAAGTACTTATTGTAACCATATTGACTATAGGGTAAGTCCAGTGGATGGGCTGGCCAACCCTTGTCTACATGACAACAAGGATATGGCCAACAAGGATCCAGGGTACCAGCAGGACAGTAAATTGATGGCCATGGCTATTGTCTCTTTGGCAAAGAATCTCCACCCCTGGGCAACCCTGCCACGGACTGACCCAGCTGGGAGAGTCATGACCGAGGGAGAATCAGGGCTTTGGTATTCAGGAAGGCACAGGTGTGGCGAGATGACCGACACATACACCAGAGAGCGGTTTGAATCTGCTGCAATTTTACTTTTTAGTCAGGCATATTTATAATACATTGAGGAACAGATCGAGGTTGGCACACCTCCAGAAACACTCAAACAATTGCTAAACAAGGTACATTTCCATCTTAATTAGAAGAGCAAGTAGACATGAGATGATGCCCACAGGAACTCTTACTCTGTGAACCATGATCAAAAGCAAACTATGATCATGAACCTCAGGCATATAGTGTTCGATTCTAACTTGTGGTTACTTATTAAAGTTGTGTTAATAATCAACAGGAGAACTTGGGCCTTCAGACCAATTTGTATGCTTAAAGCCTTCTTCTGTCATCAAAAGGCAAAATGCTCTAAAAATGAACACATATACATTACAAGAGCCTTCTCTACTGCCTTGGACAGCAAACACCACGGTGGTCTGGCTCAAACTAATCTATGTCCATAATCTCAAGAAAATTATAGGACCTTCTAACCTTCAGTGTTTTTTATCCATCTATTACCTTCTTATCATAGGTACCTGTATAAAGCAATAGCTCATCAGTAGTCCTATACTTTTTCATATTGTTTTTCTTCCTGCTACAAACTATTCCTCATTACCTTTGCTAAGGCTAGTGATAAAGACAGACCCTGTTGAAAAGCATTCCAAGACTTTCTTTCACTAAGGTTCAACATGAGTTCATTGAGTTTAGGACTGGAAGCAGTAGGCGTAATCGCCACATCCTCTTTTTCCTTCCACTGGAATATCAAGTTCTCCTTTATCAATTAACCAGCTTGTAGGCTGGGATCGTGCTGTATAAAGAATTAAGAATGGGAAGAAGACACAGTGCAGAACCCATAACTCAGGCAGCGCAATATCCTTAGAGAACATCAAGGCCCTTTCTTAAGGCCTGAGGTGGGCACACTGCCAGGGACCTCCAGGGAGCCTAGCCCCGAGGGGCATTTTTCTCCCATCTGCCTTAATGACGTACTGTCATGTCACACAGATGACACTGGAGTTGGTGTGGCACCAGCCTTCACCTGTATTGTGTACAAACAGCCTGGAGGCTTCCCATGAACTCCTGGGCTCCTCACATGTCTAGTGCTTTGGCGATTCACCTTCCCTCCCCACAGAAGTTTGCCACTCAAGGGGACCCTCCTCCACCTGACTCCCCTGGCCCTCCCAGCTGTCCTTCCAAGCACCTGTTTCTCAGGCTGTTCTAGACAGAAGCAAACCTCCAATAGGTCAACTGGATGTCATGTAATTCTTGCCACATAATGCAGGTGTTCGATCTGGCTGGATTTTTTGTCTTTTTTCCCTTATGTTACTCATCTGAAATGCAAGAAACAACATTGATAACTTCTAGGTAATCATCCCACTGTATGCATTTTTTGATGCTGTATCTGACATAAGCAAGGAGGATTCTTCCCACATGTCCTTTTCCTATTGTAATTCTGCCTTGTGTATGTTCAAATTTAGGCTGAAGTCTGAAAGTCAATTGCATATCTCATAAGCCATAATAGAGGTCACACAACTATTGCAATATCTAGAAGACACATCATTCCTCACCACAGTACAGTGTCCACATGTAAAATTAAAGCACAGCTGAGGAGATAGCAAAGCAGTAATATAACAGAGTTTGGAAGAAAATGACCACTGAGTACCAAGCAGAGTCAGTTACACATTAACTTGCTTATGAATAGCTATACTTTGGAGACAATAGCATTCATTATTTGGGTCCATCCAAATGGATCCAAGAAAGCAGAAGCAATATAAATTGATCAATGTGAGAAGATGTGTAGGTGCTAGTGATGAGGTAGTAAGCAAGAATAGACTACACTGTACTAGAGGCAGAGTCACCACAACCTTCTAGGGAAGGATTCATCATCAGTGATTATGATACCAAAGCTTGACCAAACTGAAGGCAGCTATTTGAATAAGAGAGAGAGAGAGAGAGAGAGAGAGAGAGAGAGAGAGAGAGAGAGAGAGAGAGAGAGAGAGAGAGAATTCTATCCTCCATTTATAAATGGAAAAAATAAATATATTCTGTGTTTAAACCGATTTAAGTGTAGACCATAACAGAATATGCATGTAGGCATACTGTAGAGATTTCTAGAAACTGGGACAAATTCAGACACTTGTTTGATCAAAAAAGATTTTCTCCTGTGACTTTTACCCATTCCCAAATAGTGAAGCGCTCCTGCTACAGACTGGCTCTTTCCCACCTTGTAGAATCATGTGACAAACAGGACGATGACTGCATCATATGTTATCCCCACTGTTAAATTCAGCAGCTATTATTGTGGGACAGCTGTCGGGGAAGGATATGCTCTTTGGACTGTGTTGAGTGAAGTTTAGTGTTGTGGAGTCCAGAATATGCCTGATTGGCAGGTAGAGTGTGGGTGATCACTATGCCACCAAGCTGGACCCGGCTGTTGTACAAGGGCTGGGAAGAGAAACATCACCCAATTTTTCCTCTGTGCTATGGGTGTATTCAAGGATAGGTTTGCTGGAATTATGTGGCCTAGTCTGGACAGGAGGTCCAGCCTTCCAAGAGATCCTCCTACTTCAACACTAAAGTCAATCTAGAACCATTGAAGGAGCTTATACAGACCTCCTGAGGTTTCTCTTCCCCTAGAAGATGTGGACAACAGTATAAAACAAGACATTTGAGCCAGTGAACTGGAGAGAGGACAGAGGAACCATTACTATTGATGTAGACATGTTTCAGAGAGACTGAGAGTAAAGTCCTTCACCACAGGGGTACACCTAATATTTTGAAACTCAAATCTTGAAGAGTTTTATTTGTCAGTTCAAGCTGCATGGGCTCAAATCTATTTGACAAGAGGATTCTGCACACTGCTCTGGATGGAACAGGAAAATGATAGTAATGTACAAAGTTCCTTTTTGTCTCTCATGTTTTATAATGAGAACATCTGTTTATCACACACTCAATGAAAGATTTGCTTCAGGTTCCTCACTCAGTAGGGGATATTGATCAATATAAAGTAAAATAATACAAGTTGACTTGAAACTCTTGCCTGATTTGGGATGTCTGTAAGCAGGCAGGAATGCAGGCAGTCAGGCAGGCAGGACTGCAGGCAGGAAGTCAGAACTGCAGGGAGGCAGGCAGGAATGCTGCAGGCATGAATGCAGGAAGACAGGAAGGAATGCAGGCAGAAATGCAGGCAGGAGTGAAGGCAGGACTGCAGGCAGAAATGCATGCAGGCAGGCAAGAATGCAGACAGGCAATAATTCAGGCATGAATGCGGGCAAGAATGCAGTCAGGCAGTCAGGCAGGAAAGCAGGGAGGCAGCAATGCAAGCAGTAATGCAGGCAAAAATGCAGGTTCGTATGCAGGCAGGCAGGAAGTCAGGAAAGCAGGCCGGAAGTCAGGCAGTCATACAGGAATGCAGACAGGCAGGCAGGCAGGCAGGCAGGAATGCAGGCTGGAAGGCTGGACTGCATGCATGCAGGCAGGACTACAGTCAGGAAGACAGGACTGTAGGCAGGCAGGTAGTCAGGACTGCAGGCAGAAAGGGAGGACTACAGGCAGGAAGGCAGGCAGGCAAGCAGGAATGCAGGACAGGCAGGAAGGCAGGCAGGCAAGCAGGAATGCAGAAGGACAGGCAGGAATGCAGGCAGACAGGCAGGAATGCAGGTTGGCAAGAAGTCAGGCAGGAATACAGGCAAGAATGCAGTTAGGTAATCAGACAGGAATGTAGGGAGGCAGGAATGCAAGCAGTAATATAGGCAATAAAGCAGGTAGGTATGTAGGCAGGCAGGAAGTCAGGAAAGCAGGCAGGAATGCAGACATGCAGGCAGGCAGTCATACAGGAATGCAGACAGGCAAGCAGGCAGGTGGACAGAAATGCAGGCAGGCAAACAGGCAGGGATGCAGGCATTAAGGCTGGACTGCAAGCAGGCAGGCAAGACTGCTGGCAGGAGGGCAGGACTGTAGGCAGGAAGGCAGGACTGAAGACAGGCAGGCATGTAGGCAAGAGGGCAGGACTGTAGGCAGGAAGGCAGGACTGCAAACAGGAATGCATGCAGGGAAGCAGGAATGCAGGCAGGAATGCAGGCAGACAGCCAGGAATGCAGGCAGGCAAGAAGTCAGGGATAAATGCAGGCAATAATGCAGTCAGGTAGTCACACAGGAAAGTCTGCAGGCAGGAATGCAAGCAGTAACGCAGGCAAAAAGGCAGGTCAGTATGCATGCAGGCAGGAAGTCAGGAACGCAGGCAGGAATGCAGACTTGCAGGCAGGCACTCATACAGGAATGCTGACAGTCAGGCAGGCAGGAGGGCAGAAATGCAGACAGAAATACAGGCAGGCAGGCAGGACTGCAGGCAGGCAGACAGGAAGGAATGCAGGCAGGAATGCAGGCAGGCAGGCAGGAATGCACAAAAGCAAGCAGGCAGGCAGGAATTCAGTCAGGCATGAATATGCACAGGCAGGCAGGAAGGAATACAGGCAGGAATGCATGCATGCAGAAATGTTATTTTCTGAGAATCCAGTTAATGTCACATACAATTTTATACATGTTTATATGTGAGTCGTTGCTCTATATAGAAGCCCCGATGCAGCACATTTCACCTGTAGACAGACATGTCTGTTAATTTCTCCATAGGAAAAGGTGGTGTTGTCAGGTTAGCTGCATTTCTATCAGTATAACCTAGTACATTTGTAGTAGATCTATCAGCCCTTCAACTTCCTGAGGGACAAGCCAGAGCTCCTGGGAAAGATGGAGTGGCACAATTGAGCTCAGGCACTCCAGGTACTGTCTCAACTCATAAGTGCTGAAGAGCTAGAGGCCAGTCCCAGGCAGATGCAACTTTTACCTGTGAGACATTCGCAGAGTTACCTAAGGACAAGGGAGGTGGCATGGAGTCACAGCAGGAGTTAAACAGCAAACAGACCCCTGCAGGCAGCCTTTCCAAGGGCATTCTAGTGCACACAAAATGTGCAACATCCCTGCAAGTGACCCAGACAACAGTCCACCTCAGGAGACAAGGGTCCCATCTCATAAAGAGGGCACATCTGATCGTGACACAGATTTTCCATCAGCTACTGTTGAGATGGAAGTTGGTGTGCATATGCCCAGCTTCTCCTAATGGTACCTCAGAATTGGACACCTCATGCTTGTGTACAAGTCTTGCTGTTGTGTCCTGAATGCTGCCCCTTCAGTCACATCTCTATGTGTGTCAGTTGTGGAGGAAAGGGAAAACTGATGCAGAAGAGGAACATTTCTGTGAAACCAAGGGAATAATCAATGTACTTTTCAGAAACAAAACACCTTCCTGAACTCAGAGGACACTACTGACCTCAAAAAAAAAATCAATATTTATTTCTGGAAATTTAGAAATTGTAGTTTAGTTTGTTTTTCTGGATTTAATTTCTGAGCACAGTATTTTCAGATATTGATTATACAGTCAATTTTTACCTAAATATTTTATATCCACTGCAAACAACACATCTTGGTCTTGGAATGTGGCTATCATGTGAATAATAATAATAAATACAAGCCACACAGACACAGGTACAGAAAATCTTGGACACGTGGGATATGTTTCCATTGATGAGTCAGAACAATATTTTACACGTCATCCTGGAAGATCTTTGGTGACTAGTCTCAGGTTGTAGTCATCTGTGAGGAGGATGCTGTGGTTGTTTGTTTTTATATACAGGATCAAATTTGCATTTGACCTGGAAGAAACCTTTGTCTGTTCTCATGAGTGTGTTATGATGGTGACCCTGTCAAACAGTACACGTTCACTCAGAATTTTATCCAGTCTATACATTCACTCAGGTTTCCTTGGTTTACCAGATTGACCTCATAATAAATAAATTCTCAATGAGAACATCAGCTAAATGCTAGAAAAATGCATGCCTGAGTGTGTGTGTGTGTGTGTGTGTGTGTGTGTGTGAGTGTGTGTGTGTGTGTTTAGATTAGGTTGATTCCTATTAGGGTTTCAGGGGAAACATAAAGGTGTAAGAAATGTCACTCTAGATGGAGCTGTATTATTTGGGGGACTATCTGAAGGGAAAGGTTTCAGAGCCTTAACTAATCAACTTCTGGATACCAAATAGCGACACCCTCGTGGGAGTGAGCCCCCTTCCCCTCTTTATGCAGAACTCTGTGCTTGGCACCCAGTCTGAGGTGACCAGGCATGCAGAGCTTTGTGACATTTTTATTGAGACTGAAAGTTGAGGAGTGCATTGTTTTCGCTGTATCGGGGACCCACAGGCTAGAGGGTTGATCTGGATCTGTACCCCTCTGGGGTCTGGAAGCAAACGGGATCCAGGGCCTGCAAAGAGCCTGGTCCCCGGTCTCCATATCTGAGGATTTGGGAGGCTGAAGGCCAATCGGGGAGGTCCTCTGAGTTTCCATGATGCCTCAGCGCTGACTTGGGGGATGAGACCATCCGCTGCCATGTGTATATTTGGTAACAGGGGAGTCCGGAACGTTTTGTGCGGTTCCTGAGTTTGAAGGAACTTGTGCTGACGTGTGAGACAGAGCACCTCGGCAGTCCGTCATATCCGGTGGCTGTTGGACTCAGCGCCATTTTGAGAGAGTTCTGGAAGGGAGGTCGCCCCGCTGTGCCAGCTGAGGTAAGAATTTCAGGCTCCCCGGAATCCTGTTAGAACTGCTGGTCCCCCAAATCATGCATGTGCATCCCTTTGGCCTCGCTAGCTCCCAGTCGGCTAACCTGGTGGGAATGATCTCCTGCCTTCTCAACTGTGGAACGTATCTGCTGTGGCTGTTTTCAAAGAGTCCCTGAGGAAAGGCGAGGGAAAAGCTGTCTGAGTTAGAGACACAGCTAGGTAGCAGTGGACTGTGGAAGTCCTGGTTGGTCAGAATGACACCCGTGATATGGTGTTGATGATGTGCCCTGCTCCAAACAGGGTGCTCTCAGGGGAATGAGCCCCTACCCCTGTGAATGCAGAGACTTTGTCCTAAGGCTCCAGTTCCCAGGTGACCAGAAAGGCACGGTCACGTGACCTTGTTATTCTGATTGAAAGTTGAGCAGTGCATTGTTGAAGCCGCATGCAGGATCCGCAGGTCCAGAGAATTAAGCTAGATCTGAACCCTTGACGGGCTCTGAAGCAAACGGGAGCCCACTTACTCCAAAGAGCCTGGTCCCCGTTTCCATATCCGAGGACTCGGGAGCCTGAGCACTGTTTGTTGAGGTTCTTTGAATTGAACAGATACCTTAGCACTGCCTTGCTGGAATGAGACCATCCACAGTGATCTATATCTGGAGATGTGGGGCTTTCGGGAATGATTTGTGAGGTGCCCCCACTTTAAAGGAAGCTCTCTGCTGACTTGTGTTACAGAGAGCCTCTGCAGGCTTCCTGTTTTGGAGACTTTGTGGACTTGGTGCCATTTTGAGAGAGGAGGGGAGGTCGCCACCAGGTGTGCCAGTAGAAGAAAGAACTTCGGACTCTGAAACCTTTCCCTTCAGATGCTCCCCAAATAATAATTCAGTTCCATCCCTTGTCTCAGCCTAGCTCCCAGCTAACACTGTGGGAATGATCTCTTTCTTGTCTATTCTGGAGAGTTTCTAGGGTCTCCCTTTTCCAACATTCTGTGAACTGTAGAGACAGGGGCACCCTTGTGGGAATGAGCCTATACCCCACTTTATCTGGAAAGCTGTCCTTCGGTTCCATTTCTGAGCTTCACAGTCATGCATTACAATGTGACATTTTTACTGTGAAGTGAACTTGGTTCTTGAAACTGGATCCAGGATCCATAGTCCCAGAGAATTAAGCTAGATAGCCACAATTTTAAGTAGTTTTGTGATTGAAGAAAATTGTATACCCCAGAATCTACGGGGGTACATATGTCCTGCTACTAGCTGAGTAGCCAGGCATAATTATATCAATGTGAGATGTGTTTTCCTTAAGTGTTCAGCTGTAGTCAGTTAATCTTACTTCACTGGATGGCCTCACAGCTACATGTACACAGTCCTTACAATTTAACTCTATGGATAAAAACATATGAGAGTGGGAGTATTGGAAAATACAATGGTGGGTGTGGGACATAAAACCATGCCAAGAAGTTTGGTAAGGTAGAGTCCTGAGACTTGGTGGACACACACCTGAGGATTAGCTGACTCCCAGCTTCCTGGCAGACTCCCGACATGGAACAGCTGCCATGCTTCTCACACAAAAGAGATGTGACCTGTGGTCACATTGGCTTAAAACAGAATTCTCCATGTTAATGAGGTACCAAGATGCCTAGAAGGCTTTGCCAATTAGCTTCCCATCACAGACATTCCTCCCTGCAATGGTACTCAATCTCAGGCATACCCTGAGATGTGGGGCATGGGTTTATGCATCCATTTTCCATCTCGACAGTAAACAGGTTGGAACCACAGACTATTTCTTTTCAACAAGTTCTGCTGTGGAAACCATCAAGGCCTTGACCTTCAGAGCTTCAGCCTAATGTCCCTTAGAATCCCCTCTCTGTGCTTCTGGTCATAATCACCAGCAAGCCAACTTCTTTCCAGACAAGGCCTATTATGCCTTCTGGGAGGACCCAGAGCACACCTTTTCCCCAATCCCAGGGCTAGAAGCAGTCCTCAGTCTATGAGACCCTGACTCCCTTAGCTAAGGGATTGTCTATTTTGTTGCTGTTTTTCAAAGAACCAGCTCCTGGTTTGGTTCATTCTTTATTTCTCTTTGTTTCTCGTTGATGGATTTTAGCCCAGAGTTTGACTATTTCCTGTATTCTACTCTTCTTGGGTATATTTGCTTCTTTTATTATCCAAAGATTTAGGATGTGTTATAAGATTTAAGAATTTGGGGCTCTGAAACCTTTCAGATTAGATGATCTCCCCAAAAATATTGCTTCGTCTCTTGTGACAGCCTAGCTCCCAGTCAGCTAACCTTCTGGGAATAAGCCATTCTTCCTGAATTCTAGAGTGTTTCCAGAGTTGCTATTCTCAAGCATTCTAGGAGGACAAGCAATGGAATAGCTGCCTGGGTGAAACTGGAATACAAGTGTATACAGTTGAATTGCAGCTTGTATGAGATGGCTTCACATAGTATAGATTTTATAATTCTACCTGCACCAAGCCAGTGCAGGGATTGTGGAATGATCTTCCAATTCTTCCTTCTCTGAGGACTCTGTTTTTCTATACCATATCAGAAGTTCCCTGAAATGTGCAAGGTGTGAGATTTTTGGTCTGTATGTATGTAGCCTGAGAATTTGGTTGGTTGTGGTGGATTCAGGGTCCCAGTTTACAGACAGCTGAGCTATATTTGTTTTTTGGGGTCAATCACTGAGTCATAAGGAGGCTATTTAAAAGAAACATGCTGGTCCCCAGTGTCCATATCTGAGGACTTGGTAGCAACATGCTGGTCCCCAGTGTCCATATCTGAGGACTTGGTAGCCTGTGGACCACTTTTGAGGTTCCTTGATTTTTTAACGGATGCCTTGTTGTTGGCTTGTGGAATGAGACCCTCTCTATTCATCTATATCTGTTGGTGTGTTGTGTTGTCAGAAACATTTTGTCAGGTAAGTTATGTTTAATGAAACCTCTGTGCTTCCTCCAGATATATCTGGGCACATTCATATCCAGGGAATTTTTGGACTAAGCTCCATTTTGTGGACACCTAGAAGGGAGATCACCTCACCTTGCCAGTTGAGGTAAGAATTTCACATCTACTTGAAACCTTTTAGCATAGATGTTTCCTCAAATAATACAGCCTCATGACTATGGCCTGCCTAGCTCCTAGTGGGGTAAGCTCATGGGGTCTCCTCAATTCTGGAGAGTATCTAATGTTGTCATTTTGAAACATTCCATGTGGAATGAAATTACTGGTTGTTTCTAAGAGTTTTTAAGGGTGTACTATGGAATCTCTGGTTGTGTCAAAGAATACCACACCCTACAGTTTTAATGAGGTAACCTGCATCAAACAGGGGCAGTGCTGTGGGATAAGTTCCATCCTGTCTCTCTCAGAGGACTCTGTCCTTAGGCTCCATTTGAGAGGGTTCACAGAAATGTAGGACAATGTGATAGTTTTACTCTGGATGCAAAGGGAGAAAAGGATTGTTGAAGCTGGTTCCAGGACACAACAACAGACAATTATGCCAGGTTAATTTCCTTTTGGGGTCTTGAAGTATACATTAGCAAGGTATAGGATGGTATGTTCTATAAATATCAGTTAGATCCATTTGGACCATATCTTCAGTTAGTTTTACTGTATCTCAGTTTAGTTTCTGATTCCATGATTTGTCCATATTTGAGAGTGGGGTGTTGAAGTCTCTCATTATTATTGTGTGGGATGCAATGTGTATTTTGAGCTGTATTATAGTTTCTTTTATGAATGTTGGTGCCCTTGCATTGGAGCATATATGTTCAGAATTGAGAGTTCACCTTGGTAGACTTTTCCTTTGACAAGCATGAAGTTTCCCTCCTTATCTTTTTTGACACTGTTTGGTTGAAAGTCAATTTTATCCATTATAAGAATGGCCACTCTAAGCTTGTTTTTTGCAACTGTTTGCTTGGAAAATTGTTTCCAACCTTTGACTCTGAAATAGTGACTGTCTTTGTCACTGAGGTGGCTTTCTTGTATGCATCAATATATTGGGTCCTATTTACACATCCAGTCTATTAGTCTATGTCTTTTTATAGAGAAATTGAGACCCTTGATATTAAGAAATATTAAGGAAAAGTGATTGTTGCTTACTGTTATCTTTTTAGTTCAAGGTGAAATTCTGGTTGTATCGAAATCTTCTATTGGGATTGTTGAAAGATTACCTCATTGTTTTTTCTACATTGTGTTTTCCTGCCTTCTGTTGGTATTTTCCATCCATTATCCTTTGTAGAGCTGGATTTCCAGAAAGATATTGTGTAAATTTGCTTTTATCATGGAATGCCTGGTTTTCTCTGTCTATGGTAATTGACAGTTTTACTGGGTATAGTTGTCTGGTCTGACATATATTTTCTCTTACAGTCTGTATAACATATGCCCCAGATATTCTGTCTTTCATAATCTCTGCTGAGATGTCTTGTGCAATTCTGATAGATTTGCCTGTATAGGTTACTTGACCTTTTTCTCTTACTGCTTGTAATATTCTTTCTTTATTTAGTGCATTTGGTCTTTTGAATATTATGTGATTGGAGGAATTTCTGTGCTGGTCCAGTCTGTTTAGAGTTCATCAACTACTATTGTGGGAGTGCTGTAAGGGAAGGATATGCTCTTTGGACTGTGTTGAGTGATGTTTAGTGTTGTGGATTCCAGAAGATGCCTGTTGGGCAGTTGGAGTGTGGGTGAACACTATGCCACCAAGCTGGACCTGGCTGATATGTAAGGTCTGGGAAGAGGACCATCATGTAATTCTTCATCTGTGCCATGGGTATATTCAAGAATAGGTGTGCTGGAATTATGTGGCCTAATGTGGACAGGAGGTCCAGCCTTGCAAGAGATCTACCAACTTCAACAAAAAAAGTCCTCCTCAAATCATTGAAGCAGAGAATTTAGCTAGATTTGCATGCTTTGGAGATACTGAGGCAAACAGGTACCTAATTAGTGGAAAGAGCCTGTGCCTCAGTGTCTTTATTGGAGGACTTGGGATCATGAAGTCCATTTTGTGAGGTTCATTGAGTTTAAAGCATCCCTCAGTGCTGACTTTAGGTAATGATCCAGTCAACAGCCATGTATATATATATATATATATATATGGTCACAAGGGGAACATGTGAATATATTGTGGGGTGCCTTGAGTTTAACCTTTGTGTTGTTTTATGATATAGAGAACCTTGCCTGCCTATTCTCTTGGTGACTGTGAACTCGCTGCCATTGTGTGAGACTCCTGGAAGGGAGGTGGTCTTGCCTTGCCAGTTGAGGTAAGAATTTCTGTTTCAGTCCAAAGTTTACACAGAGATTGTTCCCCTTAGAAAATATCACTTCCTGCCCAGGATTTCATTTTGATAAAGAGACCTCCCTTTGGGTTAGCATAGGTCCAAGTAGAGCTCACATGTAGGATTGAGCCCTTTACTCCATGATAATGGGGGACTAATGATAGTCACTATTTTAGTTCTGTGGTAGGAGGAGTTTGAACACCTCCCTCAGTGAAAAGCTCACAAGAAAGTACTGTGAAATCTCTGCTTTGATGAGTGATGCCAAAATAGTTAGGATGGAGAATGTAAAATGCATCAAACAGGGACCATCTTCTGAAATAAGCACCTTCCTCCCTTCACTGTCTGGGTACTGTAGCCATCAGCCCCATCTCAGCAATCAGGGATCAGCAATCATCTTAAAATAAGGATTTGGGAAGAGAGTGGGTTATTGGAAACTAGTTTCTACATTGTTAGGCCCAGACAACATAGCTACCTTGTATCATTTTCAGGAACTGGAAACAGGTGTGGGCTGATTTAATGGGACTGTGTCTGTATCCAAGCTGACAGTTATGCATATAGGGAGCTCCTGGACTCAGTCCCATCTTGTGACATTCCATGTAGAAAGACAGCCATACCATGCTTTCTGAGTCCAGGTGAGTACTTAGGGCAGGTCAAAGGTTTCCATCAGGATATATAAGGACCAAGAGTATTTCAGATTTCTCCATTCGGTTAGCATTGCTTGGAGTATATAACATGCATGTTGGCATGAGCTGCTTGCTGGGTCCAACTTTGTGAACAGGAGCATATATAAGAACTTCCCAGGAATAGGGGTACATCATGTTCAGGGAAGAAGTTAGATCTGAGAGTGGACCGTCAAAGCTCCAGTCCAGATAAATGTCATTTAACTTTATAACTGAGCTCTAAATATAGCCCCACATGCAGGAATCAGCCTGTGCTTGCTGTCAAAGAAACAGAGGAGAAATTGTGAAAATTTACATCAGCCCACGTCTCTCTTTGGCTGGAATGAGTACACCTGGAGGGACCCATGGCTCCAGCCACATGGGTAGCAGAGGATGGCCTGGGCAGATATCAGTGAGAGGAGAGGTCCTTGGAACTATGAAGGCTCATTGTCCCAGTGTAGGGAAATGTCAGGACAGGGAAGCAGTAGTGGGCAGATGTGTGAGCAGGGGGAGGGGTAGTGGAATAGGGGGTCTTCAGAGAGGCAAATAGTAAGGGCATAGCATTTGATATGTAAATAAAAATATTTAAAATACTGCCACTTTATAATAGTTGTTCAACAGAATTGCCTATGTAGTGACAGGGTTCACCACAGCAATGAACCTGTGTTATCTGTGGAATTCCTATCCAGAAAGGATACTCTGTAGTTCTTCCTGAACTCTCCTAAATCCGAAATTAAGCAACCTTCAATCTCCAGAACAAAATTGTTTTGTGTTCTGTGAGTCATTGGATGTAGATGGTATGGTCAGGCAGGAGTACAGGACCACAATTGAGTGTCCCTGTTTGTTTCAGGTTATCAGTGGGTCAAAGTTGATTAAATGCAGGCTGTCTATAGGGTATAGGGCATCTGAAGTCCACCAGCAGCTTGTGTTTCAGTCACAAAGGAATCAGGAATCCCCTCCTTGGAAACTCTCTGAAAGTGGCATCCAAAGGCAACAGTATCCTAATGCTAGGAGTGTGACTAGGCAAGGAGCTGAGTCCTACAAGAGCCCACTGTTTGGTATCCAGTTTATATCATGTCTGAATCTGCTTTATCTGGGGTGCCTCGATTATAATAGGGGCTTTGCACTTTATCTGCATCTAGACTCTGAATGCATGTATCACCCCTCTGATCCCTGAAAAACTGGTTGTGACTCCTCCCTGAGCATCTGCCTGTAGATGTGTAAGTATGGGGAGGGACTCATTCCCTCACAAAAATTAAGGCACATCCTGATCTCTAGGAATGCCACAAAATTGTTTAGAATCCTCCAAGGTACCAGTAGCATGGGAAGAAGCTCATTTTCCAAACCAATACAGCTTTGCTCCAACACTCTCAAAAGACTACAATGTTACTTGATTACCTGGCCCATTTATCTTTGGTGGGGCTTCTGCAAATAACTCACACACACCCTTTTTTCTTACTGATTTTATGATTCTCAGAGCAGAGTGAGAAGAGAATAATTTCTCAAAATGGACCCACTTAAATACAATTTGGCTACACTTAGATCAGTTCTCTTTACACAGCTTATGTTGAGACGTTTTTTTATATTTTACAGTATTAAATATTTTTTATTGATAGGTCTGGAGAAGATATAGCTCTCTAGCATCTAGTCTTGGTGAGAAACAAGTGTGGATTGTAGTTGAATTCAGCTTCATGTTTATAGATATATGGTCAGAGTCTTTTTCTGAGGTCCATACATAATGAGTTCCTGGTGTACAACAGCAGTCAAGGTAAATCTAGAGTCCAATGAGGACAGCAGATCACATGTAGTCTATGTGAAATTCACCATTCACATTGTTTTCACACCTGCTCTCACAAGTTTGTGAGCCCCAACCCACTGTTATAATGGTAGGCTTCCTTATCACTTCTCTCTTCTGGAAGGAAGGTGAGCCTCTCTACTGAAGGATATTATCAGAGCAGCAGAAAAACCATATAAAGGTTATCAGAGAAGGTGGTCAGCATTCATAAGCAATCTAGGTGAGTTTGAGTTATGATGTTGAGAACTAAAGGTGAGGAAATGTATAAACCCCTCCACAAGAAGGGATGCCACAATACCTATTCACCTACATCAATGTTTTCTGAAGATCGCTCGGTATGTGGGTAATGTAACTGCCTCTTTTTTACTAGACTAGGTAGCTATAGCTATGAACAAGTATCACAGGATCATCAAATCCAGATAGTATCCTGGAATGTATGAGAAAAGGAACACCCTGTCATGGGGCCCATAATCACTTGTCACATGCCTGACCCACACAGTACTGGGTGAGAATGTCTTGCTAACTACCCTATCTTGTTTCCAGGTCACTGGTCTCAGGGAGCAAAAATCCTGATTAAGTGGACTTTGACTAGAGTCACCAGCGCGAAGATCTCAGTATTGTCAGGGCAGAAGGTGAGGACTGCCGCTCTCCTGCATCTAAACAACATGAAAAATGACACATGCCTGCCCTCCTATAGGCTGTGAGAAACCTAGAGTCCATAGAGTGTTTCCCTCACCTTATTTCCTCTTTCATTTGTATGACAGAAACAGGCTCTTGGCTAAAAGAAACTAGGCTGAGATCATCAGTTGAAGCAGTACAGTCCTTGTCATTGTTGAAGGAATGTGTTGGGAACGTCTGACAATTCAGGACACATGAAAACCATTAAACTGTAACTGCTCTTGTAATTTACATTGAATAGGTGTAGCCACACTTGAAGAACGCTTAATAACTTTTATTAATTTCCAAAATTTGAACACTTAAAACTTTGCTACAAGCTAGCATCAGGTCAGTGTAAAGTCCCTGACAGGGAAACCTGAGGGACTTATATGATCATAGAAGACAACATTTATCTTAAGTAATGTTAACCAAATTTCATCTCTCTCTTATATTTAGGAATAGGAAGTAAGTTACCAATTAGCTGTTTGTAGCTATGGAAAGGTGTAAGCATATCTTATAATTATTGCAACATGGAAGGCATGAAAATCTTCCTCTGAGATAGTGTTCTTAGTTGCAGTACATAGGCAAAACTATGTACCCTCAGAACATATGGAGATGTCCATATTGAAATTATGTAGCAATGTATGCATCATCTAAGAATATAGACACTCCACATTCCCTGGCCTTATGGTGTCCCTGAGGTCATCTGTTTTGTGACCTGGCTGCACTCCAAATAGCTGCGTCTCTTCCTGTTTGAGGATTTCAGGATTCTAGGATTGCTTGCAGTCTTGTGACCCTAGAGCCCGACTCAGGATATCTCAAATAACATGATATTTTGAAGGCTGTGTGAAGTGGTCTGCCATAAAAGTCCACTCACTCTCTTCCTTTCTCCAACAGGCCTGTGTATCCACCTTGCTTTGACTGGTAGACTCTCCTGTCTATTGTTACCAAGGAAAAATACAATGGCTGATTCCCATAACTCACAGTACTACAACCTCCAAGAGAGTGCTCAGGCCCAGCAGGAGTTTGACAATGCCCAGGCTAACATGGAAACAGCAGAGGAAGAGGAATACACCACCACCTCTAATATGGTGTGTGGTAGTGGAATCCCAGTTCCTCCCCAGAGTCCTCAGGGAGCCTCGTCTCCCTGTGAGGCACTGGCCTACATTCCTGAAGGCTCATCTGAGGAAGGTTCAGTCAAACAATTAGAGGAGCTGGAAGACCCACTGTATTTGTTGCACAATGCCAAGAATGTAAAGGTGTATGACTTGGTGGACTTTCTGCTTACCAAATATCAAATGAATGCATTCACTACCAAGGCAGAAATGCTGGAAAGTATTGGTAGAGAGTATGATGAGTACTATCCTCTGATCTTTAGTGAGGCCTCTGAGTGTATGAAGCTGGTCTTTGGCCTTGACATAGTAGAAGTGGATCCATCTGTCCATTCCTATAACCTTGTCACTGCCCTGGGCATCACTTATGATGGGATGCTGACTGATGTCCAGGGTATGCCCAAGACAGGCATCCTCATAGTTGTACTGGGTATCATTTTCATGCGGGGAAACTTTGTCAGTGAGGAGATTATCTGGGAAATGTTGAATAACATAAGGTTGCATGGTGGTACGGATCCTTATCTACATAAAGACCCCAGGAAGCTGATCTCTGAGGAGTTTGTTCAGGAAGGTTACCTGGAATACAGGCAGGTGCCCAATAGTGATCCTCCTAGCTATGGGTTCGTGTGGGGCCCAAGGGCCTTTGCAGAAACCACCAAAATGAAAGTCTTGGAGTTTTTTGCCAGCATTAATAAGACTCACCCCAGAGCCTACCCTCTAAAATATGCAGAGGCTTTGAGGGATGAGATAGACAGGGCCAAGGCCTGGATCTTCCAGCGGTTGTTTCAATATCTGTAACCTGCACACATTCTAGTGCACTGGCAATTCTCCTCTAACATCAGATGAGACAGATCACTGCTCCAATTATTGTCCCTCATGTGAGAGTTGGTGGGAGGAGTGTACTAAACATTCTTTTTGTATTGTTTTGAGTGACTTTAGGGTTCTTGGTATTACAAAATATTAATATTCTTAATTCAAGATCCATTAGCTTTAAGGTCTTTTGTTGTGCATGCTTTGCTGTTTTTCCTGTTTGGAAGATTTTTCATTTTCAAACTAAATGATTATGATTTTTGTCTTAATTTGTAAAATGACACAGCATACCGGTGATATTGAAATTGTAATTTCCTGGGCGATGGGGAAAAACTTGGGAATAATTTAAAAAACAAGATTAAAATGAATCTTTGTCTTTAAGTCTTTTGGTCTCTTGGTTAACAAATTAAAAGTAAAACTAAAAACAGCACATAGAATTTCTATCTCAAAATTCTTCTCTTGTTCCCCATTCATATTAATGTCCTTTATATGTGCTGTGGAATTGGCTGAAGTTAGATGTTCCCTTACCTTTAGAAATGTGGAATACAGTTGAATCCAGAGCCGTCATTTACTCCAGATAGATTTGGGTAGGATCCACAGCTCCATCAATACAGTTAGTAGTTCTTTATGACCATTATCACGAGAACAGAAGTTTTGCAGAGGGGTCTGCTGAGGCAATGTCACTGGCGTAAACCAAGGCATTTGGGGAGTCTTAGACACATAGCAGCTTGCCAGGGCTGTATGACATATTCCCCTCAAAGTGAGCTTATTTAAGACCACAGTGTCCAGTCACTTATCACTTAGGAAATGTATCCATTTCTCCATAAGCAAGTATTAGCTTTTAAGGGAATGATAATCTGGTAACAAACCACAGTCATAGGAAGTTTAAGTAAAGAGGATGTCTGAGGCAGAGCAAGCATGTGTAAACCTAACTGGGAATTGCACGTATATTGGGTGTAGTTGAGGACAGGAGTGGGAGGGATGGGGAAATGGAGAGAGGGGATACAGGGAGAGACACCTGGAACTGGAGGACATTTACATGTGGAATATGGAAAACTAGTGTACAGAAAACATCCTGAAATCTATGAACAGTATTGTGGTGGTTTGAAAAAGCTTGACTTGTGGTTAATGCCACTGTTACTAAGTGTGTTCTTGTTGGAATAGATGTGACCATATTTTATGAAGTCACTATGGAAGTTGGCTTTGAAATGTTCCTTGTAGCTGCTTGAGGATTACAGTCTTCTCCTGGTTTCTGTAGTGTTGGCATTTAATCTAGGCTCTGCCCCACAGATACCTGGAAATAGCCAGGTGTGCCTGACTCACTGTAAAAGGGGCTGCCTGCCTCCTCTTCTCTTACTTGCTCTCTTGTTCTTGCTCCTGCTCCTCTCCCTCCTCGTTCTTCTTCCTCCTCTCTCTCTCCATGTGCTCATGGCCAGCCTTTACTCCTCTCTGTCTCTCTGTCTCTCTACCTGTCTCTGTCTCTCTCTCTCTTCCTCTCTCACTTTCCCCGCTCTCTCTCTGTCTCTCTGTCTCTCCATCTCTTTCTCTTTCTCTCTGTCACCCTCTCTCTTCCTCTCTCTCTGTCTCTCTGTCAGTCTGTCTCTCTGTCTCTCTCTGTCACTCTGTCTCTCTGTCTCTCTGTCTCTCTCTGTCTCTCTCTCTCTCTCTCTCTCTCTCTCTCTCTCTCTCTCTCTCTCTCTTTCTCTCTCCTTCTGACTTTCTATCAACTCCCCTCCCCATGCCTCTATAAATTCTATTCTATACTATACCATCCTGTGGCTGGTCCCTCAGGGGAAAGGTATGCCTCAGCATGGGTTGGTGGAGGAACTCCCTTCTCCCAGACCTGACTGCACGTCTACCAAACATAATCTTTGTACCATTATCTTTTTATAAAACACAACACTTAGGAAGAGTATGTAGAATACTATTTCAATCTCCAGTGCCATGCCTGCCTAAATATTACCATTCTTCTACAATGAAGGTCATGGACTGAACCTCTGAAGCTGTAAGCCAATTTCAACTATATGTTGTCCTTTGTTGTCCAGACCTGTGGGACCTAGTTATTCGGGGAGCCGAGGGGAACCCAAGCCTGAAAGAGAAACAGGTGGGAAAAGGGATCAAGGCCAAGCAAAAGGGAGTCTTGTCAAAGCCTCTTAAATGAAAAGCAAAACGCCTGGTTTTGAACAGTCTATAAGAGGAAGTAGGGAGGGGCTGAGGGGGATGCTGAAAGCACAGAAGGAGGAAAGGTCATCCGGGAAGGATGTTGGCTGTGGCATTCAGCAGCGTTTCTGGAATGCTGGTTCTGCTTAGACAACCCCAGGTTTTCGGCCAGGAAGAGAACAAGTTGATCAGCTTTGTGTGAATAAGGGGGTGGTTCTGCTATAAACCTAAAGGTCAGTGGAATCTCAAGGTGAGAGCTGTTGAGGGTCTTATTTTTCCACAGTTTGGTCTCCTATATATCCCCCTTTTTTTCTTTCTTAAAGTTGGGGAATAGCTATGGAAAAAGGGTTGGTGGAGATCCTGTTTTAGGCTATGTGGCTTGCACCCCATGTCCAGCACCACAGTAACTAGGCCGTTTTAGGTCCTGCTAGGGCAGGGCCTCTGTCTTAGGCTATGTGAGTGGCACCCACTTCTGGCATCACATTCCACTCCAATGACTTAATCAGGCCCTTGGTGGTTGTGATGAGCGCCCAGGTAGTGGACCCACAATAATCCCATCATGGAGTCACCCTGCAGTCAATATGTGGTGTGCATCTAGCTCATGGCACCACAATATTCCCGTCTTTGGTGACTTCCACACCTTATGACCCTCAGCCACTATTAGGAGCCAGAGGTCACCCTCCCTTCACTGATGTCTCCACAGCTTATGGAACCAAGAGGGCCAGTGTCTGCAGCAAGGGTGGAGATTTGAAGGCCAATCGGTTGCTGTCTCTGTGTCAGAGGAAGATAGGTCTTTGGCTGAGCCTCGGCTGTCTAGCCGATGGTAGTGGATTGCAACTGGTTTGTTTAAGGCAGAATGATCTGTGATTTAACGAAACTGGTTGATCTGTTAAAATCCCAGGGGTCAAATGACAAAAGCAACAAAAGACCGACAAGCAGCCCCAAAAGGCTGGGGAGCAAGGTGGAGAGCCAGGGCACAAAGTCTCAGCATCTACATACTCTGGAAGCTATCATGTTCCTTCGACATTCTGAAAAAAAAAAAAACAAACCCACAAACATGCCTTCTTCTCTACACTCAGAGTTCCCTGGCATTAAAATTTAAAAATTTTTGTGGTATATAGAGATGCAATTCTCCCCTCTTTTATTATAAAAATACTGTTGTAAAGTTCAATGGGCCTGTTCCATAATATCTTGCCTCTGCGAATTTTGAGGAATCTCAGTAATATGACTAATATCAAGTTGTTAATAAAACATCTCAAATGACTGACTATAATAATCAGTTATAATATCCTTAATCTGATTTGGAACATTCAGTATAAAAAATAACATATGTAAAAACAGTTATAACTAGAAAGCTTGAAAGGCTGTCAATGGTCACATGTATATTTTTTGATTAATTTTTTTGAATTGCATTGTATAAATAATTGCAAAAGTTAAGAATTAGTAGCATTAAAAATAAACAATTTAAAGCAATTGTAAGCCATGAGCTATATATATATATATATATATATGTATATGTATATATAAATAAAAAATTTGATTTTTAACATTTTAAAAAGAACAGCTACAGCACCCAATTCAATTATCTTGTGCTGAAGCAAGGAGACGCTCAAAAGAATAAACATGTGATCTAATTATATGAGTTTTACTACCATAGTAGATGTATTTTTATAGGATGCATGTATAAATCTATAACAATATAAAAACATGTATAAATGCAAATTTGTAACAATTTATCTTTTAGATAACAATTATTAATTTTGTCAAAAAAGGCTTGCCACATAATAGATCAACCATCAATGTTTTCTAATAACCAATTTGATTGCTGTTTGAAACAAGGAACAAACATTTTCTGCCTTGAAAACAGAGGTTTAGGTCCTTCCAGGCAAGCTTAAGACGAGGTTAATATAAGATAAAGCCAATTAATATATCCTAACAGCCTTTAAAAATCATGTATATAAAAATTCTAAAAGTCCATAGTTAGGAGCAAAGGCCTATAATGAACATTCCATGAACATTATACACTGAAAAATTTAAGATCCTAGCTTCTTGTATTGAAACAGAGAAAAAACATTTTCTCTCACATAAGGTAAGGCTATTAGCCATTCCTCGAGGAAAAAACCTTCTAATTAAATTGCTTTATTGCTTCTTTAAAGTTAGGAGCAAATGCTTTTATAATTATTAAAATGTAAAGCAAAAAACAACCATTTAAATCCATAATAATTTTGTATGGAGTAGACAGGCCAAATTTCAAGGCCTTTATAAGTTCTACATAGCCTTATTGACCTTTCATAGATTTGAAGTGCATTTTAAACTGTACCTGGATAAGTTTTTCAAGAATTTTTTTTAGCCAAACATTTCCTAGGTGGGGCCTGTAAGGCAGGTACAATTTCTCACAAGCTTCCTCACAAGCTTCGGCTCTGACATTGCCTCACTGAGGAAGATCTAAGACCCACCTTGAGTCCTTGGCAAGGATGTTACATGCGGTTCCTCAAATGTAACGACCTTCTGAGCCTTTTATCTAAGACCAGACCCAAACCCACCTGTTCTGCAAGGACATTTTGAGAATTGAATAACAAAAGGAATCTATAATCTCAGGGTTTACAGAAAAATTCTACTCATAGTTTCATCGCAGTCAAAGGAGCCTGTTTGATATCAAATAAATTACCACTGAGATCTTCTTTTTAATCTTAAAGGGTTAAATTTTGCTCCTACCATTGTAGCCAATGAACTTGTGGAAAGGTAGCAATAGGCCTATAATGGCCACAGCTGTATCACTCTTAAAATTATCTTAATTACAAAATATGTTAAGAATCGTGAGCCTTTAACAAGACTGCAAACTGAAAACTGCAGCCAATGACACACTGGCAATTTTTATTGTAACTCAATTTTTTCTTGCAATATTAGAGCATAATTACAACTTTGGAAGCAAATCCTAATTTTAAACAATCTATTTTCTTTAAAATCAATGGCAAACGTATTATTTTTACAGCACAAGTATTGTCTGTCAGATCTTATGTTCAAGTGTATGACAGTGTTACTTATTAAAGAGACATTATTTTAAATCGTATTTCTTATAAGTCCAATCGCCAGGCCAAGATTCACACAAAACACCATGGCAATTTTGAAGCATCTTAGAGGCCTGTATTTCCTGGGTTGTGTCATGCCACGTGTAGCTAGTTAAGACAGCTCTGACACTGAATCACCAGTTTTAAACTAACCTTTTCTTAATAACACTATACCTTTAAATCATAACCAATTAATTTATAACTCTGTAGTCAAGATATGTGAAAACCTTATACCATTAAGACCAATTAAAAACAAGAATAAAGCAATTACACAAATTTCATAAGTTAAACCAAAGTTTCCCAAAACTCGAGGCTGGTAGCCTTTTTGAAAAGCGGCTTTTTCTCCAGCTGTGTTTGACTCCTACTTATGAAAGTGAGGCACCTTAAATTAGCTTCCTTTGTGTAAATTGCAGACTGGCAGGACTGCCAGCAGATAAAGCTGTTTTACCATTTTTTTTCTTTTTAACATAAAACATAAAAACAACGATCATTCAGGCAATCAAAACAATAGACAGCATAAATTTACACATATATGGACAGGTTTTGTGCACCAAAGACAGACAACAGACAGCGAGGGAACTTGATGTCTCAAGGAGATCAAAATATCTTAACCAGAACTAAGGGGATCTCCAGTAGGTTTCAGAGAGGAAACAGGACATCTCCCATTTTCCTCTCCTCCCCAGGATAGTTTTGAAATCGATTTCAACCATTTTTTTTTTGATACCACGTCCTACACATGGAAAAACTGCTTTTCTGAAACATGATTTTTCTCTTGTTTAAGATTTAATAAGGGGGAAGGGGGTGCCTAGGTGAACACACACACACACAGACATGGTATAGAATAAAGTTTGCTCAGGACAGAGGATGAAAGTTAATGGGTTAGATGAGACAGAGAAAGGCAGAGAGAGAGAGTGTGTAGATAAGTAGAGATTGGCCATGACCACGTGGAGAGGCTGGAGTGAGCGGCAGTCGGTCAGAATTATGGTAAAGAGCCACCTCCTCCTCCATGGTGGATGTATTCTCAAGACCTAAATGCTCCTTATCGTGGGGTCTGTTAAAGATTGGATTAATTAATGGCATATCAGAGGGGGATGGATCCCTCGGGAGCAGAGGATAAAGAGAAGTCACAGGAGCAGATGGCAGGGGCTCAGACCTGTCTATAACAACCGAGGAAGGTTTTGAAGAATTCTTTTTAGGGGAAAGCAAGGTCACTGAAGCTGCCCGAGACAAAGGGTGGAGGCAATATTCAGCGACCAACAAAAGCTGCTGTCTATCAGGGTCCTCATTCACACTCCCTATCACGAATGAGCTCCCAGTAAGAAAAAGCGGTGGCAGGAACAGCATCAGGGCCCTGCCTGGTCCATTTTTCATTTAGTTCTAGATCCACATTTTGCCATTTTTTTTATAGTGAATCTCTGGTCCGTCTATGATGAACCAGGGGCATGTCTGATCTATAAAAATAAAAAAAATTACCAAATCCTTCTTTTTAATTCAACTGCCCTTTCCCTGAGAGAAGCTTTCAGGTCTCTAATGAAGACCACTTCTTTAGACAATGGCCCATTTCTTATGGGACGGAAATGAAAACTTACTGAAGGAAACATTCTCTCATGAGCAGTGAAAGTGCTTCCTCCCAATGACTTCTTTGCCACAATGGCCTTCTCCGGTGGGATTTCCATCTGGCGAAGGTCCATACTTCAAGCAACACGTGGGGCGCCACTTGTCCTGACCCACTGGATCTAGTTATTTGGGGAGCTGAGGGGAACCCAAGACTGAAAGAGAGAAATGGGCAGGAAAACGGAGCAAGGCCAAGCAAAAGGGCAGGGGTCTTTAAGGGTCAAAGCCTCTTTAATGAAAAGAAAAATGCCTGGTTTTGAACACTTTGTAAGAGGAAGTAGGGAGAGGCTGAGGGGGATACTAAAAGCACAGAAGGAGGAAAGGTCATCCGGGACAGATGTTGGCTGTGGCATCCAGCAGCGTTTCTGGAATGCTGGTTCTGCCTAGACAACCCCAGGTTTTCAGCCAGGAAGAGAACAAGTTGATCAGCTTTGTGTGAATAAGGGGGTGGTTCAGCTGAAAAACCTAAAGGTCAGTGGAATCTCAAGTTGAGATCTGTTGAGGGTCTGATTTTCCACAGTTTGGTCTCCAACACTTTGTAACACTTATCTTGGTCTTGGTGTCTCTTCACACTATTAGAAACCCTAACTAATACCGTGACATAGGTAAGACGTCTATCAGTGGGACATATGGAATCTGGTCTGGCAATCTTTGGTAGTCAGGCAAGGCTTCTTTGGGAGGAAAATCATACCCTTTGGTTTTTTTTTTTTTTTTTTTTTTTTTTTTTTTTTTTTTTGGTTGAGCAGAACCCATGAGGATCTCCAAACAATCATATTCTGCCCTCATTGCCAAGGGAAACCTTACATAGTTCATTGACTGTAAGCAGGTCTATGCTGTGACTGCATGGAGATGCCAACCCAACATTCTAGTCTATTTGTTGTGAGAAGGTACTCTGTAAGCTACAAAAAGAGAAACATACACAAACATTGCCACAAATACTTCAACCAGCCATCAGTCATGCATGCATTAATTACAAGGGTACTGCAAGAGGAATGGTGGTGCAAACTTGTAGGAGTTGCTAACCAATGTTTGGTTTAAGTTGAGGTCCATGCCATGAAAGGGGTTCCCATCCTCTATATTTCCTGTACATGGAAACAGGATGGCTCAGAGACCTAATGATGAAGTAAATGTGAGTGGCCTAAAAGTCAATTATATGATTTGTAATTATATTCTGTAAACTTATATATTGGTGCTTTTTCCAGATCAGAGAGCATTCCTGTAGCAACAGATGAAATCAGCTTCAGAAAGACATAGCAAAGCATTATACAAATATAGAGACTAAATTGGGGGTCACATTCTGGTCCCTCCACTTAGAGAACAGGAACCCTGGAGAAAGATACAAGTCAGAAAGGATGGGAGACACCAGTAGAACATGGCCCATCAAACCAATAAAGTAGTGCTTGAATGGACTCACAGAGACTAAAGCAGAAAGCACAGGGCCTGTATGGGTCTGCATCAGGTTTTCTGTGAAGTTAAAAATATTATTTATTTAACACATGTTTTTGTCTTCTCCATGAGTTACTGATGAATAAACTTACTGTTTTCTGTTTTTTTCTGAACTGTAACTGTCTAGTTCAAATCGTCTGTTCTGGTCTAAATATTTCTCCAGTCTGAATGATTCGAACTTGCTTCTCTTGGCTTCTGGCTGAACCATTCTGCTTTGCCTCAAACTAACTCTGACAATCTTTTCAAATTTTCAGGCTTCTTCTCACTTTCTGGTTTGTTATCTTTTCACCTGCAACCTGAAAAACTGCCTCTCCCAACATCCACACTCTCAAATAGCCTCTCTTGTTTTTATGTTTTTTTTTTTTCCTGAGAGTTTGGCCTATCTTATCTCTCACTCATTCTTTCACATATTTCTCTGATTGTTACTTTGTTTGCCCCTCAATTCAACTTTACATTTAAACATGACAACTTCCTTCTACAAAATAACTTTGCTTTTATTGTTTGAAATTTAGTACACAAGGTGTGTACTAAATGTGTCTATATTTCAGCCAGAGGGATTAAATATGTCATTCTAGCCAGATCATACGGGTCTAGAAGAACTTTGGGATTAATCCCTTGACAGAGCAGCCATGTTGCTAGATTAAAATTCCTCTACATGTAATGGTTATTAGTTTGGTGGTTTTGGGAGACTGATAACAGTGGGAGGGGTTGTGCTTCTGACTCTATTTCCTATACCTGCTACTTTTTCCTCAAATTGGCTTGCTTTGGCCAGGCTCAATATGTAAGATTTTTACCTTGTCTTATCATACACTGTTTTGGAATGTTTAGTTGTAGTTGTCTTTGGAGGCCTGCACTTTTCTGAAGAGGAAACATATGGGGAATGGATTAGTGAGAGGGAAGTAGTGAGTGGACCTGGGAGGAATGTAGCGAGTAGAAAATTTGGTCTGTATGTATTGCATAAGTGAAGACTTTATTTTCAACTAAAAATATTTATCTGCATAAATTGTAAATAGAATTTGAAGATTAAAACTTCTAAGTGCTTCTTCAAGCTTCCTGAATTTTACCACTTTATGATTTTAATAAGAAGTACAAAGAACGAAATGAACTTATAAAAACTAAACTTATTATGTATCAAAAACTCTTTTCCATATATACTATTTAATATGTAAGACGAAATACTTTTTTAAAAGGTTGCTGCATGAGTCAAAAATAATTTTGTGATTGTCTGTGGCTGTGTCCTAGACAAGTGATTATCCAGATGTCAATGCTTTTGTCAAAGTCCCAATAAGTACCATATAATTACTCCTCTTCCCAATCATGTCTTTTGTACCTCCCCATCCATGACTTCTTGTCTGGCTTTCCTCCTGCCTCTGAAAATGAGAAAAGTTTCCCTGCCCTCCCTGCAACAGGGTGCATTGCAGATGATTTCTTTCCACACAATAGCTCAGCCTTATCCCCTGAGGACAGTGAACCTTGGTCTGAGATGCTCAAACTGGGCTGAGACTTAGATACCTAGGAACCTACACATTCTACCTTCCCGGAGAACTAGGATTTCACTCTGACTTGGTGGATAATTTGCTGTGCTGGGTCTATTACTTTGATAGTTGGAGCCCAATTTTGTTGTCTTAAAAAGCAGTATATGTCAATAGACAGATTTATAACTTACCAGAAAACTTTGAAAATGAGACTGCAACTGATACAATGGTGTTTTAAGGGACCATACTGTGGTGGATAGTTTTATGTCAACTTGACATAAACTAAAGTCATTAGAGAGGAGGAAACCTCAATTAAGAAAATTCTTTTGTAAGATTGTACTATAGTCAATGCTTTGAGCATTTTCTTAATTAATTATTGATAGGACAAGGGTAGCCCATTGTCGGTGGTGCTTCCCTGGGCTGGTCATCCTATCAGAAAGCAATTTGAGCAACCATGGGAAGCAGGGTTGTAATCAGCACCCTTCCACATCCTCTGCATCAGTTATTGCCTCCAGGTTCTTTCCCTGCTTGAGGTCAAAAGGCATGCAGTAGTCTCTTCAGGTATCCTAGACAGTGCCCTTGGGATCCAGGGCCCCTGATTCCAATACCCGAACCCTGCTTTAAATAAAATATGAGCCAGTATACATAGTAGAAATTTTCTGTTAAAATATATATATTGGAAGAGCAAGCCAGTAATTCTTCCTTGTCCTACTTTAGCTCCTGTTGCCTTCAGGTTCTCATCCTGCTTAGAAACGTTAACTTGGTGATCAGGAACACTCCTGGCCACAGTGCACCATCTCCAAGCAGCACAGGAAGCCAGCTATGCACCCAGCAGCCAGTGCAGAGGATACAACCTGCATAGGTGAGACTGGCCCTGCAGATCTGAGGATCCAGTCAGGAGGCCTCTGGCAGAAGCCTTCCAGTCTCCACCTCAGAAAGGGAACATCCCCTGCCACAGCACACCATCTCCAACTGGCTCAGGAAGTCAGCTATACACCCAGATTCATGGAGGAGACAGGCAGCACAACCTGCATCCAGAGTTGATTGGGGCTACAGAATTACATACCTAAATACAACTACAAGTTAGTGGGTTTTAGCCACCATCTTTGTTCCTGTGACTGTGTAACAGATTGGTAGGCAGGGATCACCAGAATAAAGGATCACTTGGGACACACCCCACCAGGACTCCACCTGCACCCAGGAATTCGGCAGCACCACAATTATTTGTGCCACGGGAAAGCAGGTCACCCAGGGTTGCTGAGATAGGTGTGAAGGCACACAGGAGGGGCAAGCACCAGCCAGTGACAGCAAGACCAACTAATACCAGATATAAACAGATGGCAAAAGGCAAACATAGTAATATTACTAACAGAAATCCAGGCAGTATGGCACCATCCGAACCCAATTCTCCCACAACAGCAAGTCCTGAATACCTCAACACACCAGGAAAGCAAGATTTGGATTTAAAATCACAGGTCATGATGCTGATGGAGGGCTTCATGGAGGGCTTCAAGAAGGACATAAATAACTCCCTTAAAGAAATACAAGAGAGCACAAGCAGGGAGAAGCCCTTGAAGAACTAAGGGAAAACACAACAAAACAGAGGAAGGAATTAAACAAAACCATTCAGGATCTATAGAAGGAGATGGAATAACGAAATCACAAAGGGGGACAACTCAGGACATAGAAAACCTGGGAAAGAAATCAGGAGTCATGGATGCAATCATCAACAACAGAAAACAAGAAATAGTAGAGAGAATCTCAGATGCACAAAATACTATCAAATCATTGACACAACAGTCAAAGAACACGAAAAATGCAAAAAGCTCCTGACCAAAAACATCCAGGAAATACAGGACAAAATGAGAAGACCAAACATAAAGATTATAGGTATAGAAGAGAGTTAAGATTTCCAACTTAAAGGGCCAGTAAATGTCTTCAACAAAACTATAGAAGAAAACTAAAGAAAAGAGATGCCCATGAACATACAAGAAACCTGCAGAACTCAAAATAGATTTGACCAGAAAAGAAATTCCTCCAGTCACATAATAAATAAAACACCAAATGTAGTAAACAAAGACAAAATATTAAAAGCAGTAAAGGAAAAAGGTCAAGTAACATATAAAGGTAGACCTATCAGAATTGCACCGGATTTCTCACCAGAGTCTATGAAAGCCAGAAGGTTCTGGGCAGATGTAATGCAGACCCTAAGGGATCACAAATGCCAACTCAGACTGCCATATCTAGCAAATCTCTCAATTACCATAGATGGAGAAACCAAGGTATTTTATGACAAAAACAAATTTACACAGTATCTTTCTACAAATCCAGCCCTTCAAAGGATAATGAATGGAAAACACCAAAAAAAAGAGGAAACCACACACAAGAAAAAACAAAAGCAAAAACATAATCTTCTCTCAACAAACCCAAAGGGAGATAACCACATAATCATAAAAATTACATCCAAAAATAACAGGAAGCAACAATAGCTATTCCTTAATATCTCTTAACATCAATGGACTCAGTTCCCTAATAAAAAGACATAGACTAACAGACTAGATCTGTAAACAAGACCCAACATTTTGCTGCATACAGGAAATGCATCTCAGTGTCAAAAACTATTGGAGTAAAAGGCTGGAAAACAGTTTTACAAGTAAATTGTCCCAGGAAACAAGCTGGAATAGCTGTTCTAATATCCAATAAAGTAGACTTTCAACAAAAAGTCATCAAAAAAGACACAGAAGAACACTTTATACTCATCAAAGAAAAAAAATCTACCAGGAATAACTCTCAATTTTGAAAATCAATGCCCCAAATATAAGGGTGCCCATATTTGTAATGGAAACCTCACTAAAGCTTAAAGCACATATTGTACCCCTCACAATAATTGTGGGTGACATAAACATCCAACTCTCTTCAATGGATGAGATCAGAGAAACACAAACTAAACAGAGACACAGTGAACATAACAGAAGTTTTGGACCAAAAGGATTTAATATGTATCTATAGAACATTTCATCCTAAATCAAAAGAATATACCTTCTTCTCAGCACCTCATTGTACCTTCTCCAAAATTGACCATATAATTTGTCACAAAGCAGACCTCAACAGATATAAGATCGAAATAATCCCACGCCTCCTATCATATCACTATGGAATAGTGTTGCTTCAATAGCAACAAAGCAACAGAAAGCCCACATACACATGAAAGCTAAACAATAATCTACTCAATGATAACTTGGCCAAAGAAGAAATAAAGAAAGAAATCAAAACCTTTTTAGAATTTATTGAAAATGAAGGCACAACATACCCAAATGTATGTGACGCAATGAAAGCAGTGCTAAGAGGAAAACTCATAGCCCTAAGTGCCTCCAAAAAGAAGCTAGGAAGAGCATACATTAGCAGCTTAATAGCACACCTGAAAGCTTTAGAACAGATTCACTCAATAGGAGTAGAAGGCAGGAAATCATCAAACTCAGGAATGAAATCAATCAAGTAGAAACAAAAAGAACTATACAAAGAATCAACACAACCAGAAGCTGGTTCTTTGACAAAATCAACAAGACCAATAAGCCTTTAGCCAGACTAACCTGAGGTCACAGAGACAGTACCCAAATTAACAAAATCAGAAATGAAAATGTTGAAATAACAACAGAAACTGAGGAAATTTAAAAAAAAAAAAATCAGATCCTACTACAAAAGCCTGTATTCAAAACAACTGGAAAATCAGGAGGAAATGGACAATTTCCTAGACAGATATCAACTATCAAAGATTAATGAGGATCAGCTAGACCTTCTAAATGGTCCCATAACCCCTAAAGAAATATAAGGGTTATTGACAGTCTCAAAGCACAGGACCAGATGGGTTTAGTGCAGAATTCTATCGCACCTTCAAAGGAGACCTAAGACCAATACTCTTTAAAATATTCCATAAATTAGAAAGAAGGAATATTACCAGTTCTATGAAGCCACAGTTTTGCTGATACTAAAACCACAAAAAGTTCCAACAAAGAAAGAGAACCTTAGACCAATTTCCCTTATGAATATTGATGCAAAAATAATGAAATTCTTGCCAACTGAATCCATGATCACATCAAAACAGTCATTCAACATGATCATGGTTCAATATACAGAGATCCATCAATGTAAACCACTACATAAACAAACTCAAAGAAAAAAACCACATGGTCATTTCATTAGATGCTGAAAAAGCATTTGACAAAATTTAGCATCCTTTCATGCTAAAAGTCTTGGAAAGAACAGGAATTCAAGGCCCATACCTAAGCATAATAAAAGCAATATACAGCAAACCCGTAGCCAACATCAAACTGAATGGAGAGAAACTTGAAGCTATCCCACTAAAATCAGGGACTAGACAAGGTTGCCCTTTCTCTCCATATTTATTCTATATAGTACTTGAAGTTCTAGCTAGAGAAAATAGATAGCACAAGTAGGTCAGAGGGATACAAATTTGAAGGAAGAACTCAAATTATCACTATTTGCATATGATATGATAGTATACTTAAGTGACCCAAAAAACTCGATCAGAGAACTCCTACAGCTGATAAACAACTTCAGCAAAGTGGCCAGATATAAAATCAAATCAAGCAAATCAAATCAGTAACCTTCTTACTCAAAGGATAAGAGACTGAGAAAGAAATTGGGGAAATGACATCCTTCACAATAGCCACAAACAATATAAAGTGTCTTGGTGTGACTTTAATCAAAGAAATGAAAGAGCTGTATGACAGGAACTTCAAATCTTTAAGAAAGAAATCCAAGAAGACCTCAGAAAATGGAAAAACCTTCGATGCTCTTGTATTGGGAGGATTAATATAGTAAAAATGGCCATCCTGCCAAAAGCAATATGCAGATTTAATGCAATCCCCATCAAAATCACAACTCAATTCTTCATAGAGTTAGAAAGAACAACTCTCAAATGCATCTGGAAAAAACAAACAAACAAACAAAAACCAGGATAACTAAAACTATTCTCAACAGTAAAAGAACTTCTGGGGGAAATCAGTATCTCTGACCTCAAGCAGTACTACAGAGCAATAGGGTTAAAAACTGCATGGTATTTGTACAGTTACAGGCAAGTAGATCATTGGAATAGAATTGAAGACCTGGAAATGAACCCATACTCCTACGGTCACTTGATCTTTGACAAAGGAGCTAGAACCATCCAGTGGAAAAAAAGATAGCCTTTTCAACAAATGGTGCTGGTTCAACTGGAGGTCAGCATGCAAAAGAATGCAAATTGATCCATTCTTATCTCCTTGTACTAAGCTCAAGTCCAAGTGGGTCAAGGACAACCACATAAAACCAGACACACTGAAACTAAAAGAAAAGGAACTGGGGAAGACCCTTGAAGACATGGGCACAGGAGAAAATTCCTTGAAGAGAAGACCAATAGCTTATGCTCTAAGATCAACAATTGGCAAATGGGACCTCAAACAATTACTAAGTTTCTGTCAGACAAAGGACATTGTCAAAAGGACAAAATGGCAACCAACAAATTTGGAAAAGATCTTTACCAACACTACATCTGACAGAGGGTTTTTATCCAAGATAAATGAAGAACTCAAGAAAGTAGACTTCACAGAGCAGAATAACCCCATTAAAAATGAGGTACAGAGCTAAACAAAGATTTTCACCTGAGGAATATTGAATGTTGGGGAACCACCTAAAGAAATGTTCAAAATCCTTAGTCATCAGGGAAATTCAAATCAAATCGATCCTGAGATTTCACCTCACACTAGTCAGAATGGCTAAGATAAAAAACTAAGGAGACAGCAGGTGCTGCCAAGGATGTGGAGAAAGAGGAACACTCCTCCACTGCTGGTAGGGTTGCAAGCTGGTACAACCACTCTGGAAATCATTCTGGTGTTTCCTCAGAAAAATGGGAATGATACTTCTGGAGGACCCCACTCCTGGGCATATACCCTGAGGATTACCCAGCATGTAATAAGGATACATGCTCCACTATATTCATAGAAGCCTTATTTATAATAGCTGGAAAGAACCCAGATGTGCTTCAATGGAGGAATGGATATAGAAAATGTGGTGTATTTACACAATGGAGTACTACTCAACAATTAAAAAATGAATTCATGACATTCTTAGGCAAATGGATGGAACTGGAGGATATCATCCTGAGTGAGGTAATACAATTACAAAAGAACACACATGGTATGCACTCACTGATAAGCAGATATTAGCCTAGAAGCTTAGAATACCCAAGACACAATTCACATATCAAATGATGCCCAAGAAGAAGGAAGGAGTGGCCCCTGGTCCTGAAAAGGCTCATTGCAGCAGTGTAGGGGATTACCAAAACAGGGAAGTGGGAAGGGGTGGATGGAGGAACAGGGCTAGGGAAGAGGGCTTATGGGACTTTCGGGGAGGAGGGATCCAGGAAAGGGGAAATCACTTGAAATGTAAATAAAGAATATATCGACTAAAAAATATTTAAAGCAAAAAAAAAAAAAAAAAAACCAAAAAAAAAAACAAAACCAAAAAAACCCCCAAAAAAAAACAAAAAACAAAAAACAAAAGAAAAGAAAAGAAAAGAAAAGAAAAGGCAATTGTTACAGATTAGACAGCAACAACATGGACTCTCAGCATTCATTCTGAGATCATATTTACCTTGATTTTTTTTAATTCTTTAGCAGATGCTTTTGAATTTTATGTGTTTTTTTTGTTTTGTTTTGTTTTTCTTTTGGTAACAGGATGGCATACCCCCCAAGGCTTTGTGGCACAAGCCATACTTAAAATTCTAATTTTCCTGCTTCAATTTGTCAATTGTTGGAATTATAGGCATCATTCACTCCCATGTCTCTATTTGAGCAGATAACTTTTGTTTCCTACATTATTAACCTCATTTGAATTTTTTCAGGAAAGCTAACAAGAAGTGCCAAACTATTGCAGTCAAGGACTTTTTTCTATACCACCCTCTTCAACATGTTCCATCCTATGGGAGGCTGAGAATTGCCTCCTCCAGATGATTCCTCGCCTGTTGTCTCACTATGTACCACATGACCCTTCTTTCCTTAACATGTGAACCAGTGCATTAGTCAAACTGACAGCCAGTAACTTCCCATGGGGTAGTGATCAGAGACAACAAAATTAAATCATAAAGATGTGTGATTTATGTGAAAGATACAGATGGAATTTCTGCCTATGAAAGGCAGCATTGTCTACAAAGAGGATGATAAGATCTTTAGGAATTGAGGATCAGTAAATGATTGTTACACATCTATCACATGATGGAGCATTGGGGACTGATTTCATGAAGAGTAATATTTATCTTTTTGGATATTTATTCCCTGCTTTCTTCATAGGTCTACCATGGCAGCATAGTGATCACCCTCACTCTGACTGGCCATCAGGCATATTCTGGAAATTGCCTTCAAAATATTCCAAACAGCCATTCTTCTTTTTGTGACCCACAAATAGTGACCACCAACATCTAGTGTCATCAGTGGGGCAACCATCTAAGAAAGTCATCATCCTCTGTTGGTCACATGATCCCACAAGGTGAGAAAGAGCCAGTCTGAGCTCAGAACCCTTAACTTATTTAAGGATGTGGAAAAATCACTGGAAAAAATATTTTTGCTCAAATCATCTATGAATTTTCCCTGTTTCTAGAAAAATCTGTATGCCAACAAGCAGAAACAGTTAATGTCTAATGTTTCATCAAGTGGAAATAAAGAATCTGTTTCCTTTTCTATTTTTAAAGAGAAAATGGAATTTAAACCCCCACCTCAGCTTTACTCAAGTACCTGCCCTCAGTTAATTCAAGCTTATGTATTATAAAGATGGGTGATAACAAATAGGCTTCTAGGTGTCTCTAACTCCAGGACAGCAGAGTCTAACCTTGCTTGTTTCCTCACCATTAGCTCTTATACATCTTCTCACATTGAACTCTTGAAATTGATTCTTTTTTCATGGATCTGTTCAGATGGACCCAAATAAAAAACATTGTCATCTGCAAATTATGCCTGCCACAAGCATGTTAATGTATAAGTGACTCTGCTTGTCCTCAGTGATACTTTTTCCTCCAAACACTCTTATGTGAATGATTGGCTATCTCTTCAGCTGTGCCTAAAATATATATGTGGAGGAATTCTACTTGCCTCTCAGTGTCAGTTTTTTGGGGGATATCAAGAGAATTGCCAATAGTTTTTATTTCTTCCCAAGAGAATTCATTTTCATGGCCAGGACGTGTTCATTTTTGATGCCTCATTTTTCAAAGACTATATTATAATCAAAGCTCCTACTTGCTTAGCAATATGTGAGTGAAGCAATTGAAACTTGACAGGAATTAGTGTGTATCTGTTGACTAGATGAGTCATAATGTTAGGGGGCCTCAGGAGATCCTTAAGCAGCTCTTCTCTTTCTCTACTTAAATAACTGACAGGACAAGGACCATTTGGTCGAGTACCTGCCTGAATTTAGCACAAGAGGACTCTTCAGCAGTGTGGCTTTTGCTGTGTCCAAAGCTCTATGTGATGCTCTTCTTTTTTTTTTTATCTCCTGGGGCTCCTCCTGGCTGTGTGTGATAGGCTTCAAGGGTGTGTCTGCTCTACTTGTCAGGGTACTGCCCAGGAATATAGCTGTCTTGGAGTCATCTAAGGTAACTTCAATAAAAACATTACTTAAATGAGTTGGGCAGGTGAGACATTCATTTGGTCTATACATTTTCTATGTCTGAGATGAAATCCTTTCTTGTCATCTTCTTGAGAAAAGTCATGTGAAACAAAGGACCAGTCAGTGACTGACAGTAAAAGATGACTTAAAGGCATTGCTAGTCTCTCTTCTGTGGTATGGAATGGTGTATCACCTAGTTATAATAATTGTGTGGCCTCTTTTATGGGTTATAATTTTTCAAATTGCTGTTGATCCATCTGCGTATGTTTGAACTTACCCAAAGCAGAATTACAACAGAAAATAGACATAAAGAATGAGTCTGTGTTGTTACATGTGATACAGCATCAAAAATACATAAAGATGGAGGATGATTTATGATTAACAGTGTGTTTTCTGACACTTGAGGTCAGGAACATAAGGGGAAACAGGCCAACAATCCCATCAGGTCAAAAAAATGCATTATGTAGGAAGTATGATATGAAGTATACTTGGACTTTCAGGGGTTTACCAACAATTTCCTATTCTGCTGGCACCCTCATTCCTTGTGGACACTATCCTTGTCACCGTGTGTATAGTGTTTGGCCAGTCTACCTGCTTCAATTACACTATGGCAAATATACTTACTAGATGGATTTGAGCAGTATCAGATAGGGCTTATAGGACCCTAGGCAGCAGCTGCAATACTAGAGTGGCCCTGCTGTGCTAGACTCAGTGGTGCCCCCCCCCCATGTTGACAGTGTCTTCACACTTTTCAGAGAGGACCACACAGTGTAGTGTTCCCATTCCTACCTGTAATAACCAGGGGTAGAGACAGGGAAGGTTTTGAGACTGGTGATCTTCAGATAATCACACAGTCTAGAAAAATGAAAAACCACTGGACAGGATATGAAGCAGAAGGGGGAAGCAGCAGAAGAAGCTGATTCTGAACTGAAGTTTTAAATATACATATATATATTTAAATATACATATATATATATGGAAGCCAGCAGAGACCCCGCCAGACTGGAAGCAGGCGACCCGCTGAGAATTGGAGCCAAGGAGTTCTCGGCCTGCCCTTTGATGTGACCACCTTCTGGGGGGCAGGGTTGTTCCCTAAAGACTATATATCTTGGTATAATAATATTAAAGTCAGTCTTGACCGGCACTGTCGCCTTGACTCAGTTTCTCTTTTGCCACCTTTCCGTCACCCCCAGAATTCTCTTTCAGGTATTCCGGTTCACATGTGGCTGCAGGAGGCTACATATTGGCGCCTGAACACGGACAGACCTGATACGGGAGAATTTCCTGAGGTGACCCTATCTGGCGAAGCTTCACAGAAAAAGTGGAAAGAAGATGGTATCCGCACGGTAAACAACCTTAGGAGTCAAATGCTAGCGCTAGTGTAAAATTTTATCCTTTGAAACTATTCTTGTGAGTGCAGAGGGATACGGTTTAGCAGGCAAAATTGTGCTGACCCGGCACAGTGGCTGCTTCGGATAGATTGATAGGGAAAAATGGGACAGGAAAGTTCGCGTGAAATTTGGGCCCGCAACATTCAAGAGTTGCTTCAGGCGAAAGGGATAGGGTTTGAAGAAGGAAGGTTAGAGGATTTCTTGGACCAAATATATTTTTGCTGTCCTTGGTTCCAAGAAAAATGAACGTTAAACGAGAGAACTTGGGAAAGAATTGGTAATTCGCTAAGGGCAGCCAAGGCAGATAATATTACCCTCTGCCTCTGGACACTTATAAAGGATATTATAGATGAAGGAGGCTTGGAGGAATTAGATATTATTCAAGAACTTGAGGAATCTCAAGAAGAAAGTCTGCCGGAGAGGACCTCTGCAAAGGAGGACCCTCCCCACTCTAAGTTACAAAAACGCGGAGATAGTGCTGATGAGCTAATTGTAAAAAAGGCAGCTCATCCCAAAAAGAGAACAGCTGAATCTCATGGGGAAGAATGAGCCCCTATCGTGTCATCTGCTCCGCCTATGACCTTGATGTCAGGAGACAAGATCCAGAGAGATATGCAGTTACAAAAGTTGAAGTTTAAAATTAAATTGCAGAAATTGACTAATGAATTACAGGAGCTAAAAAGGTTATCAAATACTAGAGAGAACAATGATTCTGAGACTTGCCAATTGCCACTAGAAAGAGTGATAAGCCAGGCTCGTGGAGAAGGGCAGGATACATCCAAACTCCTAGCTTTTCCTGTCCTTGAGATAGAAGACCAGGAAAATGTGATTAGACAATATCAGACTTTGGAATTTAAAGTGATAAAAGAATTAAAGGTAGCTGTAGCCCAGTATGGCCCTACAGCCCCTTTTACACAAGCTTTATTGGATACTGTGATAGAGTCGAATTTAACTCCACAGGATTGGAGAACCCTGTGTAAGGCTACCTTGTCAGGAGGAGATTTTTTGCTTTGGAGTTCTGAATGGCGTGAGGCTAGCAAAAGAACTGCCACCACAAATACTCAGGCAGGCCATCCAGAATGGAATGCTGATATGTTACTGGGAGAAGGTGTATATGAAGGAAATATTAATCAGATTGGGTTTCCCATCGCAGTGTATGCGCAGATTCCGATGGCTGCCCGCCATGCTTGGAATCTTTTACCATCAAAGGGAGATCTTAGTGGAAACTTAACAGGTGTCAAACAGGCTCCTGATGAGCTTTTCCAGGATTTTGTGGATAGATTGTTAAAAACAGCTAATAGAATTTTTGGAAATTCTCAGGCAGAAAATCCGTTGGTTACTCAGCTAGCCTATGAAAATGCTAATGCGGCCTGCCGGGAGGCGATCAGACCTCACAGGGAGAAGACAGACTTGGCTGGTTATATTCATCTCTGTTCTGAAATTGGCCCCTCCTATAATCAGGGTCTAGCAATGGCTGCAGCGTTGCAGGGAACCACCATCCAGGGAAAACTTTCGCAGAGACGAGGAAATAAAAGGTGTTTTAAATGTGGCAGTCTGGGTCATTTTAAAAGTGATTGCCCTGAAAACAGGGGTGCTATAAGCGGGCAATCAGGTTGTTCCCCAGGAACCTGTCCTAAGTGTAGGAAAGGAAACCATTGGGTTAAGGGATGCAAGTCCAAAACTAATATTCAAGGCAGACCCGTGTCGGGAAACGAGAGGAGCGGCCCGCCCCAGGCCCCCCGATTCATCCATGACAGACAGTTTATGGGGTAACACAGCTGCTGCCAAGCCAAGAAAATCTATCTTCGAGCTTGCCAAAGCAACACCAGGGAGCGCTGGACTGGACCTCAGCATTACCTTCCATGTCGTATTAACCCCAGAAATGGGTGTCCAGATCCTGCCTACAGGAGTTTTTGGACCATTACCTTAAGGAACTTGGGGATTACTGCTAGGACGAAGCAGTTCTACTGTAAAGGGGCTGCAGATTTATCCAGGTGTCATAGACAGTGGCTATGAGGGAGAAATAAAAATTATGGGTGCTTCCCCTCATGGTGTCATAACTATACCTGCTAACCAAAGAATTGGTCAACTTGTCTTGGTTCCTTTACATCCACTGCCTTCCAAATTCGTTAAAGATAAAAGAGGACAAGAAGGCTTTGGCTCCTCCGGAGTGTATTGGGTTCAATCTATTATCAATAAGAGACCTAACCTTAAATTGAATATTGAAGGAAAGGGTTTTGAAGGATTAATAGATACGGGAGCTGATGTAACAATTATTAAAGGACAAGATTGGCCATGTAGCTGGCCTTTGACAGAGACACTTATGCATCTCCAAGGCATCGGATATGCTAATAATCCAAAACAGAGTGCGAGACTTCTAACTTGGAAAGATAAAGAGGGAAATTCAGGGCAAACCCAGCCTTATGTTATGCAAAACTTGCCTACTACCCTTTGGGGAAGAGAACTTTTGTCACAAATGAATCTGATTATGTGTAGCCCTAACGAAATTGCCTCTAGGCAAAAGATAGAGCAAGAATCTTTGCCCGCTCAGGGGCTTGGGAAAGAAGGGCAAGGCACTAGAAACTTTAAAAGCCCCCAGCCAAACCCTAACTCTAGAAGTCTGGGGCATTTTCAGTAATGGCCACTATCTTGCCTGCATCCCACGCCAATAAAATTCAGTGGCTTAATGATAATCCTGTGTGGGTTGATCAGTTGTCCTTATCTAAAGAAAAAATGGAAGCCGCCTCTTTGCAACTGCAGGAACAATTGAAGGCGGGACATTTAAGAGAGTCTCTATCTCCATGGAATACCCCAATATTTGTTATTAAGAAAAAATCCGGTAAATGGAGATTGCTACAAGATTTAAGAAAGGTTAATGAAACTATTTTGCCCATGGGAACTTTACAAGCTGGTCTTCCATCTCCCGTGGCTATTCCTAAAGGATTTCATAAAATAGTCATAGATTTAAAAGATTGTTTCTTTACTATTCCATAGCATCCTGAGGATTGCAAAAGATTTGTGTTCAGTGATCCTTCTATTAACTTCATAGAACCTATGAAAAGGTATCAATGGACAGTTCTTCCTCAGGGCATGGCTAACAGCCCGGCTTTATGTCAGAAGTTTGTGGCACAGGCCATTCAGCCTGTAAGACAAAAGTGGCCAGATATTTACTTTATCAATTTCACAGATGATTTTTTAATTGCAGGAAAAAATCCTCAGACTTTGCTTTTATGTTTTAAAGATTTACAGCAAGCTTTAGCCGCTAAAGGATTGCAAATAGCACCAGAGAAGGTACAGACCCAGGATCCGTATAATTATCTGGGCTTTAAACTTACAGACCAAGCTATTTTTTCCCAGAAGATAATTATCCGCAGGGACAATTTAAAAACTTTAAATGATTTTCAGAAGTTATTGGGTGACATTAACTGGCTTTGGCCATATTTAAAGCTTACTACAGGAGAATTATGACCTTTATTTGATATTCTAAAGGGGAATGCTGATCCTACATCCCCTAGATTATTAACTTCAGAAGGACTTTTGGCTTTACAGACAGTGGAGAAAGCTATTGAAAATCAATTTGTTACCTATTTAGATTATTATTTACCTTTGCATCTGCTAATTTTTAATACGACTCATTCACCTACAGGTTTATTATGGCAAAAGGCTCCTCTGATGTGGATTCATTTGAGGGTGTCTTCAAGGCGTAATATCTTGCCATATTATGACGCAGTAGCCCAAGTAATTGTGCTTGGAAGAAAGCAGGCGCTAACTTATTTTGGCAAAGAACCAGCTGTTATTATTCAGCCTTATAATGTAGATCAATATGCTTGGTTAAAACAGCATAGCACAGATTGGTTGCTTGCTCAAATAGGCTTTGAAAGGACTTTAGATAACCATTATCCT
The DNA here is from genome assembly GCF_947179515.1 of Apodemus sylvaticus. NCBI lineage: Eukaryota > Metazoa > Chordata > Mammalia > Rodentia > Muridae > Apodemus > Apodemus sylvaticus. The sequence continues at coordinate 36,960,291 of NC_067495.1, forward strand.
CAAGACAAATTGATAAAGTTTTTAAATATGCATGAGGTTGTATTTCCTAAAATGACATCTTTACAGCCATTGCATAATGCTCTTTTAATTTTCACAGACGGCTCTTCCAAAGGAAGAGCCGGATATCTTATTAATAATCAACAGGTGGTCATAGAGACCCCTGGGCTTTCTGCTTAGTTATCAGAACTGACAGCGGTGTTGTGTGTCTTTCAATCTATAGATAGTACTTTTAATCTCTTTACTGACAGTGCTTATGTTGCATTTTCTATACCACAATTAGAAACCTGTGGCACATTTAATTTTAATACGCCAGGTGGATCCTTGTTTTCACAATTGCAAAGTATCATTCTTGCAAGGAAAAATCCCTTTTATATTGGCCATATACGAGCTCACTCAGGTCTTCCTGGACCTTTGGCTCAGGGTAATGAGTGCATTCACAAGGCTCTCATAGGAGAGGCCTTAGTTTTAGAACCTGTAGAAATGGTTAGATGTGATCATGATAAATTTCATCTTTCTAGCCATACGTTAAGACTCTGTCATAAGATCACAAAGGAACAAGCAAGAATGATTGTAAAACAATGCCCTAATTGTCTCACTTTAGCACCAGTCCCCCACTTAGGGGTTAATCCACGTGGCCTTATGCCCAATCAAATTTGGCAAATGGATGTAACTCACTATGCAGAATTTGGAAAATTAAAGTTTATACATGTTTGCATTGATACGTGCTCGGGACTCATTTTTGCCTCCCTGCATTCGGGAGAAGCCTCTAAAAATGTAATCGATCATTGTTTACAAGCCTTTAATACCATGGGATTACCCAAGGTCATTAAGACAGACAATGGACCAGCCTATTCTGGTAAGAACTTTATCTCATTTTGCAAGGAATTTAATATTAAACTTAAAACTGGAATTCCTTATAACCCAATGGGTCAAGGAATCGTAGAGCGTGCTCACCGCACCCTTAAAAACTGGCTTCTTAAAACAAAGAAGGGGAATCTATACCCCCCAGGTCTCCCAAAGCACATCTTGCCTTTGTCTTATTTGTTTTAAATTTTCTCCAAACTGATGCTAAAAGTCAGTCTGCAGCAGACCGACATTGGCACCCAGTTACTTCCAATTCCTACGCCATGGTTAAGTGGTGGGACCCTTTAACTAATACATGGAATGGTCCAGACCCTGTTTTAATCTGGGGGAGAGGGTCCATCTGTATTTTTTCTCAAGGAGAAGATGGGGCGCGTTGGCTGCCAGAGAGATTGGTAAGACAGGTAAATACACCCTAAAGCTGCTGGTAAGTATAATTAATTCACAAAGGCTTTCCCTAAGCCGCTTCCCACTTACTTGGGAAGAAAGGTTCCTTTGTGTTCTTGCAGTTAAGTTGCAAGCCAGGCCTCTTGCCTGAAGTCACAAATTTTCAATCAAATTAAACGTCTTGGGCCTTCAGATACTGACCAAACAGGTTTTTTCTCTTAATCTCCTTTTGTATTTCAAGCAGATAACACTCAGAAGATAAGCTCCTCCAGCAATGGCCGCCAGGATGAGGATGAGTGGTTATTATAGCCAGCCAGCCAGCTCATATCCACAGAGCATTTTCTTTACCAGTGGATCCTCAAAAAGGAGACTGCATAGTATTCGGAACTATGCATGTTTGTTAATATAACAAACATGGGCATCAGTTTGAGGTGTGAGGTGAGGCACTGCAAGGGAAAAGGAAAAAATCCTGTCTCCGGATTTCCCTGAAAAGCAAGTCCAGCTGCATGGGGGTTGACATTAAGAGACTGTCCTTAAATTATTAAGGCAGTCTATTTCCGCTCCCCTGAAAAAGATGTCGTTAATGTTTAAGGGGGTTGGACCTCTGTTTTCCCTCACTGGTGAAGGCCCATCATCCATTGGACGAATATACTTATATCCACTGAGTTGTTAAGAATTAATAATTAAGGGGGAATTGTCCCTTCCCCCACACCAGTGAGCTGGCTGGCAGCCCCCACTCTTCCGATGGTGTTATCTCTGGCCTTTGTTCCTTGGAAGAATAAGGCGCTTTCACCTTGACTACCAAGACGGCCTCAAGGCAGTCTCACCTGGAAGCCAGCAGAGACCCCGCCAGACTGAAAGCAGGCGACCCGCTGAGAATTGGAGCCAAGGAGTTCTCGGCCTGCCCTTTGATGTGACCACCTTCTGGGGGGCAGGGTTGTTCCCTAAAGACTAAATATCTTGGCATAATAATATTAAAGTCAGTCTTGACCGGCATTGTCACCTTGACTCAGTTTCTCTTTCGCCCCCTTCCCGTCACCCCAAGAATTCTCTTTCAGGTATTCCAGTTCGCATGTGGCCGCGGGCGGCTACAAGGAACCACCAGACTGACTTCCAGAGTGGTAGTAACAGCTTGCAACCTGACCAGCAGTGGAAGAGTGTTTCTCTTTCTCCACATCCTCACCAGCACCTGTTTTCTCCTGAGTTTTTGATCTTAGCCGTTCTGACTGGTGTGAGGTGAAATTTCAGGGTTGTTTTGATTTGCATTTCCCTGATGACTAAGGATGTTGAACATTTCTTTAGATGCTTCTCAGCCATTTGATATTCCTCAGGTGAAAATTCTTTGTTAAGCTATATACCCCATTTTTAAGGCTGTCTGGGGTCTACCTTCTTGAGTTCTTTGTATATCTTCGATATAAGCCTTCTGCCAGATGTAGTGTTGATAAAGATCTTTTCCCAATTTTTTGGTTGCCGTGTTGTCCTTTTGACATGTCCTTTGCCTTATAGAAACTTTGTAGTTTTATGAGGTCCCATTTGTCAATTCTTGATCTTAGAGCATAAGCTATTGGTGTTTTGTTGAGGAAATTTTCCCCTGTGCCCATGTCCTCGAGGGTTGTCCCCAGTTTCTTTTCTATTAGTTTCAGTGTTTCTGGTTTTATGTGGAGGCTCTTGACAGTACCCAGATTAACAAAATCAGAAATGAAAAGGGTGAAATAAGAACATAAACTGACAAAATCCAAAAAATGATCATATCCTACTACAAAAGCCTATACTCAGCACAACTGGAAAATCTGGATGAAATGGACAATTTCCTACAAAGATACCAATTACCAAAATTTAATCAGGATCAGATAGACCTTCTAAATGGTCCAATAACTCCTAAAGAAATAGACGTGGTCATTGACAGTCTCCCAACTAATAAAAGCACAGGACCAGATGACTTTAGTGCAGAATTCTATCAGACATTCAATGGAGACCCAATGGCAATACTCTTCAAACTATTCCACAAAATAGAAACAGAAGGAACATTACCCAGCTTGTTCTATGAAGCCACAACTTTGCTTATACCAAAACCACACAAAGATCCAACAAAAAAAGAGAACCTTAGACCAATTTCCCTCATGAATATTGATGCAAAAATACTCAATAAAATTCTTGCCAACTGAATCCAAGAACACATCACAGCAATCATTCACCATGATCAAGTAGGCTTCATCCCAGTGATGCAGGGATGTTTCAATATACAGAAATCCATCAATGTAATCCAGTACATAAACAAACTCAAAGAAAAATCACATGGTCATTTCATTGGATGCTGAAAAAGCATTTGACAAAATTCAGCATCCTCTCACATTAAAGGTTTTGGAAAGAACTGGAATTCAACGTCCATACCTAAACATAATAAAAGCAATATACAGCAAACCAGTAGCCAACATCAAACTAAATGGAGACAAACTTGAAGCAATCCCACTAAAATCAGGGACTAGAAAAGGCTGCCTTCTCTCTCCATATTTATTCAGTATAGTACTTGAAGTTCTAGCCAGAGCAATTAGACAACACAAGGAGGTCAAAGGGATACAAATTGGAAAGGAAGAAGTCAAAATATCACTATTTGCAGATGATATGATAGTATAGTCAAGCGACCCAAAAAACTTCAACAGAGAATTCCTACAGCTGATAAACAACTTCAGCAAAGTGGCTGGGTATAAAATTAACTCAAGCAAATCAGTAGCCTTCCTATACTCAAAGGATAAACAGGCTGAGAAAGAAATTAGGGAAATAATATCCTTCACAATAGCCACAAGCAATACAAAGTGTCTTGGTGTGACTCTAACCAAACAAGTGAAAGATCTGTATGACAGGAACTTTAAGTCTTTGAAGAAAGAAATTGAAGACCTCAGAAGATGAAAAAATTTTCCATGCTCTTGTATTGACAGGATTAATATAGTAAAAATGGCCATCTTGCCAAAAGCAATCTACAGATTCAACACAATCCCCATCAAAATCCCAACTCAATCCTTCCTAGACTTAGAAAGAGCAATTCTCAAATTCATCTGGAATAACAAAAAACCCAGAATAGCTCAACTGTAAAAGAACTTCTTGGGGAATCAGTATCCCCTACCCCAAGCAGTACTACAGCGTAATTAATTATTTTAAAAACTGTATGGTATTGTTACAGTGACAGACAAGTAGATCAATGGAATAGAATTGAAGACCTAGAAATGAATCCATAAAATTGTGGTCACTTGACCTTTGATAAAGGAGCTAAAAACATCCAGTGGAAAAAAGATAGCCTTTTCAACAAATGGTGCTGGTTCAACTGGGGGTCAGAATGCAAAAGAATGCAAATTGATCCATTCTTATCTCCTTGTAACAACTGCCCTTTCAAGAATAATTATTATGTAACACTTTGTGTGAGAGCTCCAATTTCCATGAATACCATCTCCTTTTGAAAGCAGGCTAACACCAAAATCCAGAGTTGTTATGAATAAGCAATAATGTTTTCTTTACCATATGTTTGTCATATCTAGACATATGAGAGCAGTGTAACTTGACATTTATTTACTGTTCCATCAACAGCAGTTTAGGCAGCCCAAAGTTCAAATGATAGAACCAGAAGATCAAAGCCATCTGTGAGTCTGAGACAGGAAATCCCTACCAAATTATATGTAAATTTCTGTGCCTTAGATGACTTCACAATATGGATGAAAGCATGTCAGGCTCATAAATGTATTTGCTCAAAGAATATTTTCTGGTACTGAGGATTTACATCTCAATTTGTGCTTGTCTATCAGCTGTTACTTTACCTAATACAAAATTAATGGATCAACCTCTTACCATAATAGCATTTGTACTTCTATCATAGCTTTGTTTTCATGTTCTGGAAATCTAAAGCATTTATGTGACATAATTGTATTGACATAATTGTATTGACATATTGTGTGACATAAGTGTATTGTGGTATTTATTTATTTTTACATCCTAACTGTAGTTTCTCTTCTCTCTTCACCTCATTCCTCTCTTCTTCCCCTCTTTTCTCTCAATATACCCTAGTAACTCATGATTATTAGTATTGATATGCACATTATTAATATGAATTATTGTATAAATATATATCATTCTAAGAAGATTACATGGACATTGAGCTAAAGTATAAGTTGTATATACATTTTATTTTTTATACATACTATCAAAATTGTTTTTAGAAATTACTTAGATAGTTTACATTCTCATAAATTTACAGATAGTTTTCAACACAGATTCTGTAAAAACAATATACAAGAGCCTACCAAAGAGAACAGACAGGAAGAACTCAGGGTATGCAGAGTATTGCAAAGATCCAGATTGTAACTCTGTGGTAAAGCCAATCTTGGGAATCTGCAGGTTCCTTGCCACTCAACCATGTGTCCATTTTCATGTGTACACTGGGAAAGAAAGAGAAAGAAATGAAGTGGGCAAAGGGTACAAGGACAGGACTGTATACCATTGCTCTGAGGTCTCTGTGATTAAGCCTGATGGATGAATATACCCAAGGCATTCCAGACACTCAACCTCCTTCAGAAATTCCTCCTATATGGATTATTGATGTACCTCAATTGATTAATAACGATATAATCCTGTATAAGCAGCATCCTTAGTTGACTCCAGTAGATTACAATACCCTACCTATTATGCAGAGCCTGTAAGACATACTGAGTCCAGCAGAGGAATGGAAATTAATTTTTCATAGAACTTCATTGAAGCACTCTATATGAGAGAATGAGTTGGCAAGTGATGACTGACAACTGAGTCATGCAAAGGATATAACAATGAGCTCTGACAAGTACTGTTCAGTTGCATGAGATTGAGAAAGTGAATATAGAATGCATAGCACTAGTTATTTCCCAAATGTAGAGGAAGTCTTGGCTATGGACTGCTCTGAAAAAATTCTCCAATTTTTGTCTTTGCTTCATACTGTTTCCTGTGGCTTCTCAGATCTGGACACAACTGGAGACAGTCATCCAGTGGGTATGGCAGCTGGCCTATATTGTTCATAGCTACCTGTCTGGGATAAAATGTTGTCCTTATGTACTGACCTTTGCACAGTTGAAGAAAACTCTCTAGAGATGGCATGGGTTTCCTTGTTAAGCTAAAGTGTTAGATAGGATGCAGTATAGGAGGCTCCATGTACTATCCTCTTAAGAGTATCCAAATCTCTAAAACAGTGTTTGGCTTGAAGAAAAAAACATACCCATGATATGGCAATGATAATTTTCTTGAAAATTCTGAAGGGGACAGAATGTTTACATGGATGCTAGAATTTCGTCATAAGGTCAGAAGACCCAGGTGCTGAGAAGGTTCCACATTTTGAATTAAGGAATTGATCCATTAGGTCACATTCCAAACATACCTTCCTTTTAATTACTGGAACACATGATTGTAACCTACATGAAAAGGGGACTTTTTTGAACAACAAAGGGCCTAAATTTGTACAGAAAAATTATTGCTATGACTGAGTGCTGCAAAAATTCAGATAATTCAAGTAATAATATAGCTCAGTGTCACAGGAAAACAAGAACATTTCATGTCCTAAATTATGCATTCTAGAATAATAATCAGGGTATGGGCAAAAAATTAATTAAATGGACAGTGAAAGAATACAGAAATCAGTAAAATAAATTGTTGGGTATTTTTTAAAAAGATGAAAAGGATTTGATAAACCCTTAGCTAAAGAAAAAGAACACTAACAATAAAATTAAAGATTAAAGGGAAGCATCACAACAAAACCAGTGGAATTCAGAAGATTTTGGCAAATACTTTACAATTTGTGTTACAAAACTCAGGAAACAATGAGAATAAATAGATGCATTTTGACACATATAATCAATCAAAATTAAGAGGATATAAAATTTTAAGCAAATCAATTACAGACAATGTGGCTGAAGATGTAATTAAAAATCCCCTATGGTTGAACTCACTGTCAAAGTTTACCAGGCTTCTACAGAGAATTTATACCAATGCTTTCACCTCACCCCTCAAAATAGAAATGTAAAGAATGCTATGAAATTCATTCTGAAAAGCCAGTATTACCCTAATATCAAATACTCATATAAAGTCATTGATGAAGCCTCCTTAGTTAGGAGGTTCTCCAGCACAGGAATGAGGATTGAAAAGAAAGAGACAATTAGACAACACTGCATCATGACCTCTGTCAATTCTGAGACTGAAGGCATGTTTTTTTCCCAATCCACTTTTATACCATTTTAATTACATGAAAGTATTAAGGGCAAACAGTACAATAAACACAAATAATCAAGGAACAAACAAGGCAATAAGCAAAGTCTTATGATCACTCCTGAGATAGCTGTTTCTAAGGGCTTGTAAAGATGACCAAAATGTCTGAGCCTATGTCCTTGTCCAAGTCCCAAATCATATTCTTGCCTAAAGCCTTCTTCTTTAATTCCACCCTAAACTTAGATTTCTGCCTGAGCTTACTTCCCTGTCATGGCCGAATGTCAGATTCCTGCCAGAAGCCCATTTCTTTGTCCTTAGTCAATGTCAGATTCCTGCTAAGTGACCCCCAAAGCTCTTGACAAATCATACTGTATTCATCCATGAAATCGTGATTGACAATTTCAAAAATATGTGGGCACTACAGGTCACTGTATTGTGTCCAGCTACAAAGAGAAAACCATCTGACTATACTCAGTAGAATTTAGCAAAAAACAAGGACAAGAAAAACAAGAGAAAATAGCTCCTATTAGTCTTACATTTACTATTAGCATACATTTTGCTTTTCAGTGCTATGTATTCCAGTTAAATCATTACAAATTTTACACCCATTTGCTATGTGTGATGATGATTATTGTCAATTTGTTACAACCTGAAATCACTTAGGCAGAGGAAACCTTAATTTGAAATGACCATGATTCAGGTTAGTCTGTGTCCATATCCTTGAGAAGTTGTCTTAATTTACAATTGATATGATATGGCATGGCCTTATCAATTTTGGGCAATATAACATTTTTGGAAGTTCTGTCACTAGAACTGATTTAGAAAACTGAGCATGTGCCTGTCATCTACAAGCAGGAATCTGCCACAATTGCTTTTTTAGTTTATGTTTAAGTTCTTGCATTGATTTCCCTCAATAAAGGAATAACCTGGACATTTAAGGTAAATAAACCCTTTCTTTCCCAAGTTACAATCTAAAATGCATTGCAAGAAAATAATGTCTGTAAAGATATAATTCTCCAGACCTTAATTCTGGTTTTGTTTTTTGCCAGATTTATATATAGCATCATCATCATTTATGTTGGGAGATGTGGAAGTGCCTGTATACCTGACAAAGCATACATGTGAAAGTGAGTGATCAACATTCAGAACATGATCCTTGCCTTGTTTTGCAGGTAAGGTAGTTTTTCTCTTTCTGCTTCCATATGTACTCCAAGCTACCTTTACCATGAGCTCCTACATGTTTCTTACTACCTACCTCTCTATATGAGTGCTGGAATTAGAAATGTGTAGCATTTCATGTGCATTCATTCATCTGTGGGATCAAACAGTGGTCAACTTGCTTGTATACCAAGTTTATTTATTTATTTATTTATTTATTTATTTATTTATTTATTTATTTATTTAAATTCCAAAGGTCCCACCATGGCTATCCCCCTGGTCCAGCCACATCAAGATTCTGTCAGATCAGGCACATCATCTCCCACAAAAGTAAAAAAAAAAAAAAAAAAAAAAAAAATCAGAAAATCGGTCATGGAGACTGGGCTGCATGTCTGCTACATATGTGCCCAGGGCCTCATTCCAGCCTGTGTATATACTTTGGTTGGTGGTTCAGTCTTTGAGAGCTCCCAGGGGTCCAGGTTAGTTTATTCATTTGCTCTTCTTGGGTGATTACCTTCCCTTTCAAAACATTCAATCCTTCCCCAACACTTTCATAAATGTTCCAAACCTTGGTCCAATATTTGGTTGTGGGTGTCTTAAACTGTTTCACTCTGCACAGGGTAGACACAAAAACACAAGTAATTAATCATCTCATATAACATCCAAAAGAAGAAAAGAACACACACACACACAGAGAGAGAGAGAGAGAGAGAGAGAGAGAGAGAGAGAGAGAGAGAGAGAGAGAGAGAGGGAGAGAGAGAGACAGAGAGACAGAGAGAGAGAGAGAGAGAGAGAGAGAGAGAGAGAGAGAGAGAGAGAGAGAGAGAGAGAGAGAGCTTGTCACTTTAGAACTTACCTTCGAAGCACAACTGCTGGGCACAGTTATCTCCAACCCGGACAAGTGTGCCCTTTTCTAACTTTTCATTTGCCCTAAACATAGTGGTTATTTCAACCTAGCCCCCTGCCAAACATCCTTTGCTACCTGCCTGTAGTGGAGGCCACAGTCCCTGCTCCCCTAAGAGGTTATATGATTGCTATGTTCTTCTTATTCCACAGCATGGCAAAAAAGACCCTTTCCCTTCCCTGTATCTCTTTTTCCTCTTCAGACCTGAAATTCCCACCTGTACCTTCTGCCCAGCAATTGTCTCCCTGACTTCTTTATTGACAAATCAAGTATCAATTATGGAACAAGACCTTAGTATCATAACCTCCCCTTATAGGAACACTTCCACATTGGGACGGGAGTTGAGTATTCTTATAAAGTTTCTTTCTTTCTTTCTTTCTTTCTTTCTTTCTTTCTTTCTTTCTTTCTTTCTTTCTTTCTTTCTTTCTTTCTTTCTTTCTTTCTTTGTCTTTCTTTCTTTCTTCCATCCTTCCTTTCTTTCTTTCTTTCTTTCTTTTTTTCTTTCTTTCTTTCTTTCTTTCTTTCTTTCTTTCTTTCTTTCTTTCTTTCTTTGTCTTTCTTTCTTTCTTTCTTCCATCCTTCCTTCCTTCCTTTCTTTCTTTCTTTCTTTCTTTCTTTCTTTCTTTCTTTCTTTCTTTCTTTCTTTCTTTCTTTCTTTCTTTCTTTCTTTCTTTCTTTGTCTTTCTTTCTTCCATCCTTCCTTTCTTCCTTTCTTCCTTTCTTCCTTTCTTTCTTTCTTTCTTTCTTTCTTTCTTTCTTTCTTTCTTTCTTTCTTTCTTTCTTTCTTTCTTTCTTTCTTTCTTTCTTTCTTTCTTTCTTTCTTTCTTTCTTTCTTTCCTCCTCCTCCTCCTTCTTCTTCTTCCCCTTCTTCTTCTTCCCCTTCTTCTACCCCTTCCCCTTCCTGTTCTTCTTCCCCTTCCCCTTCTCCTTCTCCTTCTCTTTCTCCTCCTTCTCCTCCTTCTCCTTCTCTTCTCCTTCTCCTTCTCTCCTCCTCTTCTCCTTCTCCTTCTCTCCTCCTCCTCCTCCTCCTCCTCCTCCTCCTCCTCCTCTTCTTCTTCTTCTTCTTCTTCTTCTTCTTCTTCTTCTTCTTCTTCTTCTTCTTCTCCTCATTCTCCTACTTTTGCTCTCAAATTCTCTGGATCCGTGGTGCTCCAGATCCCACTTGTCTATTTCACTTTGTGCATGCACTCATTTTTTCCTTTTGCATTTTAGTATTTGGTACATCTACTCTTTTGTTAGTTTCACATAATGAACTCAGTGAAAATAAGTTACCAGGGAACTAGGTTAATAGCCCCCTATTCAGGACTCAGATTAATATTAGTAGAGGGTCATATGGGTTTTTGAAGTTCCTCACAATGGGCATTGAAAATTCCTTAATCACAATGGAATACTACTACTTAAATAGGAAAGACAGGCTACATACTTTGGTGGATGACTCAAGAATCACAGTGATCTTTTCTTTGGTACTCTGGGGGAACTTCAGAGATGGTATCCCAGTAAAACATTACATAATTCTAACTGAAAAATGTAGATGTGGAAGATACTCACCATAATCAATTTGGTTTCATACCAGATATGCTGGGTGGGGTCAAAAAATGTAAATTGACCAAAAACCACATGATTTTCTCATGAGATGTAGAAAATCCTTTGATAAAAATGTAGTACCTTTTCATGATAACATCCTGCTGACACTAGGGATATGATGGAAATATCTCAATGGAATAAAGGTCATATAAAGCAACCAAATAGCCAACATTATAAACAGCAAAAACTCAAAGCATTCCAAGTAAGTTAGGGGGTCTAGTCATAAATGACAATTCCATTTATGACAGTTAATCAAACACAAGGTTTTAAGGCTTAGCTAGAGCAATGGGGAGAGTAGAAGACACATGAATTGGAGAAGAAATTAAAGAATATTTGCAGATGATACAATTATTTAGAAACATAATTTATCTAAAAACTCTACCAGGAAGTATCCCCCAATGATAAATATATTGGACACAGTATAGTACAAATAAAACAAAAAAGAGTAGCCATATATTAGTTAAATTCCCAGTGACAACCTTGGGTTACATCAATATATTTGTTGAAGAGGCCCTATTAGTATCTAAAACACTACAGGACATTATCACTGCCATCAGGTATTCACCATAAGTATAGATGGGAAGACTTCATTGCTGAAGACTACCTGCTTTGGTTTTAGGATACAAAAAAAATGAATATGGGACCTAATAGGAAACTCTCTTTTTGCTTTTTTGTTTTCTTATTCTTCAAGGGGATGTACAGGATGCTGCAAAAGAAAAGACATCAATAGACTTGCGCATACCTGGAATCTGCATGCTACAAAACCAATCCAAAAAACAAGATGTGTCCTACTGCAATAGCAGTAAGACTGCTTAGGAGTGTGTTTTTTTAGGTGCTTATCAGCCATTCAATATTTCTTAGTTGAAAATTCTTTGTTTGAACATGCTGAACCATGTTAATAGAAGCCCTATTTAATTCTTTCTTTCATTCTGATTTTCTCTTTTGTCCATTTTTAAATTTTTATTTTCTGTATTCTTTGTTTACATTCCAAATGACTTTCCATTTCCAGGTTCTCCCCTCCCCATAAGTCCCATAAGACGTCTTCCCTTCACCCATTCTACAATCAACACCCTCCCAATTCTCTGTACTGGTAATCCCCTACAATGCTGCATCAAGCCTTTCCAGGACCAGGGCCCTTTCCTTCCTTCTTCTTGGGAATGATTTGATATGCGAGTTATATCTTGGGTATTCAGAGCTTCTGATACCACTATCAGAATATCCACTTATCAGTGACTGATTTCCATGTGTGTTCTTTTGTGAATGAGTTACCTCACTTAGGATGATATTTTCCAGTTCCAACCATTTGCCTAAGAATTTCATGAATTCAGTGTTTTTAATTACTGAGTGGTATTCCATTGTGTAAATATACCATATTTTGTGTATCCATTCCTCCATTGAGGGACATCTGGTTCTTTCCAGCTTCTGGCTATTATAAATAAGGCTGCTATGAACATAGTAGAGCATGTATCCTTATTGCATGCCAGGGAATCCTCTGGGTAAATGCCCAGGAATGGTATAGGAGGGTCCTCCAGAAGTGTCATGCCCAGTTTTCTGAGGAACCACCAGACTGATTTCCAGAGTGGTTGTACCACCTTTCAATCCCACCACCAGCAGTGGAGGAGTGTTCCTCTTTCTCCACATCCTCGCCAACACCTGCTGTCTCCTGAGTTTTTCTTCTTAGCCATTCTGACTGGTGTGAAGTGAAATTTCAGGGTTGTTTTGATTTGCATTTCTGTAATGACTACTGATGTTGAACATTTCATAAGCTGCTTCTCAACCCTTCAAAGTTCTTCTGGTGAAAATTCTTTTTTTTTTTTAGCTCTGTACCCCATTTTTTAATAGGGTTATTTGGTTCTCTGGAGTCTAACTTCTTGAATTCTTTGTATATATTGGATATTAGCCCTCTGTCAGATGTATGGTTGGTGAAGATCTTTTCCCAATTTGTTGGTTGCCATTTTGACCATTTGACAGTGTTCTTTGCCTTATAGAAACTTTGCAATTTTATGAGGTCCAATTTCTCTATTCCTGATATTAGAGCATAAGCTATAGGTCTTCAGGAATATTTCCCCTGTGCCCATGTCCTCAAGGGTCTTCCCCAGTTTCTTTTCTTTTAGTTTCAGTGTGTCTGGTTTTATGTGGAAGTCCTTGACCCACTTGGAGTTGAATTGAGTACAAGGTGATAAGAATGGATCAATTTGCATTCTTCTGCATGCTGACCTCCAGATCAACCAGCACCATTTGTTGAAAAGGCTATCTTCTTTTCCACTGGATGTTTTCAGCTCCCTTGTTGAAGATCAAGTGACCATAAGTGTGTGGGTTCATTTCTGGGTCTTCAATACTATTCCATTGATCTACCTGTCAGTTACTGTACCAATACCATGCAGTTTTTAACACTATTTCTCTGTGTTAAAGTACTGCTTGAGGTCCAGGATATAGATTCCCCCGAATTTCTTTTACTGTTGAAAATTAATTTAGCTATCCTGGGTTTTTTGTTATTCCAGATGAATTTGAGAATTGTTCTTTCTAACTATATGAAGATCTGATAGGAGACATGGGATTAGTTCAGTTTTCTTATATTTGTTGAGGTCTGTCTTGTGACCAATTTTATGGTCAATTTTGGAGAAGGTACCATGAGGTGCTGAGAAAAATGTATATTCTTTTGCTTTATGATGAAATGTTATATATATAAAATCCAATTGGTCCAAAGCTTCAATTAGTTTCACTGTGTCACTGTTTAGTTTGTTTTTCTGATTGGTCCATTGAGGAGATTGGAGTGTTGAAGTCACTCACAATTATTGTCTTAGGTTCAATGTGTGTGTTGAGCTTTAGTCAAGTTTCTTTTACAAATGAGGGCGTCATTGCATTTGGAGCATAGATGTTCAGAATTGAGAGTTCTTCTTGGTTTCTTGGTTGGCTTTTCCTTTGACCAGTAAGAAGTGTCCTTCTGTGTCTCTTTTGATGATTTTAGGTTGAAAGTCAATTTTATCTGATATTAGAATGGCTACTCTGGCTTGTTTCCTGAGACAATTTGCTTGTAAAATTGTTTTCCAACCTTTTACTCTAAGGTAGTGTTTATCTCTGACACTGAAATGTGTTTCCTGTATGCAGCAAAATGTAGGGTCCTATTTACGTATCCAGTCTGTTGGTCTATTTCTTTTTATTGGGGAATTGAATCCATTTATGTTAAGAGATAATAAGGAATAGTGATTATTACTTCCTGCTATTTTTATGTTATTTTTATATTTGAGTGATTATCTTCTTTTGGGTTTGATGGAAGAAGGTTACTTTCTTACTTTTTCCAGGGTGTAGTTTTCCTCCTTGTATTGGTGTTTTCCACCTATTATCCTTCATAGGGCTCGGCTTGTGGAAATATATTGTGTAAATTTGGTTTTATCATGGATTATCTTGGTTTGGCCATCTATGGTGATTGAGAATTTTGCTGGGATTAGTAGTCTTGACTGGCATTTGTGTTCTCTTAGATTCTGTATGAGATCTGCCCAGGATCTTCTAGCTTTCATGGTCTCTGGTGAGAAGTCTGGTGTGATTCTGATAGGTCTTCCTTTATATGTTACTTGGCCTTTTTTCTCTTACTGCCTTTAATATTCTTTTTTTGTTTAGTACATTTGGGGTTTTGATTACTATGTGATGGGAGGTATTTCTGTTCTGGTCCAGTCTGTTTGGAGTTCTGTAAGCTTCTTGTATGTTACTGGGCAACTTTCTCTTTAGGTTAGGAAAGTTTTCTTCCATAATTTTGTTGAAGATATTTGCTGGCCCTTTAAGTTGTAAATCTTCACTCTCATCTATTCCTATAATCCTTAGGTTTGGTCTTCTCATTGTGTCTTGGATTTCCTGGATGTTTTGGGTTACAATCTTTCTGCATTTTGCATTTTCTTTGACTGTTGAGTCCATGGTTTCTATGGTATCTTCTGCATCTGAGAATCTTTTTTCTATCTCTTGTATTCTGTTGTTGATATTTGCATCTATGGTCCCTGATTTTCTCTCAAGGTTTTCTATCTCCAAAGTTTTCTCCCTTTGTGATTTCTTACATATTTCTACTTCTGTTTTGAGATCCTGGATTGTTTTACTCAGTTATTTCACTTGTTTGTGTTTTCCTTTAATTCTTTAAGAGATTTTTTGTTTCCTCTTTCATGACATCTGCCTGTTGACACAAGTTCTCTTGTATTTCTTTGAGTAATTTTTGCACTTCCTCTTTATTGCCTTCTATCTGTTGACCCATATTCTCCTGAATTTCTTTAAATGGTTATTGTGTATCCCTTGTAATGGCTTCTACCTTTTGATTCATGTTCTCATGCATTTCTTTAAGAGATTTTTTTTATGTCCTTCTTGTGTTCCTCTAACACCATTATGACCAATGATTTTAAAACCAAATCTTGTTTTTCTGGTGTGGTGGGGTATCCAGGACTTGCTGTTGTTGGATAATTGGGTTCAGATGCTGCCATATTGCCTTGATTTCTGTTAGTAATGTTCCTACGTTTGCCTTTTCCTATCTGGTTATCTCTGGAGTTAGTTGGTCCTGTTGTCCCTGGCTGGTGCTTGAACCTCCTGGGAGCCTGTAAGGCTATTTCCATACAACGAGATGACTGGGTTTCCCCTGGCACAGATTGTTGATGTGCTACCCTATTCTTGGGTGCCGTTGGAGCCTGGCATGTCTTGCCCCAAGCAATGTTATTCTCAGGTTTTCTCTGTGTACCTGGTGCTGCCTGTCTGCACTGTCTGGGAGCTAAGATGGCTGATGCTATGGGGAACTTTTCCAAGTGCTTATCACTCTGCTGGGCAAATGTCCCCCAACAGGGCTGGCATACAGATGGCCAGTAGAGCTTCCAAGGCTCTGGGCACAGGCAGAAGTCTGAAGGACTGTGTCTCAAGTGATGTTAAACTCAGGATATCTGTGTACCTGTTACTGCCTATCTGGCCAATCTGGGAGCCAAGATGGCAGATTATAGCAGTCCTATTTTATAATAGCCAGAAACGGGAAAGAACCCAGATGTCCCTCATTGGAGGAATGGATACAGAAAATGTGGTATATTTACACAATGGAATACTTACTACTCAGCAATTAAAAACACTGAAATCATGAAATTCTTAGGCAAATGAGTTCAATGGAAAATATCATCCTGATTGAGGTAACCCAATCACAAAAGAACACACATGGTATGCACTCACCGACAAGTGGATATTTGCCTAGAAACTTGGAATACCGAAGACACAATTCATAGATCAAATGAAGTTCAAGAAAAAGGAAGAACAAAGTATGGATACTCTTGTCCTTCTTAGAAGGGGAACAAAATGCCCACAGAAGGAGATACAGAGACAAAGTGTGGAGCAGAGTCTGAGAGAAAGACCATCCAGAGACTCCCCCACCTAGGGATCCATTCCATATATAATTAAAATATCCAGACACTATTATTAATGCCCACAAGTACTTGCTTACCAGAGTAGGACATAGCTGTCACCTGGGAGGCTTTGCTAATGCATGACAAACACACAGGGGGACACTCTCAGCCAGACATTGAACTGAGCACAGGGTCCCCAATGGGGGAGCTAGAGAAAGGACCCAAGGAGCTGCAGGGGATTTCAGTGCCATATGAGGAACAACAATATGAGTCACCCAGTACTCCCGGAGCTCCCAGGGACAAAATCATCAACCAAAGAATACTCATGGTGTTACCCATGACTCCAGACCTATAGGCAGCAGAGGATGGCCTTGTTGGACATCAAAGGGAGTAGAGGCCCTTGGTCCTGGAAAGACTCAATGCTGCAGTTGAGGGGAACACCAGGACAGGGAAGCAGAAGAGGGTTGATTGGGGAACAGGGGTAGAGGAGATGGGTCATGGGATTTTTATGGGGTGGCAACCAGGAAAGTGGACACTTTAAATGTAAATAAAGAATATATCTAATAAAAATTACATGAACCAAAAATATTACTTAATTGGATTTGAGACCTGGCACACAGGGAGGAAATTAAAGCCTGATAGGATCAAAATCATGTCTATGAAAAAAATTGAATATTTGCTTGTCTGTTTTCTTTGTTTCTTCTTTTAACCTCTGTGTCTTATTTTGGGGATTTCTTAGTCAATGTGTCTGCTCATCAGCAGTCAGTTGTTTGTGCTTTATCTAACATCTTTACTTTTCCTGTCATATTTCCTCTAGATCTTGGTTGTTGAGCACTAAAAAGACTGTCTCTAGCAGTTTACTTTACGTAGTCAAATGTCCAAGATATCATTTTTTCCATTTATTTATTTACTTATTCATTCATTCATTCATTCATTCATTCATTCATGTTACATCCTGATCTCAGTCCCCACTCCTCCCAGTATCCCCTCACATGTCCCCTCCTTCTTCTCCTTTTCTACTGAGAAGGGGGACACCTCCCTGGTTACTAATCTACCTTGGCTCATCAAGTCAGTGTAAGACTAGTCATATCCACCCCCACTGAGGCCAGACAAGGTAGTCCAGCTAGAGAAACAGGATCCACAGGCAGGCAACAGAGTCAGGGATAGCCTTCTGCCCTATGAAGGCCAAGCTGCACATCTACTAAACATATGAAGGGGGTCTAGGTCCAGCCTATGTTCTTTGCTTTGTGTTTAAATCTCTGTGAGCCCCCAGGGGTCATGTTAGCTGACTCAGTTGCTTTATTCTATAGCATTCCTATCCCTTCAAGGTCACTCAATTCTTTCCCCAACTCTTCCACAGGACTCCTATTGCTCTGACTAGTTTTTGTCTGTAGGTCGCTGCATCTGTTTCAGTGAGCTGCTGAGTGATACTTCTCAAAGGACAGTTACATTAGGCTTCTGTCTGCAAGCATAATAGTGTCGAGCATTGGTTCTAGTCCATGAGATGGGTATCAATTTGGGCCAGTCATTGGTTGAGCATTCTGTCTATCTATGCTCCATCTTTGTCCCTGCACCTATTATAGAGAAAAATTTTGGGCAGAGGATTTTGTGGGTGGGTTGGTGTCCTTATCACTACACTGGGAGTCCTACCTGACTATAGTATTTGGCCACTTCAGGCTCTATATACTCTACTTCTAGGACTGAGGGATAGAGTAACCCTGATAAACTCTTTTGAGCCTCCTTATCTCAGGGCTCTGCTACATCCTAGGGATGCCACCCCAGAGAACCACATATATCCTTTTACTCTCCTGGCCCTTTCTCCTCAGATTTCCCCACGACTGCTCCTGTACTGGCTGGTTTTGTGTGTCAACTTGAAACAAGCTGGAGTTACCAGAGAGAAAGAAGCTTCCATTGAGGTAATGCCTCCATGAAATCCAGATGTAAGTTATTTTCTCAATTAGTGATCAAGTGGGGAGGGCCTAGGCCCTTGTGGGTGGTACCATTCCTGGTCTTGGGTTCTAGAAGAAAGCAAATTTAAATTGGGTTATTTGTTGGTGTCAAAATTCTTTAGAACTTACATATTTATATATTTTGGATATTAGTCATTTGTCAGATGTAAGGTTGGTGAAGATCCTTTCCTAATCTCTAGGCTACTGTTTTGTGTTGTTGATATTATCTTTATTCTTACACAAACTTTACAGTTTCAAGAGGTCCCATTTGTTAGTTGGTGATCTTAGTGCTTGAGCTATTGGTGTTTTGTTCAGGAAGTAGTGTTCCATACCAATAAGTTCAAGTTTATATCCTAATTTTCTTCTATTCACTTTAGTGTTTATGGTTGCAACTTGAGGTCTGTGATCCATGTGACTTTGAGCATTGTGAAGCATCATAAGCATGGATCCATTTGCATTCTTCTACATGCAGACATACAGATAGACTAGCAACCTTTAGTGAATATGCTTTCTTTTTTTCCATTGTATGGTTTTTGCTTCATTGCCAAAAATCAAATGTCCTTGGGTGTCTGAGTTTATTTCTTTGTCTTCAATGATTAGGTTTGTCATGTTGCTATGCATTGTAATGCTAAATACTGGCCCCCCAAATCAGATTGCCACCAGGGATCATCAGATCTTCACATATTTCAAGTTATGCCATGTAACCTTGATTCTTAATTTAAAGCTATTCATTGAATAAAGATACTTACAGCCTATAGTTAGGCAGAAGAGATGTAAACACAGTTTGGTTTCCAGGCTTAGGGTCTGAGACAGGACCTTGAGGGAGAAGAAAAAAAGGTCAGAAAGGGGAAGATACCACGGGATAGATGACTCATGAAAACATGGCCAGTAGGACTAGACAATTGGAGTTGAGAGGTACCCAGATGGAACATGGGAAGTTATAACTTGGTGCTACTGATAGGGAAGTAGTTACTAATAGATCAGAGGTTAGATATATGCCCAGCTCTAGTGATGATTACATTTTATTATAAATATAAATGTTTTCTGTCTTTTGTCTTGAAGAATAATGTCACAAGACCAGGTATAAACCTTCAATAAGAGAGTAAAAAATTAATACAACATACTGACATCCAATGTGGTGTAAGAATTTACAGGATTAAGATTTAACAAAATTGATTTCAGATTATTGGATAAAATTCACACTGTCCCTCTAAGACTAGGACAGCAGGAGGAATGGTTTCTTAGCAATGTTGGTTTTACCCCAAGCCTCACAGGGCTCTGGACAAGGGCTAGAACGCATGCTGGTTTGGCACATGTGATTTTAGATATTTATAGCTTGAGTTAAGACACAGTTACACCCCTGAACCAGCTACATGCCAAGCAGAAGAACCCCTGAGCTACAAGGGCAGGCTTAGATGGCAGCCAGTCTAACCTCTTCTGAGGCACTACTTCAAGTTGTTTCTAAAGTGAAGATCTGGACAATGGGAATGGATGTCAGACTAGTCACACATGATCAGCACTGTTTCTGAGATAAAATTGAGCTGGCACAGGATACAGTGACAGGTGAATCTCTGTGAATTCTGGACAAGCCTGGTTCAGATATAGTTGCTTGCAAACAACAATCTGGGATACAAAATGAGACCTTTTTCCCTAAAAGTATTATATAGGCTTTTGCTTAATAAAAATCAGGAGGGCCCTTATTAATTAAAAAATATACATAATTCTAAAATTTATATGAAGAGAAAAGAGTAATATGAGTATATTTATCCACATAAGGTACATTTATATTTTCAAATTTAAAGATAATCTTTTTCTGTTGTAAAAAAGCATTTTGCCCTAGAAAAGATATATTCTGCTGGCCAATTGTGGGCCCCAGAGTAGGGATTGTGGCAGAGTTGTCTTATTTTTATACAACAGGAAATGAAAAGCTATGCTCATGGTAGGTAACCCAGTGTAGAGTATAACACTATTCTGACAAGCCAGTCTGTGTACTTAGGATGTGGGGATCCCATTGTACAACTAATTGTAGCTTATGAGACATAATGTGAAATAGGGTGTAAGCTAGTCTGTGTCCTTGGAATACGGGGATCCCACTGGAGAACTAATTGTAGCTTATGAGGGTTAACTAGAAATAGGGTATGATGCTGATCTCAGCAACCTGTCTCATTAAACATGGGCTCCCACAGAAGAACTGATTATGGCTCAACCTAACCTAGAACACATAAACTGAAGGTAAAAACTCTGAGTAGATACAACATAACTTTTTTTTAATATTTTTATTTTCTAATTCTTTGTTTACATTCCAAATGATTTCCCATTTCCCGGATCCCCCCTCCCCATATGTCCCATAAACCTTCTTCTCTCCATCCATTCTCTGATCACTTCCCTCCTTTTTTTCTCTGTCCTTATATTCTCCTCCAATGCTAGATCAATCCTTTCCAGGATCAGGACCCTCTCCATACTTCTTCATGGGAGTCATTTGTTATGTGACTTGTGCCTTGGGTATTCAGGACTTCTGGGCTAATTAATATCCACTTATCAGAGATTGCATTCCATGTGTATTCTTTTGTGATTGGGTTACCTCACTTAGGATGATATTTTCCAGATCGAATCATTTGCCTAAAAATTTTGTGAATTCATTGTTTCTAATTGCTGAGTAGTATTCCATTGTGTAAATATACCACATTTTCTGTATCCATTCCTCCTTTGAGGAACATCTGGGTTCTTTCCAGCTTCTGGCTATTATAAATAAGGCTGCTATGAACATAATGGAGCATGTGTCCTTATTGCATGCCAGGGAATCCTTTGGGTATATGCCCAGGAGAAGTATAGCAGGGTCCTCCAGAAGTGTCATGTCCAGTTTTCTGAGGAACCTCCAGACTGATTTCCAAAGTGGTTGTACCATCTTACAGCCCCACCAGCAGTGGAGGAATGTTCCGTTTTCTCCACATCCTCGCCAACACCTGCTGTCTCCTGAGTTTTTGACCTTAGCCATTCTGACTAGTGTGAGGTGAAATCTCAGGGTTGTTTTGATTTGCATTTCCCTAATGATTAATGATGTTGAGCATTTCTTAAGGTGCCTCTCGGCCATCCGAATTTCTTCAGGTGAAAATTCTTTGTTTAGATCTGTACCCCATTTTTAATAGGGTTATTTGGTTCTCTGGGGTCTAACTTCTTGAGTTCTTTGTATATATTGGATATTAGCCCTCTATCAGATGTAGGGTTGGTGAATATCCTTTCCCAATTTGATGGATGCCATTTTGTCCTTTTAACAATGTCCTTTGCCTTATAGAATCTTTGTAATTTTATGAGGTCCTATTTGTCAATTCTTGATGTTAGAGCATAAGCTATTGGTGTTCTGTTCAGCAACTTTTCCCCTGTGCCCATGTCCTCAAGCGTCTTCCCCAGTTTCTTTTCTATTAGTTTCAGTGTGTCTGGTTTTACATGGAGGTCCTTGATCCACTTGGAGTGAAGTTTAGTACATGGAGATAAGAATGGATCAATTTGCATTCTTCTGCACGCTGACCTCCAATTGATCTAGCACCATTTGTTGAAAAGGCTATCTTTTTTCCACTGGATGTTTTTGGCTCCTTTGTTGAAGATCAAGTGATCATAGGTGTGTGGATTCATTTCTGGATCTTCAATTCTATTCCATTGGTCCATTTGTCTGTCACTGTGCCAATACCATGCAGTTTTTAACATTATTGCTCTATAGTATTGCTTGAAGTCAGGGATAGTGATTCCCCCAGAATTTCTTTTGTTGTGGAAAATAGTTTTAGCTATCCTGGGTTTCTTGTTATTCCAGATGAACTTGAGAATTGCTTTTTCTAACTCTGTGAAGAACTGAGTTGGGATTTTGATGGGGATTGCATTGAATCTGTAGATCGCTTTTGGCAAGATGGCCATTTTAACTACATTAATCCTGCCGATCCATGAGCATGGCAGATTTTTCCATTTTCTGAGGTCTTCTTCGATTTCCTTCTTCAGAAACCTGAAGTTCTTGTCATACAGATCTTTGACTTGTTTGATTAGATTCACACCAAGATACTTTTTATTGTTTGTGGCTATTGTGAAGGGTGTCATTTCCCTAACTTCTTTCTCAGCCTGCTTATCCTTTGAGTATAGGAAGGCAACTGATTTGCTTGAGTTGATTTTATAACCAGACACTTTGCTGAAGTTGGTGATCAGCTGTAGAAGTTCTCTGGTGGAGGTTTTCGGTCACTTAAGTAGACTATCATATCATCTTCAAATAGTGATAAATTGACTTCTTCCTTTCAAATTTGTATCCCCTTGACCTTCTTAGGTTGTCTAATTGCTCTAGCTAGAGCTTCAAGTACTATATTGAAATGATATGGAGAGAGAGGACATGCTTATACAGAAAATGGAAGGAAATTTAAGCAAACTGTAACATAGAGAAGGATGCTAAATTAATTTATATACAGAGAAAAGGGAATGTAGGTATATTTATCCACATAGATATTAACCTCCAAAGAAGGGAAAATGGGAATGGAAATTGATATAAATATTTTCAAAGGGACATAGATAATAATTAATTAATTAATTAATTAATTAAGGCATTAGCTCTTAATATTTTGGAGACAAAGTAAGGATAGCTAGGTTCCTTGTGACTTTGAGGCCAGACTAAACTACAGAAGAAATCCAAGTCAGTAGAGATTACACAGAGAAACACTGTCTCAATTACTATATATATATATATATATATATATATCAAGTTCCAGACAGAACTCCAGCTTCCATGGCCAATAAATCTTCAAATCTTCTTGTTGGCTATAGAATTCTCATGACTTATTATTATATCATGCCACCCTTTTATATGGCATGACCAGAGACTTAAATTGCAGTTTGATTATCTGATCCAACTTACTTCTGAAGAAAGATAGTTACCATTCACCTACTCAAACAAATAACAGTAAAATATCCCTAATTGATCTGTTCACCCTTCAATTTCCATAAAAATGTCTTTATGGAACTATGTTTTGCTTGTAAGGTTTGTATATTGCAGAATGGAAGGTCAGGAGGACAGCCCTGACTGTAATGACGCTTGGAAATGCTGTGATGTTAAGACTAAATTAGGAAAGAAATTCATTTATATATGGAACTCAGAACTCACCAAGGGAGAATTGATAATAAAATAATTTTTTCTATCTTGCCAAATACAAACAGACTGGACTTTTTAAATGTATTTTCCCTAATAATTTCAACAATTACTTCATAATTTTCCCACTGTGTATTTTTTATTATTGTAAAAAAAGGAGTCTTTTATTTAGATAAAGAAGGGGAATTATTGAGGTTTTGTCTGTTGCTATGTATTGGAATGCTAAATACTGTCCCCCAATGTCTGGTTGCCACCAGGAACCAAGAAATCATCATGTATACCAAGTGATGCAATGTAACATTGCTCTTTAATCTAAAACTATTCGTTGAATAAAGATGCCTACAGCCTATAGGTGAGCAGAAGAGAGTTAGGTATGGTTTTAGTTGGTTCCTGCCTTAGGGTATGAGGCAGGACCCCAAGACACTCTTTTGTGGGAGAAGAGAGAAGATGAGAGAGCAAAAAATACCATTGGATAGCAAAGTCATGTAAACATGGTCAGGAGGGCTGGACAATTGGAGTTAAGAGATGTTCAGATGTAACATGGCAATTTATAATTCTGTGTTATTGATAGGGAAGCCAATACTAATAGATTTGAGGGTAGGTATCTACCCAGCTCTAGTGCTTATTAAAATGTATAAATATAAAAACGTTGCGTCCTTTAACTGGCAAAAGAATGATCAAAGGCAAGGTATAAAACCTCCAAATGAGATTAAAATTTAATACATTTCAATTCAATTCCACTGATAAACTGGCTTGTTTCTATATCAATAGAATGCAGTTTTTGTTACTTTTGCTCTGTAGTACAGCTTGAAATGAGGAATTCTGATACTTTCAGAAGTCATTTTATTGTGCAACTTTGTTTTAGCTATCCTGGGTTATTTGATTTTCCATATGAAGGTGAGAATTATTCCTTCATGATATGTAAAGAGTTTTGTTGGGATCAGACCTGCTGATCTGGTCCATTCAAGTTAGATTCCCCTTTCCACCCCACCAATATTCCTTTCCTGTTGAGTCCTGTGGGACAACCCTAGCTGCCCTGAACAGCCTGCTATCTCCAGAGGACCTCCATTGTCCTGTGGACTTTTTGCCCACCTTCATCAGACTGCTGAGATAACCATACAGCCCAGGGATACCCACAAGAGGCCTGCCACACCAGGATCCTCAAGAATAGGATCCTTCCCAATACATACTACAAGGGGAAGATCCAGGGACTAAAGCCATCCAGGTGGCTAAAGACCCCAAAAGAACACATTTTCAAAAAGCCAGGTTAATATGACAGCTTCAGAGCATAGATAGTTATTTTACTACAGCAAGCCCCAAAGATTCTAAACAACTAAAACACAAGAAAATAACCTTAATTTAAAACTTATACAGATGATAGAGGCCTTTAAAGAGAAAATGAATACATCCCTTAAGGAAATAGAAGAAAATGCTATCAAATGGGTAGAAGCCTTTAAAGAGGAAATAAATAAATGGCTTAAAATAGATGAAAGTACAATTAAACAGGTGAAGGAAACAAAACTCTTTAAGACCTGAAGATGCAAAGTTCAATACAAATAATCCTGAGGAAATCATGGATATGGAAAACCCAGGAAAGATAACATAAATAACACATGCATGTATTAACAACAGAATAAAGGAGAAAGAGAAAATCTAAGGCATAGATGATACAATAGAAGAATTGATAAATAAGTTAAAGAAGAGACTACATCTAAAATATTTCTGATGTGAAACCTTCAGAAAATCTGGGATACTGTGAAAACACCTAACCTAAGAATAGTAGGAATAGAAGAAAATGAAGAGTACCAGCTCCAAGGAACAGAAAATATTTTCAAGAAAATCATAGAAGAAAACTTTTCCAACCTAAAGAAAGAGATGGCTATAAACATTTGAGAAGCTTATAGAACACCAATTATATTGGCCCATAAAAGAGAAGCCTCCCACAATAAAATAATCAAAAGACAAAATCTATTAAAAAAAGAAAGAATATTAAAAACACCAAATAAAAAAAATGCTAGGTAATATGGGTAGACAAACCTATCAGAATTCCACCTGACTTCTCATCAGAGACTCTCAAAGTTAGAAGGACCTTAACATATCTTGCAACCTCTACAAAAACCACAGATGCTAATCTAGACTATTGCCAGAAAAACTCTTAATCACAATAGATTGAGAAAACAAGATATTTCAAGGAAAATCCAAATTTAAACAGCATCTATCCAAAAATTCTACTCTATAGAAAATACTAAAAGGAAAATCCAATACAAGGAGGAGAACTACATCCGAAAGTACACAGTAAATATATAATTCCATACCAGACAAATCAAGGGAAGCACACATATACACACAAACTAACCCCACTAATATCAAAATAACAGGAATTAATTATCACTAGTTATTAATATATCTCAACATCAATGGACTCAATTTCCCAATAAAAAGACACAGGTTAAAAGAATGGATGCAAAACCAGGAGCTATCAATTCTGCTGCATACACGAAACAAGCTCCAGAAATAAAGATAGTTATTATTTCTGAGTAAAGGGCTAAAAAAGATTTTTCAAGGAAGCAATCTCAAGAAGCAAGCTATAGTAGCCATTCTAAAATCTAATAAAATAGACACTAAAACAAAGTTAACCTAGAGACAGGGAAGGACTCTTCATACTCATTTAAAAAAATCTATCAAGATGTGATCTCACTTCTGAGCATCTCTTCCCTAAATACAAAGGCAACAGTGTTTGTAAAAGAAACATTGCTAAAGCTTAAATTGCACATTGATCCACATTAATAGTGGGAGATTGTGTCACGCCATTCTCACCAACTGACAGGACAACTAGACAAAAACTAAATAGAAAAATAATAAAATTAACCAACACTATGACTCAAATGGACCTAACATCTACATATTATTTCACCTAAACACAAAAGAATATAGCTCCTTCTGAGCACCTCATGGATCCTTTTGCAAAACTGACCATATAGTCAGTCACAAAACAAACATCAGTAGATGCAAAAAAATTGAAATAATTAATTGTATCTTATCAGACCACTATAATTTTAAATCTGGACTTCAAGCACAACAGAAATTCAAGGAACACTAAACACCCATGAAAAATGAATACCTCCCTACTCTCTACTCATTGAACATGGGTCAGGGAAGAAATAAAGAAATTAAAGATTTTATGGTTGTGGGCCTAGCCTTTAACAGCTGAGCCATCTCTCCAGCCCATGAGGAAGTATGGAGAGGGTCCTGATCCTGGAAAGGATTGATCTAGCATTGGAGGAGAATATAAGGACAGAGAAAAAGGAGGGAGGTGATTGGAGAATGGATGGAGAGAAGAAGGTTTATGGGACATATGGGGAGGGGGGATCCGGGAAAGGGGAAATCATCTGGAATGTAAACAAAGAATATAGAAAATAAAAATATTTAAAAAAAGAAATTAAAGATTTTATAAAATTCAATGAAAATTAAGGCAAAACATACCTAAATTTATGGAGCACAATGAAAATCCATTATAAGAGGGAATATTTATAGCACTAAGTACCTGATGTTACTCAGCAGTTAAGAGCACTGCTCTTTTGAAGGTCCTGAGTTCAAATCCCAGCAACCACATGGTGACTCACAACCATCTATAATGAGAACCTATGCCCGCTTGTGGTATGTTTAACATATAGTGTACAGTGTACTTACATATAAGAGTAAATAAATATTTAAAAAAAAGAAAATAGAAAGCTCTCAAACTAGCAATTTAAAAGTACATCTGAAAGATCTAGAAAAAAGAAGCAAGCACATGGAAGAGGAGTAGAAGGTAGGAAATAATAAAAATTATGGCTGAAATCAATCATTAGAAATGAAGAAAACAATTCAAAGAGTCAATGAAACCAAGAGTTTGTTCGTTGAGAAAATCAACAAAATAGCAAAAAATCCTTAGCAAAACTAAACAAGGAACAGAGAGACAGCTTCCAAAGAAACAAAATCAGAAACTAAAAGGGAGACATAACAACAGACCATGAGGAAAATCAAAGAATCATTAGTTATTATCAGGAGCTTGTACTCCATAATACTGGCAATTTTTTTTCCTGCATACATTTCTATTTATTCTATGGCTTAGTGTCTAAATGTGATTCAGTTTCCCATTTAGAAGCTGATAGTGCCTTGTTTTTTTCCACACTGATTATTTTCTTGGGATATTTAGCTAGCCTCTGCAGGCTCCTAATACCAGTAGACAGACTTTATCAGAACCCAAATGCAGAGACTCTGTGAATGCCCAGAAGCTTGGAGAAATTCCCTCCTTTATAAATACCGTCAAGCTACAAGGTTGTCAAAAGTTTTGCACTGCCTCTATAGACATCTCTGTGGGGTACTTTCTTTTTTGTTCCATATTCTTTGTTTACATTCCAAATGATTTCCTCTTTCTGGGTTCCCCCCATCCCCATAAGTGCCATAAGCCCTCTTCCCTCCACCCATTCCACAATCAACACCCTCCCAATTCTCTGTACTGGTAATCCCCTACAATGCTGCATCAAGCCTTTCCAGGACCAGGGTCCTCTCCTTCCTTCTTCTTGTGAATGATTTGATATGTGAGTTATATCTTGAGTATTCAGAGCTTCTCATCTAATATCCACTTATCTGTGACTGATTTCCATGTGTGTTCTTTTGTGAATGAGTTACCTCACTTAGGATGATATTTTCCAGTTCCAAACATTTGCCTAAGAATTTCATGAATTCAGTGTTTTTAATTGCTGAGTAGTATTCCATTGTGTAAATATATCACATTTTGTGAATCCATTCCTCCATCGAGGGACATCTGGGTTCTTTTCTTGTTTTAATTTGCATTTCCAATTTGTATTCCCTAATAACCAATGATGTTGAACATTTCTTAAGGTGCTTCTCAGCCATTTGAAATTCTTCAGGTGATATAGTACTTAAAGTTCTAGCTAGAGCAATTAGACAACATAAGGTGGTCAAAGGGATACAAATTTGAAAGGAAGAAGTCAAACTATCACCATGTGAAGATGATATGATAGCATACTTACATGATCCAAAAAACTCCACCAGAGAACTCCTACAGCTGATAAACAACTTCAGAAAAGTGGCTGATTATAAAATCAACTCAAACAAATCAGTAGCCTTCCTGTACTCAAAGGATAAGCAGGCTGAGAAAGAAATTAGAGAAAGGACACCCTTCACAACAGCCACAAACAATATAAAGTGTCTTGGTGTGACTCTAACCAAACAAGTGAAAGATCTGTATGACAAGAACTTCAGGTCTCTGAAGAAGGAAATTGTAGACCTCAGAAAATGGAAAAATCTTCCAGGCTCGTGGATTTACAGGATTAATATAGTTAAAATGGACATTTTGCCAAAAGCAATATACAGATTCAGCATAATCCCCATCAAAATCCCAACTCAGTTCTTCATAGAGGTAGAAAGAGCAATTCTCAAATTCAACTGGAATAGCAAAAAACCCAGTATAGCTAAAACTATTCTCAACAGTAAAAGAACTTCTGGGGGAATCAGTATCCCGGACCTTAAGCAGTACTACAGAGCAATAGTGTTAAAAACTGCATGGTACTGGTTCATTAACAGGCAGGTAGATCAATGGAATATAATTGAAAACTCAAAAATGAACCCACACACCTCTGGTCACTTGATCTTCAATAAAGGTGCTAGAACCATCCAGTGGGAAAAAAAGATAGCCTTTTCAACAAATGGTGCTGGTTCAACTGGAGGTCAGCATGCAGAAGAATGCAAATTGATCCATTCTTATCTCCCTCCATGTACTAAGCTCAACTCCAAGTGGATTAAGGACCTGCACATAAAACCAGACACACTGAAAGTACTAGAAAAGAAACTGGGGAAGATCATTGAGCACATGGGTACAGGGGAAATGTTCCTGAACAGAACACCAATAGCTTATCCTCTAAGATCAAGAATTGACAAATGGGAACTCATAAAATTACAAAGTTTCTGTAAGGTAAAGGACACCGTCAAAAGGACAAAACAGCAACCAACAAATTGGGAAAAGATCTTCACCAACTCTACATCAGATAGAGGGCTAATATCCAATATATACAAAGAACTCAAGAAGACCCCAGA
Organism: Apodemus sylvaticus; assembly: GCF_947179515.1. NCBI lineage: Eukaryota > Metazoa > Chordata > Mammalia > Rodentia > Muridae > Apodemus > Apodemus sylvaticus. The sequence goes on from NC_067495.1 coordinate 36,989,916, forward strand.
GAGCAAAAAACCCTATTAAAAATGGGGTACAGAAATACTGGCAATTCTTAATTAAATTGATGGTAGTCTACCCTATAACTGCTAAGGAAACAGAACCAGTTATTTAAAGTCTCCCTCCCCACCAATAAGCTCAGGGCCACATGGTTTATGAAGTTGAAACTTAAGGGTTTTTGGAAGAGTCATTTGTATTGGATGATATTTTACTGGGGCAAACATGTGAATGGGTATTGTTCTGAAGTGGACACAGGTGAAAGTCTAAGGCAGGCTTGTGAAGGAACATTTCATTGAAGCAGACACAAGAGAAAGGTCTTCTTGTTCCAGGGCTTTCACTTGTTCCGTTAATCTTCTCCTGTATGCTCTCTCAAATTTCTTTTTGGAGGCACTCAAAGCTTTGAGTTTTCCTCTTAGCAGTGCTTTCATTGTGTCCCATAGATTTGTGTATGTTTTGCCTTTATTTTCATTAAATTCTAAGAAATCTTTGACTTCTTTCTTTATTTCTTCCTTGACCAAGGAAAAGGTTTCATTGAGTAGAGTATTGTTCAGTTTCCATGTGTATGTGGAATATCTGTTGTTTTTACTGTTATTAAAGGCCACTTTTACTCCATAGTGATCTGATAGGAGGCATGGGATTATTTCAATCTTCTTATATTTGTTGAGGTCTGTCTTGTGACCAACTATATGATCTATTTTGGAGAAGGTACCATGAGGTACTGAGAAAAAGGTATATTCTTTTGCTTTGGGATGAAAAGTTCTATATATATATATCTGCTAACTCCAATTGGTTCAAAGTTTCAATTAGTTTCACTGTCTCCCTGTTTAGTTTCTGTTTTCCTAATCGGTCCATTGGTGAGAGTGGAAATGACTCCCTTCACAATAGCTACAAACAGCATAAAGTATCTTGGGATAACTCTAACCAAACAAGTGAAAGGCCTATATGACAAGAACTTCAGATCTCTGAAGAAGGAAATCGAAGAAGATCTCAGAAAAAGGGAAAAATCTTCCATGCTCGTGGATTGGCAGGATTAATATAGTTAAAATGGACATCTTGCCAAAGGCAATCTACAGATTCAATGCTATCCCCATAAAAATCCCAACCCAGTTCTTCATAGAGCTAGAAAGAGCAATTCTTAAATTCATCTGGAATAACAAAAACCCAGGATAGCTAAAACTATTCTCAACAGTAAAAGAACTTCAGGGAGATTCAGTATCCCAGACTTTAAACTTTACTGCAGAGCAATAGTGATAAAAAACTGCATGGTATTGGAACAATATCAGGCATGCGAATCAGTGGAATAGGATTGAAGACCCAGAAATGAACCACCACACCCATGGTCACTTGATCTTTGACAAAGGAGCTGAAAGCATCCACTGGAAAAAAGATAGTCTTTTCAACAAATGGTGCTGGTTCAATTGGAGGTCAGCATGCAGAAGAATGCGAATTGATCCATTCTTGCCTCCTTGTACTAAACTCAACTCCAAATGGATCAAGGACCTCTACATAAAACCTGACACACTGAAACTAATCAAAAAGAAACTGGGGGAAGACCCTGGAGGACATGGGCACAGGGGAAAAGTTCCTGAATAGAACACCAATAGCTTATGCTCTAAGATCAAGAATTGACAAATGGGACCTCATAAAACTACAAAGTTTCTGTAAGGCAAAGGACACCATCAAAAGGACAAAACGTCAACCAACAGATTGGGAAAGGGTCTTCACCAACCCTAAATCCGACAGAGGGCTAATATCTAATATATACAAAGAACTCAAGAAGGTAGAACACAGAGAACAAAATAACCCCATTAAAAAGTGGGGTACAGAGCTAAACAAAGAATTTTCACATGAAGCGCTTCGGAGAGCTGAGAAATACATTAAGAAATGTTCAACATCATTAATCAATAGGGAAATGCAAATCAAAACAACCCTGAGATTTCACCTCACACCATTCAGAATGGTTAAGGTCAAAAATTGAGGAAACAGCAGGTATTGGCGAGGATGTGGAGAAAGAGGAACACTCCTCCACTGCTGGTGGGATTGCAAGATGGTACAACCACTTTGGAAATCAGTCTGGCGGTTGCTCAGAAAACTGGGCATGACACTTCCTGAGGACCCTGTTATACCACTCCTGGGCATATATCCAAAGGATTCTTCAGCATGCAATAAGGACACATGCTCCACTATGTACATAGCAGCCCTATTTGTAGTATCCAGAAGCTGGAACGAACCCAGGTGTCCTTCAATGGAGGAATGGATACAAAAAATGTGGTATATTTACACAATGGAATACTATTCAACCATTAGAAACAATGAATTCATGAAATTCTTAGACAAATGGATGGAGCTGGAGAACATCATACTAAGTGAGGTAACCCAGTCTCAAAAGATCAATCATGGTATGCACTCACTGATAAGTGGATATTAGCCTAGAAATTTGAATACCCAGAGCATAATCCACAAATTAAATGATGTCCAAAAAGAATGGAGGAGTGGCCCCTGGTTCTGGAAAGACTCAGTGAAAGATTATAGGGGAATTGCAGAACAGGGAGGTGGGAAGGGGTAGATGGAAGAACAGGGGGAGGTAAGAGTGCTTATGAGACTTGCGGGGAGTGGGGACCCAGAAAAGGGGAAATCATTTGAAGTGTAAATAAAAAATATATCAATAAAAAAGTAAAAAAATAAATAAATAAAAATAAAAGAACAAAACCAATATGGCCATCCTACCAAATGCAATCTATAGATTCAATGCAATTCCCATCAAAATCCCAACACAATTCTTCAAAGACATCAAAAGAGCAATTCTCAAATTCATCTGGAAAGGCAAAAAAAAAAAAAAAAAAAAAAAAAAAAACAAAAAAAACAGACTAACAAAAACAATTCTTAATAATAAAAGAACTTCAGGGGGAATAGCCATCCCTGACATCAAGCTTTACTACAGAGCAATAGTGATAAAAACTGTATGGTACTGGTACAAAGACAGACACGTTAATGGAATAGAATTGAAGACCCAGAAATTAAACCACACACTTATGGGCACTTGATATTTGACAAAGAAGCCAAAATATACAATGGAAAAATAAAGCATCTTCATTAAATGGTGTTCGTATAACTGGCTGTCTGTATGTAGAAAAATGAAAATAGGCCCATATTTGTCACCTTGCACAAAGCTCAAGTCCAAGTGGATCAACGACCTCAACATAAAGCCAGATAAACTGAATCTATTAGAAGAGAAATGGGGAAAGAACATTGAACTCATTGGCACAGGGGGTGGGGATTTCCTAAGCCATCTCTTTTTAAAAAATTTATTCTTTAATAATTTTTACAGTCTAGTCTTTATTCACCTCCCAGTCTACTCTCTGAGTGTTCCTCATCCCATTCCTATACCTCTGTCTCCAAAAGGATATCCCCACTCCACCCCAACAGACCTCCCCACTTCTTGGGGCCTCAAGTTTCTCAAGGGTTATGTGTCTCTTCTCTTACTAGGGACAGACAAAGCAGTCCTCTGCTATATATCTTACCAAAGCAATTTACAGATTTATTACAATTCCTATTAAAATTCCAGCACAATTATTGCAGATCTTGACAGAGCAATTCACAACATCGAGGATAGATAAGACAATCCTGAACAATAAAATAATTTCTGGAGTTTTCACCATCCCCTACCACAAACTTTACTACAGAGCAATAGCAATAAAAACTGCAGATATTGATGCAGCAACAGATAGCTTGATCAGGGGAATCAAATTGAAAATCCTGAAATAAATACTTCTTTTATTTTTCGATGTATTTTTATTTTATTTAATATATTTTTTTATTTACATTTCAAATGATTTCCGCTTTTCTGGTCCCCCACTCCCTGAAAGTCACATAAGCCCCCTTCCCTCCCCCTGTTCTCCCACCCATCCCTTCCTACTTCCCTGCTCTGGTTTTGCCTTATAATGCTACACTGAGTCTTTCCAGAACCAGGGGCCACTCCTCCTTTCTTCTTGTACCTCATTTGATGTGTGGATTATGTTATGGGTATTCCAGTTTTCCAGGCTAATATCCACTTATTAATGAGTGCATACCATGATTGATCTTTTGAGACTGGGTTACCTCACATAGTATGATGTTCTCCAGCTCCATCCATTTGCCTAAGAATTTCATGAATTTATTTTTTCTAATGGCTGAATAGTACTCCATTGTGTATATATACCACATTTTTTGTATCCATTCTTCTGTTGAGGGATACCTGGGTTCTTTCCAGATTCTGGCTATTATAAATATGGCTGCGATGAACATAGTGGAGCATATATCCTTATTACATGTTGGGGAATCCTCTGGGTATATGCCCAGGAGTGGTATAGCAGGATCTTTCGGGAACTGACATGCCCAGTTTTCTGAGGAACTGCCAGCCTGATTTCCAGAGTGGTTGTACCAATTTGCAACCCCACCAGCAGTGGAGGAGTGTCCCTCTTTCTCCACATCCTCACCATCACCTGCTGTCTCCTGAATTTTTAATCTTAGCCATTCTGACTGGTTTAAGGTGAAATCTCAGGGTTGATTTGATTTGCATTTCCCTGATGACTAATGATGTTGAGCATTTTTTAAGATGTTTCTCTGCCATCCGAAGTTCTTCAGGTGAGAATTCTTTTTTTAACTCTGTACCCCAATTTTAATAGGGTTATTTGGTTTTCTGGGGTCTAACTTCTTGAGTTCTTTGTATATATTGGATATTAGCCCTCTATCAGATGTAGGGTTGGTGAAGATCTTTTCCCAATTTGTTGGTTGCCAATATTTCCTATTGATGGTGTCCTTTGCTTTACAGAAACTTTGTAATTTTATGAGGTCCCATTTGTCAATTCTTGAACTTAGAGCATAAGCTATTGGAGTTCTGTTCAGGACCGTTCCTCCTGTGCCAATGTCCTCAAGGGTCTTCCCCAGTTTCTTTTCTATTATCTTCAGAGTGTCTGGCTTTTGTGTAGGTCCTTGATCCATTTGGAGTTGAGCTTAGTATAAGGATACAAGGATGGATCAATTAGCATTCTTCTGCATGCTGACCTCCAGTTGAAACAGCACCATTTGTTGAAAAGGCTATCTTTTTTCCCTTGTATATTTTCAGCCCCTTTGTCAAGGATCATGTGGCCATAGGTATGTGGGTTCATTTCTGGATCTTCAATCCTGTTCCATTGATCTGCCTACCTGTCACTGTACCAACACCATGAAGTTTTTAACACTATTGCTTGGGAGCATTGCTTGAGATCACAGATACAGATTCCCCCAGAATTTCTTTTGTTGTTGAGAATAGTTTTAGCTATCCTGGGTTTTTTGTTATTCCAGAAGAATTTGAGAATTGCTCTATCTAACTCTATGAAGAATTGAGTTGGGATTTTGATGGGTATTGTGTTGAATTTGTATATTGGTTTTGGCAAAATGGCCATTTTAACTATATTAATCCTGCCGATCTATGAGCATGGGAGGTTTTTCCATTTTTTGAGGTCTTCTTCCATTTCCTTCTTCAGAGTCGTGAAGTTCTTGTCATACAGATCTTTCACTTGTTTGGTAAGAGACACCCCAAAGTACTTTATACTGTTTGTGGCTATTGTGAAGGGTGTCATTTCCCTAATTTCTTTCTCAGCCTGCTTATCCTTTGAGTACATGAAGGCTACTAATTTGCTTGAGTTGATTTTATAACCTGCCACTTTGCTGAAGTTGTTTATCAGCTGTAGGAGTTTTCTAGTGGAGTGTTTTGGGTCACTTAGGTAGACTATCATATCATCTGCAAATGATAGTTTGAATTCTTCCTTTCCAATTTGTATCCCTTTGATCTCCTTATGTTGTCTAATTGCCCAAGCTAGTACCTCAAGTACAATATTGAAAAGATAAGGAGAAAGTGGGCAGCCCTGTCTAGTCCCCGATTTTAGTGGGATTGCTTCAAGTTTCTCTCTATTTAGTTTGATGCTGGCTACCAGTTTGCTGTATATTGCTTTTACTATGTTTAAGTATGGGCCTCTAATTCCTGTTCTTTCCAAAACTTTAAGCATGAAAGGATGCTGAATTTTGTCAAATGCCTTTTCAGCATCCAATGAAATGGCCATGTGTTTTTTTCTTTGAGTTTGTTTATGTAGTGGATTGCATTGATGGATTTCCGTATATTGAACCAACCCTGCATCTCTGGAATAAAGCAGACTTGATCATGGTGGATGATCGTTTTTATGTGTTCTTGGATTCGATTGGCAAGAATTTTATTGAGTATTTTTGCATCAATGTTCATAAGTGAAATTGGTCTGAAGTTCTCTTTCATTGTTGGAACTTTGTGTGGTTTTGGTATCAGCGTAATTGTGGCTTTGCAGAAGGAATTGGGTAGTATTCCTTCTGTTTCTATTTTGTGGAATAGTTTGAAGAGTATTGGTGTTAGGTTTGAAGGTTTGATGGAATTCTGCACTGAAGCCATTTGGTCCTGTGCTTTTTTGTTGTTGGAAGGCTTGCTATGACCCTTTCTATTTCTTTAGGGGTTATGGGACTGTTTAGATGATCTATTTGGTCCTGAATTAATTTTGGTATTTGGTATCTGTCTAGGAAATTGTCCATTTCCTCCAGATTCTCCAGTTGTGTTGAGTATAGGCTTTTGTAGTAGTATCTGATAATTTTTTGAATTTCCTCAGTATCTGTTGGTCAGTCTGGATAAGGGTTTATCTATCTTGTTGATTTTCTCAAATAACCAGCTCCTCGATTCATTGATTCTTTATATGGTTCTCATTGTTTCCACTTGACTGATTTCAGCCCTGAGTTCGATGATTTCCTGTCTTCTACTCCTCCTGGGTGTATTTGTTTCTTTTTGTTCCAGGGCTTTCAGGTGTGTCGTTAAGCTGCTTGTGTATGCACTCTCCATTTTCTTTTTGGAGGCATTTAGGGCTATGAGTTTTCCTCTTAGCACTGCTTTCATTGTGTCCCAAAGATTTGGGTATGTTTTGCCTTCATTTTCATTAAATTCTTAAACGTCTCTGATTTCTTTATTTCTTCTTTTGCTAAGGTGTCATTGAGTAGACTATTGTTCAGTCTTCATGTGTATGTGGGCTTTCTGGTTTTTTTGTTGCTATTGAAAAGCACTCTTACACCATAGTTATCCGATAGGAGGCATGGAATTAGTTCAATCTTTTGATATTTGTTGAGGTCTGTCTTGTGACCAATTATATGGTTGATTTTGGAGAACGTACCGTGAGGTGCTGAGAAAAAGGTATATATTCTTTTGTTTTAGGGTGAAATGTTCTATAAATATCAGTCAAGTCCAATTGGTCCAAAGCTTCAATTAGTTTTAGTTTAGTTTCTGTTTTCCTAATTGGTCCATTGAAGAGAGTGGAGTGTTGAAGTCACCCACAATTATTTTGTTATGTGCAATGTGTGCTTTGAGCTTTAGTAAAGTTTCTTTTACGAATGAGGGTCCCTTTGCATTTGGCGCATAGATGTTCAGAATTGAAAGTTCTTCTTGGTGTATTTTTCCTTTGACCAACAATAAGTGTCCTTCTGTATCTGTTTTGATGACTTTAGGTTGAAAGACAATTTTATCTGATATTAGAATGGCTACTCCAGCTCATTTCTCGAGACCATTGGCTTGTAAAATTGTTTTCCAGCCTTTTACTCTAAGGTAGTTTTTGTCTTTGACACTGAGGTGTGTCTCCTGTATGCATCAAAATGTAGGGTCCTGTTACCTTATCCAGTCTGTTAGTCTATGTCTTTTTATTGGGAAGTTGAGTCCATTGACATTAAGAGATATTAAGGAATAGAGATTATTTCTTCCTGTCATTTTCAATGTTATTTTTATATTTGAGTGGTTATCTTCTTTTGGGTTTGATGAAAGAAAATAACTATCTTGCTTTTTCCAGGGTGTTGTTTCCTTCTTTGTATTGGAGTTTTCCTCCTATTATTCTTTGTGGAGCTGGGTTTGTAGAAAGATATTGTGTAAATTTTGTTTTTTCATGGAATATCTTGGTTTCTCCATCTATTGTGATTGAGAGTTTTGCTGGGTATAGTAGTCTTGGCTGACATTTGTGTTTTCTTAGAGTCTGCATGAGATCTGCCCAGGATTTTCTAGCTTTCAGGGTCTCTGGTGAGAATTCTTGTGTGATTCTGATAGGTCTTCCTTTATATGTTACTTGGCCTTTTTCTCTTGCTGCCTTTTATATTCTTTCTTTGTTTAGTACATTTGGGGTTTTGATTATTATGTGACAAGAGGTATTTCTTCTCAGATCCAGTCTGTTTGGAGTTCTGTAGGCTTCTTGTATATTCATGGGCATCTCTCTCTTTAAGTTGGGAAAGTTTTCTTCCATAATTTTGTTGAAGATATTTGCTGGCCCTTTCAGTTGTAAATCTTCACTCTCATCTATACCTATAATCCTTAGGTTTAGTCTTCTCTTTGTGTCCTGGATTCCTGGGTGTTCTGGGATACAAGCTTTTTCCATTTTGCACTTTCTTTGACTGTTGAGTCAATGGTCTATGGTATCTTCAGCATCTGAGATTATTTCTTTCATCTCTTGTATTCTGTTATTGATATGTTCATCTATGGCCCCTGATTTCTTCTCAAGGTTTTCTATTTCCAAAGTTGTCTCCCTTTGTGATTTCTTAGTTGTTTCTATTTCTGATTTTAGATCCTGGATGGTTTTGCTTACCTCCTTCACTTGCTTGTTTGTGTTTTCCTATAATTTTTTAAAGAGATTTTTGTGTTTCCTCTTTCATGACTTCTGCTGTTTGACTCACTTTCTCCTGCATTTCTTTAAGTTTTTCTTTTGTTTTGTTGTTTGTGTTCCTTCTTTATTGGCTTCTATCTCTTAAGTCTTATTCTCCTGAATTTCTTTAAGTGATTTTTGTGTTTCCATTATACCGGTTAATTTATTTTTATTTTTATTTTTTATTTTTATTTTTTATTATTATTATTTTTTTATTATACCGGTTTCTAGCTTATTCATGTTCCCCTGTATTTCTTTAAGAGATTCATTTATGTCCTTTTTGTGTTCTTCTAGCAGCATCATGACCAGTGATTTTAAATCCAAATCTTGTTTTTCTGGTGTGTTTTTGTAACCAGGACTTGCTGATGTTGGAGAGTTTCGTTCAGAGGCTACTATATTGCCTATATTTCTGTTAGTAGCATTCCTGCGTTTGCTGTTTGCCTTCTTGTTATTTCTGGTGTTAGTTGGTCTTGTTTCTGGCTGGTATTTGTGCCTCTTGTGAAGCTGTAGGGCTATTTCTGCAACACTGGATGGCTGGGTTTCCCCTGTTACAGATTGCTGATGTGCTGTCCTCCTCTTGGGTGCCCTTGGAGCCCTAGTGTGCCTTGCCTCAGGTTGTCTGTGTGAACCAGGTGGTGCCCGTTTGCTCCTTTAGTGAGTGCTGATGGTCTATGCTGCAAGAACTTTTCCGAGTGCTGGTCACTCTGCTGGGCAGCTGATCTCCCAACCGGGTTGGTGCACACAAGGCTAGCCTAGCTGCTAAGGCCCTGAGTCTAGGCAAAAGCCTGGCAGGCTAAGGCCCGAGCAAAGTTCCCCTCAGGCTATGACTGTTAATTGGTTCTGTCAGGTGGCCAGGATGGCTGAGTGTGTGCTTGCTCCCTGAAAGTGCCTGGAGAGTCTCCTAGGCTAACAACCTCCTGGCTGGCTGGCACACAGATGGCCCACTGAGCAGCCCAGGGCCTGGGTTCAGTCCAAGGCCTGTTTGTCTTAGACCTCGGCTATGTTAGCCTCGGGCTATGACTCTCATCTGACTTTGCCTGCTATAACTCTCTGATGTCCTGTAGCGCGCGCGCTGGGCTGGGCAAACAACATCCTGGCTGGGTTGTCACACCGATGCCCCCCGCAACAGCCCCCGGCCTAGGTGCAGGCCAATGCCTGTCTGGCTTAAACCCCTGTGATGTTGGCCTTGGGTTATATTTGTGTACCTCAGTTTGTCTGATTTCTCTGGTACCCAAGATCCAAGATGGTGGAGAGACTCTTATAACTGACTGGTGGGAGGCAGATTTCTGATGTAGCGTCTGTGGGGTGAAAGGCGCTGTAAATCTGCCACTGCATGCAGCCCGGCTGGCCAGTGAAGGTCAGTGGTAGTGGGCACAAGGCCTGCCTGGACCCCGTCACCTTGGTTCCACTGCTGATAGCCCTTCCACTGGACTAGCTGCTGCTGCTGCCACCGCCCCGATATACTTACTTCTGAGAGGTGTAAAATACAGGGTATCAATGGTACACTCCATAGACCCAACGAAGCTAACAAGAAGAAAGGCGCAAGCAAGGATGCTTGACTCTTACTTAGAAGGGGGTAATAAAATAGTCATAGAAACGCATGAAGTGAGAAAACTGCATTCAAAAGGGGATAGGGAGAGGAATGGAAGGGGGGTCAGAATCAGGTGTGGGGAGGCAGGAGAGATGGCTAGATTGCCATGGGAATTAATGAAACTCTGCATCTAGTAAGGTTAGGGATATGGGTCAATCTCAAGTTTGTACTAGAGATCTGGCATAGGGAGGCTCCCAAGAATCAATGGTGTGGCTTTAGCTGAGATAAACAGCAGTGGGGATATGGGACCTGAAGTCACCACTTCCTGTAGCCAGGCAGGAACCTGAATAGATCAATAGGGACACCAACCCACCCACAAAACATTAAAACAAAACTGTATCCTATCTATAAGAAATGAAGAGACAGGGGATGGAGCAGACTGAAGGAATGGCCAAGCAATAACTGACTGAACTAGAGACCCATCCTATGGGAAATCACCAGTTCCTGACAGTATTAATGATACTCTGTTGCTTGCATATAGGAGTCTAACAGGGTTGTCTTCTGAAAGGCTCTACCTAGAAGCTGACTCAAACTAATCAGAGACCAACAGCCAAACAGTGGATGGAGCTCAATGACTCTTATGGATGAATAGGAGGAAGGTCTGTGGGCCCCAAAGGGGATAGAGCCACTTCAGGAAGACTAACAGAGTCAACTCACTTGGACCGCTGGGAGCTCTCAGAGCCTGTACCACCAACCAAAGAGCATAAACGGGGTAGATATTATCCCCCCACTAGCATATGTGCACCTTAATCTTTATGTGGGTCCTCAACAAATAGAGTGAGAACTATCCCTAAAACTGTTGTCTGTGGAATACATTCTTCTAGCTGAGCTGCAGGAGGATTTTCTTTTGTTGTCCAGTCTATTTTGTGACATGTAAGCTTCTTGTACATTTATAGGCATCTCTTTCTTTAGGGAAATTTTCTTCGATGATTTTGTTGGGCCTTTTAGCTAAGAATCTTCTCCTATTCCCACTCTTTTTAAGTTTGTTGTTTTCATAGTGTCCAAATTTTTCTGGATTTTTTGAGTTGGAAACTTTTGAGACATGGCAATTTCTTTAATCAATGTATCAGTTTCTTCTATTGCAACTTTGACACCTGAGATTCTCTCTTCTATCTCTTGTATTCTGTTGGTAATACTTGTGTCTGTATTTTCTATTCTTTTTCTTGGGTTTTCATATTGAGGATTGCCTCAGTTTGTGTTTTCTTTATGGCTTCTATTTCATTTTCAGGTATATAAACATTTTTTCCACATTTTTCAACTATTTGATTGTTTCCCCCCTTCATTTCTTTATATGTAGTCATTTCCTCTTTAAAGGCCACAACATAGTTGATTGTATTTTCCTGTATTTTTCTAAGACACTTATTAGTTTCTTCTTTAAAGGCCTCTATAATCTTCCTAAGAGTGAATTAAATGTCATTTTCTTGTGTTTCAAGTGTATTAGAGTATCCAGGGCTTGATGTAGTTGTGTAGGTGGGTTCTGGTGTTTCCATATTGTTCTGGCCTTTGTTTACTATGTTCTTAAGATTTCCTTTAGCCTTACTGTAGTCCCTGGTGTTGGCAGTCCTGGTAATCCCACGGATTTCAGATAAAGTTGATTGTCCTGGGTGGCCTTAGGCCTCCATGAATGCAGACAGAGCTAGTGGACTCTTATGGCTGTGGGTCTCTAAGATTGCAGGTAGAGGTATGGGCCAGGAGGTGGAGTGCAGAGGGGACATGGCAGACCTCACTGCTCCTGGGTTTCCTAGAGGATGCAAAGTCAAGGAATTGGGTCCTAGAGATCTCACCTGGTTGCCCAAGGTGGCAATAAGTCCCCAGAGATGCAGACAGAGTAGTGATCAGGGCAATGGAGTACAGATCAGCTAGAGATGTGTACCAGAATATGGAGTGCAGAAGGCAAGGTACCTATCTTTTACTCTAAATGATTTTTATGATTGAGTTTGGCTGACTAATGAAAGAACTTACAAATTGCTACTTAAAATGTTTTCACTTCATGAATAAAGGATTAGGGTTTCTCACATATCCTGAAAGTGTCAATCAGTCCTTGAGAAGTCAGGAACCATTTTCTTCCTTTTCTTTAGTGATTGTTACAATCTTGTAATAGGTAAAAGATTTCTTAATGAAAGCTTTTATTCTTTCAATAAAGCTTTCTAAAATTATGCATTATCTTGGGTTTCTTGTTGAAATTTCATAATTAAAATCTGTGCACAAGCTGTGTGTGGTAGTACATGCATTAATGCCAGCACTATGAAGGGAGAGGCAGAAAGATTTCTAAATTCAAGGGCAGCCTGGTCTTAAAAGAGAGTTCCAGGACAGAAAGGACTGTTACACAGAGAAACTGTCCCAAAAAATCAAAGAAATCCAAACAAAAACAAAACAAACAAGCAACAGCATCAAAACTGTGTACAACTGATCTGGTAGTTCCTGAGCACTGGGATGATAGGATTGAAGAACTGAATACTTTATTTGTCTGCATGGTTTCTACTTACTATCAGACCCTTTGCTGTTCTCCAGGAGTATGGAAAGTAGTTAAGGCTGAATATAAGTCTTTCTTCATGAGTTTATAAGTTAAAGGTAGGGTCTCAAAATTACTGGTAAATTATGATATGGTTTCAGACATAATTCATAGCTTCTCTTTGTGCTGTTGGTGGTATGTAATTAAAAAAATAAAATTGTCCTCACGAGGCCAGGCACTTCCTGTAAGGGTGTGCTATAGCCATGGGACATGATAAGTGTAAACAGAACCCATTCCTAATTTGGAACAAAGTTCTGGGTATTCTAAACCCTCTTGACTTGGGGTATATTGGGCAATGTGGAATGCAGGTGTAGATCTATACAATGGGAGAAGATACTTCATCTGGTCCATTTCTTGCTGTTTCTGGTTTGAAAGGCTATGTTTGTACTTACAGGGGACATCAATATATAACAACTCTTTTTTCTTCCATACCTTCCACCCTTTGACAGTTGAGATCCATGAAAGCCTGGACATACAGAACTTCAGATTTCTTCCCTTGATTCCTACAAAGCAGATCCAATTATAAAATGATATAATTTAAGCTTCCAGTCTCTGGCTGCACTTACTATTAATCACATTGTATAATAATCCAGTATAATATTAGACAGTTTTTCTTTAAGTTAGATGGATCAAGTTTATTCTTATTTTTGAGAATATATTACAGTAGAGTGTCTAGGAAAACATAAGGTACATTCCTCAAGATGAACCTTGGGGGAGTGGGAGATAAGCATTATAACCCATTGAGTGGATAAGAGCATAGCTTTTGTTTATTTCAAGCCTTCAAAAAGTTTACACTGTTAATAGTTTTGTTTTTTCCTCTCCTCATCCTCCACAGTAAAGTTGTGGCCTTCAGAATGGAAGCACCAAAGGAATAGAAATGCAGGTTTGTGTTTAATTTTTTGAAACAACCCTTTTCCTTGCTAGAATTTAAAACAACCAAATACAGGCATTTTCTCCACCTCTCAGAATTAAATACTAAGATGTTGGAGGAAATTCCTGGCTCTGAGAAGAAGCTTTGGATCATTTTCTTCACCTCCATGGTCCAATAACAGGAAAATTGTACATGAGCTCTCATCCCGAACTAAGAACGTATTTCCAAATGGCAACCACTAGCAAAGAAAATATTACTTTCTTCAATGGAATCTCTCTGTGTATACAGACCTCCCAGAGGAGTATAGCCCTTGCCCAGCAGTAGATGTCCAATAAAATAAAATTTAGTGATATTTTTGAGACTGTTTTGTCTAATATTGCCTTGTTTGGGTATGTTTTATTTTACTTAATTTTGGTTGTATAGTGTGGATTTTAAGGATTGTGTGTGTGTGTGTGTGTGTGTGTGTGTTCCTGTCTATATTTTTTTCCTATTTTTCTTTGATTTTTGTTTGTTTGCTCTGTTTCATTCTGGTTCTTTTGTTTGTTTGTTTGTTTTATTGTTTGATTTCTAAAGAGGAAAGAGGCCCATAGTTGTAAGAATGGAGGAGAGGGAAGAACCGTGAAGGACATGAATGAGGGGAATCAGAATTATATTTATAATATAATATATATTATAAAATTCTCTTAAAAATAAAGGTGATTTCTTGAGAAAAGGGGCAAAGAAAAAAGTTCACTCTAAGAACCCCTAAAGTTAAACAAAGGTGAAGATAAAGGCAGGAGGGTAGGGAAAAGATAAAGTAGGAGAAGGAGAAGGACCAGGAGAAATAGCAAAAGGATAATGAGAAAAAGCAAGAAAAGAAAGCAAAGGAGAAAAAGGAGGAAGATGGGGAGCAAGAGAAAGAAGTATAGAAGTAAAGAAGATCACTTTCTACACCGTTTGTACCTAATCTCAAGTAAATGTATCAGAAATATTGACAGTAAACAAGGAACAAAAAGAGACAGCAATTGAAGCCTAATAAAGCAGTCACTAAAGGCATAGAGAATGATTAATTGTGAGTCCTTAGAAAGGAAAAGCTAGCCTGATTCATATTTCACGTGCCTACAAGGAGCATATTTTCTTCAGATGCAGAAACAAAGTAACATTCAGTGTATCTTATTGTCCTTTTAGGCTGTGCCATTGCTTGTGCCTCACTCTTTGAACTTTGAATATGTGTGGACTTTAATTTTAAAGCCATGTTCCCATCCAGAATTATTCCTATAGAAGAAAATATATCAGTTTCTAGACACTGAAAGTTGACAACAATTCAAGTGATAAAGCATTTAGAGTATTAGTAATGCAAGGGGCATTTGCCTTACAACTTATTCCTTCCATGCATTTGCCTTACAACTTATTCCTTCCTTTTCAGCACTGAATCCTCAGGACAGTACCATATGTCAGGCAAAATCATCTTTATTGTGAGGGGAGCATAAAAAGTGTTGCCCCAGTGTCTGTGATGAACCCTTATACAGGTTCCTGAGTCTGAATTCTAGGAGGTTTCTAAGACAGAGGAGGGGAGAAAAAGGAAGAAGGAAGGAAGGAAGGAAGGAAGGAAGGAAGGAAGGAAGGAAGGAAGGAAGGAAGGAAGGAAGGAAGGAAGGAAGGGAGGGAGGGAGGGAGGGAGGGAGGGAGGGAGGGAGGGAGGGAGGGAGGGAGGGAGGGAGGGAGGAAGGAAGGAAGGAAGGAAGGAAGGAAGGAAGGGAGGGAGGGAGGAAAGAAGGAATAAAGAACAAAGAAAGGAAAGGAAAAGCAAAGCAAAGAATTGTGAAAACTCCTCTACCAGAATAGACAGGAAAACTGACTGGTAGGTGAAAACTTAGAACTTGCAAAAAATCATTTCACAACATGTGCAGTTATGGTGATACAAATACATTTTAAAGCTATGGTTTTATATAAGACTTTATTAGATAGATTGATTTACTCTCTTTTAGTTACAATTCTTTTTTATTTCAAATCCAGAAAAGGTCCCCAATATAAGAAATGGCAGTTGGTTCCTTCAATGCTCACTCTGTAAAAGTCACAGTGATAATTGATAGTTTTCAAAGTTCAAGTATAACAAATCAGTAACTTGATACAGGCATGAAAGTAAGAAAATAAATTCATGATAATCTTAGCTCAGAAAACCTACAGTGCAACCCTTTCGTTACCATTGGATTAGACCACATTAGTGATCAAGAGGGATCCTTGGTCCCTAATCTTGGAATTAAGGATACCAAGTATATTTCTAATTGTCCAAATGAAGTGTATCCTCATAGAAAGGACTTGACAGAAAATTACCCTTTTTAGCTCATCTTATTAGAAGAGAGGTTCGTTGACCACAAGCATTGAAGTAGGAGAATAATAGAAGAGATGGTGCAGTATTAAAGACAGCATGATGGGATGTTTTCATGATATGTTATGGTAAGTTGTACACGTGATATGGACTTATGTAGCTTATGTAACAAGGCAGGAAGACACTGGGGCCATACTTCAAAATTGTCCTGGTGTTGGGAATCTCATTTTGGGAGAACTGTCCTGCATTCAGGGCCTCAATGTTCTTCAACTCATGTCCTATGTCTCTAAGTTCATTAACCTAAAGGACAAACTCCAGGGGGCTGAGGCTACATCTCAGGGAGAAGGAACATGTTATCTGGAAGGTCAGTGATTTAAATGCACTGCTTATTTCTCTATAATTACTCTATTAAATTTGTTTTTTGATGTTGCTATTAAACCAGGGGTATACAAGGAAATACTGTAGCACTGAGCCTTTTACTTTGCTACTTAAAATTTATATATAAATGTTAAGTATATTATAGATATATGCTTATGTAAATTTGTGTTTGTGTGTCTGTCTGTCTGCACCTCTCTCTCTCTCTCTCTCTTTCTCTGTGTGTGTGTGTGGGGGTGAGTGTATGTGTGTGTGTATGTGTATACAGTACTGTGTGTGTATCCACATATAGTGCCATAGTTAGCCCACAAAATTTTACTTCACTAAATGGCTGAAACTTCAATTGTGAGGTCATAGCAGTTTGGAATATGGTGACACCACATAATTCTCAGAACTGTGGATCAGGACTTCAGTCTTACCAAGACCTTGGGGCTGACTGGATCCATTCGGGAGTCCTTAAGAAACGTGAGAGGGGTGGTGAGTAGGGTAAAATAGGAACAGTGTCCATGGGTCTGGTAGCCCAACTAACCACCTGTTATGAACCATTGATAGTCACTAATTCACTTTAGGACACCACTGAATGTCTATAGAGGCCGTTTCTATCTTCTACATTCTATGGTATGGGTTTAAGTCCACACATGAAAAGTACAGCTGACCTTTTTACATGTTTACTGTATACATTCTTATTATTTTGGAGTGATTATCAATTATCTTCCACAATGGAAATGGTACCCTCAGTGAATTTCAGATTCTGTTTCTCCCTGCTGGGTTCACTAGAAATTACAAGTATGCTTTCTACCTCTGTCAAGTTGCCTGTCATAGGGACATTGTATGGAATAACATGGTGTTTTATCGTTTGTGACTGGTATGTTTCATGTACTTAATGTCCTCTAGTTTTATCTATGTGTCATATGTATTTCTAGGGGTACACATAGGAACATCATTAAATTATCCGTTGAATTAGCCTCTAATTTATCATGGTGTTATTTGGATATACCCTATCTCTGCAAAAGTATCATATGTTCTGTCCTTGTGACATTAGCTGTAGGTGGTATTTTGGGAGGTTCCAAACAGTTTCAAAGATGTTACACAGTTGGAGGAAATTCAAATTAATATTTGTTGTTTCAAAGATTTTCTCTTGTCCATTGTCTACTTCCAGCCAACCAGGAAGTTAGTAGCATCTGACACTTGAACTCACCACAATAATAATATTCATCACACATCTATATCAACTGACTCAAGGGTATGGACTCAAATATAGGAAAATATATGGGGATGTTTATAATATTTGTTACCATAATCAATAGTTCATGGCACTTTAAGTTGTGCTTTCAGTCGATTTTACACACAAAATGCAAATGCAAATCAACAGAGATGTGTGCATTTGTGATGGTTAAATTTAATCCTTTTCCAATTATACTGAGATGTGAAAGATGAAACATGCACATGATAAAAATAATAGTTTGAATTTCAACCATTCTTAGACTATAGTGATAAAGGAGATCAATCTTCTCTCATGATGCTGGCGAATGGAATAGTTCTCTGTCTTTGTGGATCTCTCTGTTTTACTGTACCATTCTTCATCTCTGTCTATGTCTATCTCATGTTCTTTATCTAAGCAGGGGAAATAACCCAGGTGACTATTAAGGAAATGTTTCCCAAAGTACAGCTATCTCATTCAGATACCTCTTCACTCACTATACCCTAATGAAGGAATCCAATAGCTAGTCCTCTTGACTACCTGTGGATATTCAAAAACATGGAAAAGGAGAGACATGGACATACAGCTTAGCAGTTGAGACAGCATACTGTTCATGCAGAGGATTCAATTTTATTTCTAACAATGTCTGTAAGATGGCTCATAATCAGTATTATTTGAGTTTCAATGCATCTGATGCCTCTGCTATCTATAGCTACATGGACTCACACAAATAATGCACATAATACACAATTAAAAGTAAAAAAGCTAGGCAGTGATGATGCATGCCTTTAATCCCAGTACTTGGGAGGCAGAGGCAGGAGGACTTCTGAATTCAAGACCAGCCTGTTGTACAGTGTGAGTTCCAGGACCGCCAGGGCTACACAGAGAAACCTTGCCTTGAAAAATAATAAATAAATAAATAAATAAATAAATAAATAAATAAATAAATAAATGACAATAAGAGAAAAGGGCATGTTTGTGGTTTCATAATTTCATCATTGATGCCTGTGGTCATTTGAATATGCTTGTCCCAGGGAGTACCACCATTTGCAAGTGTGGCCTTGTTGTAGTAGGTGTGGCTTGTTGGAGGAAGTATGTCACTATGGGGGTGGGCCTTAAGACCCTCATCTTAGCTGCCTGGAAGCCAGTCTTCTCCTAATGGCATTCAGCTCCTCCTGTACTATGACTGTGTGGATGGTGCCACGTTCCTGTCTTGAGGATAATGGACTGAAATTCTGAACTTGTAAACCAGCCCCAATTAAATTTCATCCTTATAGGAGTTGCCTTTTCATATTGTCTGTTCATACCAGTAAAACCCTAAGATAACACCATAAAATACAGTGTTGGAGCACTTATGACTAATATTAGATCTCCTTCCTCATGGTAAGTACATGTGCATATATATATGCACTTATTCCTGGGAGCTTTCCCCAGGCCAGGTCACTAGCACAACCTAGAGATGGCTCCTTCTCCCCGGTTCCCATCCTTCACCAGCCGCATATTTACATTCATTCTCCTGCCCCCCCTCTCTCTTCTCTCTCCCAAACCTGATACTGAATCCCATCCCCATTCCTCTCCACATTCCATCTCCAAACTAGTTTTTTCTCTTTGCCTGCCTCCTAGAACAATTTTATTTCCTGTCTTGGGTTTTTACTGCTGTGAATAGAACCTATGACCAAGGCCACTCTTATAAGGACAGCATTTAATTGGGGCTAGCTTACAGATTCAGAGATTCATTCCATTATCATCAAGAGGGAGTATGGGAGCAGGCAATCAGACATGGTGCTGGAGGAACTGAGAGTTCTTCATCTTCATCTGAAGGCCCTTGGTTAAAGACTGGCTTCTAGGCAGCTAGGATGATGATTTTTAAACCCACACCCACAGTGGCACACTTCATTCAATAAGGATATACTTACTCCAACAAGGTCATACCTCCAAATAATGAAGCATTTTCAAACCATTTCATTCTACTCCTTGTCCCACATAGGCTTGTTCAAACACATGAGTATGTTAGCACCATACCTAAACATAGCATAATGTGAAAACTACATTTAGTTCAACTTCAAAAGTCCCCATAGACTATAGCAATCTCAACAATGTTAAAATTCCAAACATCAAAGTTTCTTCCAAGATTCATCCAACTACGTAACTGTAATTCCAATAGCAAGACAGGAAACCATCTGGTCAGACACCGAACTCTGCATCTCCATGTCTGATATCAAAGCAGACTTCAGATCTGTGATTTCCTTTTCATCTTTGTTGACTGCAACAAACTTCTTTCTCCTGGGCTGTTTCCCCTCACTATTAGCAAATTTCCTTACTATCCCAAGGCTCTGGCACCTTGAACATCCTGGGGTCTCCAAGGCAACATCAAGATTACAGTTCCTTGTTTCAAAGTCAGATCCACACATGATCTTATGGGATCCTCAAAAGGTCTTGGGTCATATATCCAGCTCTGCCCTCTGTAGAGCTCTAGGCTCTGGTTGACTCCACTCCACTACTGCTGCTGTACTTGATGATCATCCCATGGTAATAGTATCTCTAATACACTGGGGTCTTCTGTTGCAACTATGCTTCATTTATACCCTCTCATAGGCTCTCTTCATAGCACCAAGCCTCAACTTTTTTGAATCACCACTTCAGTCCTGGGTTGTCAACTGCAATTGAGGCTACACCTTCACTAATGTCCTTTCTTGGTCTCTCACAGCATCAAGCCTCTGCTGCTCTACATGACTATATCATACATTCAAAACCAGTACCATCTGGTTGATTCTTACAAGAAGTAAATTACTGGTTATGAAATCCAGGTGCAGCATGAGGTATAAGCTTGGCTGTCTCCAAAACACAGCTTCTCTGTGCTCTCAGAAAACATGTCCCAGATTTTACATCAGTGATGCTGGTCTCAATCATCACTAATTCCTTAGATCCAGTAAACCATCATCAATTGTCCCAGTAGTCCCTTCTAATTTAGACGCTAAAGCCAGAGCCACATGAGTGAAGCTGCTGTTTGTCTGCTTGCTGGAGCTAGAGCATGGACCCTCATTTTATTACTTTATCACTAGCTTTCTATTTTCCAACTCCTTCACTGCCTAATCTTGGCTTTCCTGGAACTTGCTCTGTAGATTGGCTTAAACCCGGAGATATGCATGGCTCTGTATCCTGGGATTAAAAGTTTGAACCATCATGCGTGGACTTAAGCTTGGCTGGATGTGATCTTGCCTGAAAGTCACCACTCCTCCAATTGTCTCATTTAATAGGATTTGGCTCCATTTCATTTCCTGGTGCCCCCCTTTTACTTGAACCATTCATTTTATATTTCTCCTTTCTAAGATTGCTACATGTATTCAAAATGCTCTTCATGAGACTTAACCAGAGGAAGAAATTCTCTATTAGGCTTTTTTGACACTTCCTTTGTCAATGCAATTAACATAAATCTTTTTTTACCTTAGTTTCAGGTAGACACTTATGACAAGGGCAAAAAGCAACCACATCTTCACCAAAATATCACAATAACACTCTCTTGGCCTCATATTAAAATTCTTCTGAAACCTCTAGAGCCAGGTTTGCACAGTTCAAATCACACTCAGCAAAAAAGTCTTTCATATTCCTTCTAGGATGGCCCACTAAGCTCCACTTAAAACATCCCACAATATTCCAAAACCAAAGTCCCCAAATCCACATTCTTCCAAACAAAAGTATGTTAGGCCTATCAGAGCAATATCCCAGTCCCTGGTACCAACTTCTGTCTTAGTTATGGTTTTATTGCTGTGAACAGGTAGTATGACCACTCATTTAAGACTTTTAAGTTGTTTAAGGCAACTCTTAAAAGGCCAACATTTAATTGCATCTGGCTTACAGGTTGAGAGCTTCAGCACATTATCTTCAAGGAAGGAACATGACAGCATCCAGGCAGGCATGGTACAGGAGAAGTTGGGAGTTCTACATCTTCATGTGAAAGCTGGTAGCAGAATACTGGCTTCCACGAATCAAGGATGAGGGTCTTAAAGCCCACCCCCATAGTGAAACAGCTACTTCAATAGGGCCACACCTACTTCAACAGGGCTACACCTTCTAATAGTGCCACACCTCGAGCTGAGCATATACAAATGAGAAAAGTCTGAATTCTAACCACAGTTCTTTAAAGAACAAGGGTAACAAGTACGACAAGAAAACCCTCACAAAATGTATGCACCATAAGTTCATGTCCATAATCCCAAATTATTGGATACTGAAAGAGGTCAGTTAATTCAATGTTGAGATCAGTAGACATTACACAGTGATTTTTTTCCTTTGGGTTTTTTGATACAGGGTTCCTTTGTGTAGCCCTGGATGTCCTAGAAGTCACTCTGTAGACCAGGCTGGCTCCGAACTCAGAAGTCCATCTGTCTCTGTCTCCCAAGTGCTGGGATTAAAGGCATGTGCCACCACTGCCCAGCCTACACAGTGATTTCGAAGTAAGTATTTCATATATACTGAGAACATTCTCTAACTTCACATAGATAAATACATATCACAGTAAAGTATTTGCTTACTCTATACTGAGTATTTAGCTGGATTGCGGTTGGGACATTTTCAGGTATGTAAAATAGATATATTGACATATGGCAAGTATTACAGGTAATGAGCTTTTTGGTGTATATTAATGTTGAGGGGGTGAGAATGTATCAGAAGTAGTCTTCTAGCGTTTGAAACTATGTGTTTATTGATATTAATGTATTTTTTAAAAGTTACGTTAAATATCCCTGTTTTGCCTGGAACTTAGTACATGAACAATACTAGCTTTGAACATACCTATTTTAACTCTGTCTCCTGGCTATTGAGTGTATAGATATGAGCCACCACATCCTAGCATGATAACTTCTTTTATTATTAGATATATTCTTTATTTATAATTCAAATGTTGTCCCCTTTTCTGGTTCCCCTCCCCTGAAAATCCCCTAACCCAACCCCCTCCCCCTGCTCAACAATCCACCCACTCCCACTTTCCTGTCCTGGTATGCCCCTATACTGGGGCATCTAGCCTGCTCAGGATCAAGGGCTTCGTCTCCCTTTGATGTCCAACTAGGTCATCCTCTGCTACATACGCATCTGGAGTCATGGGTCCCTCCATGTGTACTCTTTGGTTGGTGGCTTAGTCCCTGGGAGTTCTGGGGGTACTGGGTGGTTCATGTTGATGTTCCTTCCATGGGGCTGCAAATCCCTTTAGCTCCTTGGGTCCTTTCTTTAGGTCCTCTATTGGGGGCTCTGTGCTCAGTTCAATGGTTGGCAGAGAGTGTCTCCCTCTGTATTTATTGGTCATGCACTGGCAGATCTTCCCAGGTGTCAGCTATATCAGGTTCCTGTCAGCAAGCACTTGTTGGTATCCACGATAGTGTTTGGGTTTTGCAACTGTTTATGAGATGGATCCCTAGGTGGGACAGTCTCTGGATGGTCTTTCCCTCAGTTTCTGCTCCACACTTTGTCTCTGTATCTACTGTGGGTATTTTGTTCCCCTTCTGAAAAGGACCAGAATATACATACTTTGTCCTTCCTTCTACTTGAGCTTCATTTGGTCTGTGAATTTTGTCTTGTCTAATAACCATTTAGCATTGAGTGCATATCATGTGTGTTCTTTAGTGATTGGGCTACCTCACTCAGGATATTTTCTAGTTCCATCCATTTGCCTAAGAATTTCATGAATACATTGTTTTTAAAAACTGAGTAGTGTTCCATTGTGTAAATATACCACATTTTCTATATCTATTCCCATGAGGGGCATCTGGGTTCTTTCAAGCTTCTGGGTATTATAAATAGGGCTTATATGAACATAATGGAGGATATGTCCTTATTACATACCGGAGAATCCTCTGGGTATATGCCCAGGAGTGGTATTACAGGGTCCTCCAGTAGTATTATGCCCAATTTTCTGAGGAAACACCAAACTGATTTCCAGAGTGGCTGTACCAGCTTGCAATTCCACCAGCAGTGGAGGAGTGTTCCTCTTTCTCCACATCCTTGGCAGCACCTGTTGTCTCCTGAGTTTTTGATCTTAGCCATTCTGACTGGTATGAGGTAGAATCTCAGGGTTGTTTTGATTTACATTTCCCTGATGACTAAAGACTTGAACATTTCCTTAGGTGCTTCTCAGCCATTTGATATTCCTCGGTTGAAAAAACTTTGTTAAGCTCTGTACCCCATTTTAATAGGGTTATTTGGCTCTCTGGTGTCTAACTTCTTGATTTCTTTGTACATATTGGATATTAGAATATAGAGTTTGATAAATATATTTTCCCCAATTTGGTGGTTGCCATTTTGTCCTATTGACAGTGTCCTTTGACTTATAGAAGCCTTGCAATTTTATGAGGTCCCATTTGTCAATTCTTGATCTTAGAGCATAAACTATTGGTGTTCTGTTTGCCTCTGTGCCCATGTACTCCAGGCTCTTCCCCACTTTCTTTTCTATTAGTTTCAGTGGAATTTAAGCTCCTCTTGAGTGGTTTCCTGATGTATGTTGCTCATAGCTGAAAGCTAACAAACATATATGTTTATGTTATGGTGGTTCCATTTCATTATGTTGTTAAAATAAACATTGTGTGAAAAAGTCAATATGTTTAACAGAGCACATCCTTGAATTTTTAATTTTGACCTTTACTTGTCCTGCTTTTCCCCCATGGCTGATAGTCTGCCCTACAAGTGTATTATCTGCAAAAGCCATTCTTGTGAGCTCCAAATCTCTTGGCATAGAGGATATTATCCTTCATGCTACCATGTTCTGAGCAGTCTTTTGGGTTCTTTTAATCTTCAAGTGCACAAGCCTGTTCCTTATTTTATGTTGTAAAATTACATAACACCTTTTAAATGTCTCAACATACAACCATAACCATGAAGTATTTGATTCATTTATGGTAATTAGATAATTAAATAAATAGCCCAGGAAATAACACTAGGTATGGTAAAGAAGAAAGTTTATTATAGATATGTGGAAGAGCACAGCCAGAGGCAGACACATTTGGAAGAATCCATAATCATCATTACTCTGAACCATATAGAGAGAAGGGGATGAGAAGGGAGAGAGGTGTACCAAGTTCAGCAACCAGGACGCCAAAGATGCAAAAAGAGTCAGGTAACTAAAATATCTGGGTTATATATGAAAGAGATTCTAAGGGAAGGGCAGTCCAGCCCCAGGGCTGGAAAGTTAATTGTAGAAAGTAGGATACTTCAGCCATATCCTGTAATAGGTAGGGACTGAGGAATTCTGGGAGAACCTGGAAGCCAGGTGTGCTTTAACATATTAAATACGTACCCCATTGACTCATCCTCAGTTTGAAATGTAACAATTTACTAATGAAGAAATTGTCTTTATTAAGTACAATGCAAAAGTCACACAACAATCACAATATATGTAATTAATAAAGATTATTTAAAGCTCATGTTTCCTCAAAATTCTGTATCTTGATCAATGAAAATTAAGACTTAATATTTTTTATTCTAAAATGGTGAAGTGCAGGGACCTGAGTACATTTTAGAACACCTTGAAATACAATCTTAAAATTTCTTCTTCTGCGCATAAGGAAAGGCACATATGAAAAGACTACATTATAGTCAAGATGTCAATAATTTGAAGTATGTAGGCACATGATATCCACACTTGAGAAGAGGAAGCATGGAATTCATCCATTCCTTCTAACACTCAGATGCTTTTCTACAAGCATATACATCTCATTATCCCAATACTTGGTTATGGTGCTACCTTTATTACAATGGTCTTCCTAATTCAAATAACATAATTGAGATAGTCCCTCACAGGCAGTACTATATTTCAATCAAATCTAGAGAATTCCTCAATTTAGAGTCCCATCCCAGATAAGTTTTAAATTGTTTCAAGTAGACAATGAAAAGTAACCATCAAACTATGAATGTCAAATTTGCAGCATCTGGCTAGTTTATAATTGCCTAATGGTGAACATTATCTATGTCCAAAAATTTCTTAGGATTTGACATGTTTTAAGTATTTCAGTGAAATACTTAATACTTTAACACTTCAGTGCTTTCTGATAATGTATAATATGTATTATATTGCACATACCAGAATAAGTCAATTTTCAATCACTTTATGACTTTCCATTTGCTTACTATCTTTCAGTTGCTGTATTGTACACAACCAATGTGAAGGACATTATAAAGAAGGTGAAAACTTCTAAGTTTGTTTCTGGGTATGTTAATGGGTACAACAATTTTGTAAAGACAATTCTGTAAATTCCAAAGTACATTTGATAAGTACTTGGCATTGTATGTCCCTGCATTTGAATGCTTTACAATCTAAGAAAATGAATGTATAAAACATCAACACAAAATTTTATATATACACATTTATTCATATAGTGATATTGTTAATAAGTAAAGTTTGGAGTTAGTACAAATGCCCAAGATGAATGAATGAGTAATCAAAGTTTGATACTTCATTATCCTGAGAAACTAGTCAACATGAAAAAGAACAAGCTTCTCTCACATGCTAAATACGTTTACCCTCAAAATCATCATGTTAGTGATCTGATGTCATATCTCATGCCACTAATACTACCCCTTGGGTACAAAATTCAGCAGGATTTCCAGAAATTCAGGAACTGGCTGAGGGAGTAGTTCCAGGCCAACCAGAAATATAGAATATTATGTATCAAAATTATAATAAATAAAAATGATGAACCCAAAACATCCCACAATGACTCTATAATGGGACCCAGAACTTTTAAATGTTGGCATATTTTTTAAATAGTAAATATAGCATGAATCATTTATTCAATTCTTGAAAATCAAGTATCTCCCATTTGTAGAATTACATATACTGTAATAACCATTTTGATGACTAGGTAATTGTGACCAAATGCCATTACGACTAGTCTAAATATCAGATGTGCAAATATTGTATAGGATTATTGGATTATCAACCTGTTTGGACATAATTACCACAGGGGCCTTCTTTTAGATTTCTCAAACCACATTCCCAGTAACAGATCTTCAGACCCAAGGGCTACTTTACCAAACATAACTATTTATTTCTGGCATAAGTCCCCTGAGTAGACTGTCTGAGGCCTGAGAACCCATCCTCATCCTGAACTGTATTTCTTTGCAGTTGTTGAATATTCACTGTGAGCATCATGTTGATCAAAAAACGTTGCAATAGCCAACTGGGAGGCTTCGCTTTGACGACAGTGGCTTGGATAATTTGCTGTATCTCCATAGGCTTACCTCAGTGGCGTGTGTGGCACTTCCAGGATCCTGTGGTCTTTAAGCCTACCACAGCATTTGTTGGCATGTGGAGAGTCTGTACTTACCAGCATAGTGACAACTTTAGCAACATCAGAGTATGTCACCGATACAACTACCATGATACCTTCATTCCTTTGGATATCCGAGTGACCCAACAATTGCTGCTGGTCGCTAGCTTTCTTGGACTGGTTGGGAAAGTCACCACCATTATTTCCCTGTGGAATGTGTGTGGGGCAAGAGTACGAACAAATGCCACTTACAATCCATTTGGTCTATCTGGAATTCTGAACATCATTGCTAGCAGCTTTCTTTGCCTTGCCGTATTGTTTAATTATGTATCCATCATACTCCAGGAGGGTATAGTATTCCCACCATCATTCAATGTGCCTTCCCAGCCAGATACTCAGGAAATTGGAAGTGCCATGGCCTTGGCCATTATAGCTGCAGTTTTCTTTCTATTAAGTGGCACAATATTGCTTACTTCAAATTTTTCTATAAAAAAGCCAGTACACTCTAAAAATGAAAAGTAAATTGCCACCTTACATAGCATTAAAAATTCAAAGTTACCTGGAATGATGGACTGTGTCTATATAAATTTTCGAAGAACTCAATTTGGCCTGTGTGGGAAATGACCATGTTGTTCTCTTATATTCTCTCTATTTCTTGTTTGTTCATTACTTTATAGTTAGATTATGGCCATTTGAAAAAATAAAATCTAATCCATGATCCATTTGGTCTTATCAAATTTGTGTTTTATTTACTATGAATAAAAGTAAATAATAAACCTAATATATATTGAAATGAGAGTCAAAGTAAAGCAACCTCTATTATTGCTCTATGTATCCAAGTTTTAAAATAGAACCTGGACTATTGACCATGCCATGATATTTTCTCTCTACTCTATGACATTTCCCTAAATGTATTACTATTGAGAAAATGTTTAATAAATCTCCACAATATGTGATTACACTTAGAAAATTTAAATACTTTGTATTGTCCCTTTGCTTTCCTTTGTTTGTTCATTTAAAGCCTTATTTCTCTTGCTTAAATATTTAAAACCTTGACCACACACCACTCATTTTTTTAATTCTTTAGGAAACTTTAACTATTAGTCTTTTCTGTCAAACTTTGTTAAACATTTTTTAATGCAAATAATTCAAGCTTTTCATCTCTTCCACCTTGGAAAAAGTCATGCAAATGTTTTAATCTCCCACCTGTTAAACCCTTTGGTTGCACAAAATCATTGCATTTTTTGTCTTTGCTTTACTCTTTTATCACTTGCCAGCCACAAAATACTTTGAGGTTATTTACCAGCCAGTTAGGAAAAAACATATTCACCACCTATACTAGAATAAATACCAAGTGAGTTTCTTGTGCTATTGCATTGGCCAGCTTGAGTTTGGGTCTCACTGCAATGTTTCTACAAAAGAATTGTGGGTTATTCTGTGTGTCATCAAGCTTATTCTGTTTCTAACAATTCCTATATGCTCAAATACTAAAATGGATATTTTTGGCTGTCCCTAAATTGGTGTCATGTAGTTTTACTTAGTTTACTTGAGATTTTGAATCCTAATTAAAAAAGGTGGAAAAATTCTTTCTCTTCTATTCTGACTTTTCCTTAAAAATGTTGGCCAGTACCTCAATATGAATTTAAACTCTAAAGTTGTATGGATTCTCTTTGTCTAAAGCTCCCTTCATCCTCATCATGTTACTGCCTCAGCATTTGGCTGATATAGTATTATCTCAAACAGCATGTTTTCCTTTGTGTTATATACTCTCTACCTCTGAGAAATTGCTAGTTTTATATCTGTCCATCATGAAGATCATTTTTCTTTTCATTAATTGATTTATTTATTCACTTTTTATCCAGGTTGCTGCCACCCTTTCGTCCTCTATATTGTCTTTGAGTTTCTATTTCACTGTGTCCATAAATCATTTTCATTAATGAGACTAAGAACCACAACACAGAATTTTCTTGGTATCAAATACTGGCTCCACTGGGATATTGCAATATTACACAGTTTTCATGCTTTTCATTTATGTAATGAGAGGAGAAAACAATTTGATTTTGCAACTCTAGACTGCATCATTTTTTGACCCATCCAGAAATGTATTGAAGAAACTATCGAGGAGATGCCTCACACTATGATTTGAACTTTCACAACATCAAATGTGTTTGAAACCATATCTGAGAAGAAGGAAATCGAAGAAGACCTCAGAAAATGGAAATATCTTTCATGCTCATGGATTGGCAGGATTAATATAGTTAAAATGGATATCTTGCCAAAAGCAATATACAGATTCAATGCAATCCCCATCAAAATCCCAACTCAGTTCATCATAGAGCTAGAAAGAGCAATTCTCAAATTCATCTGGAATAACAAAAAACCTAGAATAGCTAAAACTATTCTCACCAGTAAAAGAACTTCAGGGGGATTCAGTATCCCAGACCTCAAACTTTACTACAGAGCAATAGTGATAAAAACTGCATGGTATTGGTACAATGTCAGGCATGCAGATCAATGGAATAGGATTGAAGACCCAGAAATGAACCCACACACCTATGGTCACTTGATCTTCGACAAAGGAGCTGAACGCATCCAGTGGAAAAAAGATAGCCTTTTCAGCAAATGGTGCTGGTTCAATTGGAGGTCAGCATGCAGAAGAATGCAAATTGATCCATTTTTGTCTCCTTGTACTAAACTCAACTCCAAGTGGATCAAGGACCTCTACATAAAACCTGACACACTGAAACTAATAGAAAAGGATCTGGGGAAGACCCTTGAGGACATGGGCACAGGGGAAAAGTTCCTGAAGAGAACACCAATAGCTTATGCTCTAAGATCAAGAATTGACAAGTGGGACCTCATAAAAGTACAAATTTTCTGTAAGACAAAGGACACTGTCAAAAGGACAAAACATCAACCAACAGATTGGGAAAGGATTTTCACCAACCATAAATCCGACAGAGGGCTAATATCTAATATATACAAAGAACTCAAGAAAGTAGAACCCAGAGAACCAAATAACCCTATTAAAAAGTGGGGTACAGAGCTAAACAAAGAATTTTCACATGAAGAACTTTCGATGGCTGAGAAGCACCTTAAGAAATGTTCAACATCATTAATCATTAGGAAAATGTAAATCAAAACAACCCTGAGATTTCACCTCACACCAGTCAGAATGGCTAAGGTCAAAAAATCAGGAGACAGCAGGAGTTGGCGAGGATGTGGCGAAAGAGGAACACTCCTCTACTGCTAGTGGGATTGAAATATGGCGCAACCACTTTGGAAATCATTCTGTCAGTTCCTCAGAAATCTGGGCATGACACTTCCAGAGGACCCTGCTATACCACTCCTGGGCATATATCCAGAGGATTCCCCAGCATGCAATAAGGACCCATGCTCCACTATGTTCCTAGCATCCATATTTATAGTAGCCAGAAGCTGGAAAGAACCCAGGTGTCCCTCAACAGAATGGATAAAAAAAATGTGGTATGTTTATACAATGGAGTACTATTCAGCCATTAGAAACAATGAATTGATGAAATTCTCAGACAAATGGATGGAGCTGGAGAACATCATACTAAGTGAGGTAACACAGTCTCAAAAGATCAATCATGGTATGCACTCACTGATAAGTGGATATTAACCTAGAAACTTTGAATACCCAGGACATAATTCACATATTAAATGATGTCCAAAAAGAACGGAGGAGTGGCCCCTGCTTCTGGAAAGGCTCAGTGCAGTAGTATAAGGCAATACCAGAACAGGGAAGTGGGAAGGAGTAGATGGGGGAACAAGGGGAGGGAAGGGGGCTTATGGGACTTTTGGGGAGTGGGGAGCCAGAAAAGGGGAAATCATTTGAAATGTAAATAAAGAATATATTGAATAAAAAAATCTCAAAAAAGGTGAAACTAAATAAACCAACCAACAAACAAACAAACAAATAAATAAACAAATAAATACATAAGAATCCATTGGTTGAATGCTCTTGTGAGCTCAAGGAGATTCTAATGGAATTTAATTCAAACATTAGAGTGTATCCTTTGTACTGGATACTCCTGGTTCATGAAAATGACTTCTAATTCTAATAATCCTTACTTTGACTTCTACTTCACATCTCTATCTGGACAAATGTTAAAATTTTTCTTTTCTCCCCACACCTGAATATAATACAAATAGAAGAACTAATACAATTTTAGATCCTTTAATAAAGACCCCTAAATGGGTACCCAGGCTCTGAAATCAAATTATACCTTCTAGCAGTTAGGTGTCAGATTCAGTGATTGGCCACAAACCCTAAATAGTAGTTGAGGTTATGTCTTCAAAAAGAAGAAATGATATAAACATTAGAGAGAAATAATATAGACAGGTTATAGAAGGGACAATAAAAGCTACAGTTCCAGAAATGTACTTGGTTCTAGGCCCTGGAATTGCCAGAAGGAAACTATGTTCCTTATCTCCTACATGAGCACCAAAGTCTGAAAGCTGTATTTGAGGATGGTGTCTAGAAAATCAGTCCAGACACTGATCTCTTCTGCTGAAAATCTTTGGAACTGTGTTACTAGATCCAAGGTGTTAATGAGTTAAATCTATTCCCTATTTCACCCCATTTGAGAAAATTTTATGGTTGCATCTTCAAAGTGTGGAATGTTTAATAAGGAATGGACTCCACTTTATAGGTGGCAGCATGCTTTGTCTCTGAACAGCTATTCTAGGTGGTTGGGTCAATAACATGGATTAAAGGACCATCCCTAGTAGATTAAGTTCACTTGGAGTTGAATTATTTTTCCTTCCCAGAATACATAGAACCTAATGCCATCCTTTTGAGACTTCAAGAGATTGAGTGTCTGCCAAACTTTCTCAGTCCAAAAACATAAATATTTTTTCTTCTTTTATGTTTCTTTCTTTTGGATGTTTGCCAGAGTCTAATGAGGTTTTGAGCTCCCTGAAACTTTATGGTCTCCTGATTCTAAAGCCCACCATCATACCATGTGACTACTGGCATGGTTCACCTCATTTCAGGCTTAACTCAAAAGCCATCTTCTCCTTATTTTCTATATATCACCTGTTTTAGTGGTTCTATTGCCATGGCAAGACACTATGACCATGACAACTTTTATTTAGTAAAACATTTAATAAAAGATGGCTTACAGTTTCAGAGGTTTAGTCCATCGTGGTAGGGGCAAGAAACATTGTGGCATGGTGTGTGAGAGGTATCTGAGAATTTAATTCTGGAGCCATGTGTGCCAGAAAGAATGACACTCTGAAGCCCACCACCAGTGACACAATTCCTGCATCAAGGACATATCCATTTCAACAAGGCCATACCTCCTGAAAGTCGTGCTCTCCATGGCCCAACAGGGGGAATTTTCATTCAAACTACCACATACCATTCCCTAGCCCCCATAGGTGAGTATCAATGTCAGTGAAAATGCCTTTAAGAATCCCATAGTCTATCAGTTTCAAACCTATTTAAAAGTCCAAAGTCTCTTTGGAAACTCATGGCAATCTCTCTCTCTTTTTTTTAAATTCGATATAATTTTTATTTACATTTCAAATGATTTCCCCTTTCCTGGCTCCCCACTCCCCGAAAGTCCCATAGCCCTCTTCCCTCCCCCTGTTCTCCCATCAAACTCTTCCCACTTCCCTGTTCTGGTATTGCCCTATACTGCTACACTGAGCCTTTCCAGAACCAGGGGCCACTCCTCCATTCTTCTTGGACATCATTTGATATGTGGATTATGTCTTGGGTATCCCAAGTTTCTAGGTTAATATCTAGTGAGTGCATACCATGATTAATCTTTTGAGACTGGGTTACCACACTTAGTATGATGTTCTCCAGCTCCATCCATTTGTCTAAGAATTTCATGAATTCATTGCTTCTAATGGCTTAATAGTACTCCATTGTGTATATATACTACAATTTTTTTATCCATTTCTCCATTGAGGGACATCTGTGTTCTTTCCAGCTTCTGGCTATTATACATAGGACTGCTATGAATATAATGGAGCATGTATCTTTATTACATGCTGGGGAATCCTCTGGGTACATGCCCAGGAGTGGTATAGCAGGATCCTCTGGAAGTGACATGCCCAGTATTCTGAGGAACCGCCAGACTGATTTCCAGAGGGGTTGTACCAATTTGCAACCCCACCAGCAGTGGAGTAGTGTTCCTCTTTCTCCACATCCTCACCAACACCTGCTGTCTCCTGAGTTTTTAATCTTAGCCATTCTGACTGGTGTGAGGTGAATGAAATCTCAGTGTTGTTTTGATTTACATTTCCCTAATAACTAATGATGTTGAACAGTTTTTAAGATGCTTCTCAGCCATTCAAAGTACTTCATGTGAAAATTCTTTGTTTAGCTCTGTACCCCATTTTTAATAGGGTTATTTGGTTTTCTGGGGTCTACCTTCTTGAGTTCTTTGTATATATTAGATATTAGCCCTCTGTCAGATGTAGGGTTGGTGAAGATATTTTCCCAATTTTTTGGTTGCTGAATTGTCCTTTTGATGGTGTCCTTTCCCTTACAGAAACTTTGTAATTTTATGAGGTCCCATTTGTCAATTCTTGATCTTAGAGCATAAGCTTTTGGTGTTCTGTTCAGGAACTTTCCCCCTATACCAATTTCTTCAAGAGTCTTCCCCAGGTTCTTTTCTAGTAGTTTCAGTGTGTCTGGCTTTAAGTGGAGGTCCTTGATCCACTTGGAGTTGAGCTTAGTACATGGAGATAAGGATGGATCGATTCACATTGTTCTTCATGCTGACCTCCAGTTGAACCAACACCTCAATCTCTTAACTGTAATCGCTATAAAATTAAAATAAAAAAAAATCAGATCACACACTTCCATAGTGTATACATTACCATCCTAAAAAGGAGGAAAAGGAGTTGAGTGAGGAACTACTGGACCAAAACAAGACAAAAAACAAAACAAACAACAACATCAACAAAAACAAAAAAAAAACAGCTAAGCAAATTCCAAACACCAAACACTGCATCTCTATTTCTGATGTCCATGTGCTTGCTCTTCAGATCTCCAATTTCCTTCAGCTTTGTTGACTGCAACACTCTTCTTTCTCTTGGGCTGGTTACAACTCCCTGTTTTCAGCTTTCCTCTGCAGGTACATCGTGACTCTGGAATCTCTGAGATCTTGGAGTCTCTAAGGCAATCTATGCCCTCTCTATGCCTCTATGCAGGGACACCCATGACACACATCTAGTGTCAGTGACATTCCTTAGTCATAGAGGAGATTGCATAACCCCTTTTTGTAGCCTTGACTCTAAAGAAAGAAATATGTACCCAAAGCTGCCAAGTTCTGCTGCTTCTTGGAGCTAGAAATAGACCTCTTCTTCAAATATATTTTCACCTGCATGCTGTTTTTTTTTTATTTTTTCATTAGATATTTGCTTTATTTACATTTCTTTTTTATTGAGTATCTTCTTCATTTACATTGCCAATGGTAAAACCTTTCCCAATTTCCCCCTCCCAAACGCCCCCCTCCCCAACGATTCCCTCCCCCTCCTCCCTCCCCCTGCCTCCATGTATATGCCCCTCTCCACAACCCAGTCCCAACTCCCCCCCACTTTACCCCCCCCATCTGTTTCCCTTTGTTGTGGACTCTATTGATCCTTTACCTGACCAAACACCACTCCTCCCACTGATGCCCAAAAAGGCATTCCTCTGCCACTTTCTTGGCTGGAACCATGCATACTAGGTTGATGATTCAGTCCCTGGGAGTCTTGGGGTGTCTGGGTGTCCAAAGTCATTGTTTTTCCCATGGGGCTATATACCCCCTTCAGCTCCTCCAGACAACCCTCCAGACCCTCTGTTGGGGACTCCAAGCTTAGTCTAAGCTTTGGTTGCTAGTTTCTGCTTCTGAATTCATAAGACTCTGGCAGGGCCCCTCTGGAGACAGCCATGGCATGCTCCTTTTGG
Source organism: Apodemus sylvaticus (assembly GCF_947179515.1). Classification (NCBI taxonomy): domain Eukaryota; kingdom Metazoa; phylum Chordata; class Mammalia; order Rodentia; family Muridae; genus Apodemus; species Apodemus sylvaticus. The sequence continues at coordinate 37,024,658 of NC_067495.1, forward strand.
TACATGCTTCTCATCATAGTGTCGGGGTTTGCTGACTATTTATAGGATGAATCCCCCAGGTAGGGCACTCACTGGATGGCCTTTACTTCAGACTCTGCTCCACACATTGCCTCCCTTGTTGCTCCTGTGAGCATTTTGTTCCGTTTCTCAGAGGAACCATAGCTCCCTCACTTAAGTCATTCTTCTAGAGCTTCCTGTGCTGGGTGAATTGCAACTTGTTTATTTTGAGCTTTAGAACTAGCATCTGCTTATTAGTGAGTGCATACCATGTGCTTTCTTTTTTTTTTTATTCGATATAATTTATTTACATTTCAAATGATTTCCCCTTTTCTAGCCCCCCCACTCCCCGAAAGTCCCGCAAGCCCCCTTCTCTTCCCCTGTCCTCCCACCCACCCCTTCCCACTTCCCCGTTCTGGTTTTGCTGAATACTGTTTCACTGAGTCTTTCCAGAACCAGGGGCCACTCCTCCTTTCTTCTTGTACCTCATTTGATGTGTGGATTATGTTTTGGGTATTCCAGTTTTCTAGGTTAATATCCACTTATTAGTGAGTGCATACCATGATTCACCTTTTGAGTCTGGGTTACCTCACTTAGTATGATATTCTCTAGCTCCATCCATTTGCCTAAGAATTTCATGAATTCATTGTTTCTAATGGCTGAATAGTACTCCATTGTGTAGATATACCACATTTTTTGCATCCACTCTTCTGTTGAGGGATACCTGGCTTCTTTCCAGCATCTGGCAATTACAAATAGGGCTGCTATGAACATAGTAGAACATGTATCCTTATTACATGGTGGGGAGTCTTCTGGGTATATGCCCAGGAGTGGTATAGCAGGATCTTCTGGAAGTAAGGTGCCCAGTTTTCGGAGGAACCGCCAGACTGATTTCCAGAGTGGTTGTACCAATTTGCAACCCCACCAGCAGTGGAGGAGTGTTCCTCTTTCTCCACACCCTCTCCAACACCTGCTGTCTCCTGAATTTTTAATCTTAGCCATTCTGACTGGTGTAAGATGAAATCTTAGGGTTGTTTTGATTTGCATTTCCCTAATGACTAATGAAGTTCAGCATTTTTTAAGATGCTTCTCCGCCATCCGAAGTTCTTCAGGTGAGAATTCTTTGTTTAACTCTGTACCCCATTTTTTAATAGGGTTGTTTGGTTTTCTGGAGTCTAACTTCTTGAGTTCTTTATATATATTGGATATTAGCCCTCTATCTGATGTAGGATTGGTGAAGATCTTTTCCCAATTTGTTGGTTGCCGATTTGTCCTCTTGATGGTGTCCTTTGCCTTACAGAAACTTTGTAATTTTATGAGGTCCCATTTGTCAATTCTTGCTCTTAGAGCATACGCTATTGGTGTTCTGTTCAGAAACTTTCTCCCTGTACCGATGTCCTCAAGGGTCTTCCCCAATTTCGTTTCTATTAGCTTCAGAGTGTCTGGCTTTATGTGGAGGTCCTTGATCCATTTGGATTTGAGCTTAGTACAAGGAGACAAGGATGGATCAATTCGCATTCTTCTGCATGCTGACCTCCAATTGAACCAGCACCATTTGTTGAAAAGGCTATCTTTTTTCCATTGGATGTTTTCAGCCTCTTTGTCGAGGATCAAGTGTCCATAGGTGTGTGGGTTCATTTCTGGATCTTTAATCCTGTTCCATTGATCCTCCTGCCTGTCACTGTACCAATACCATGCAGTTTTAAACACTATTGCTCTGTAGTATTGCTTGAGGTCAGGGATACTGATTCCCCCAGATTTCCTTTTGTTGCTGAGAATAGTTTTAGCTATCCTGGGTTTTTTGTTGTTCCAGATGAATTTGATAATTGCTCTTTCTAACTCTGTGAGGAATTGAGTTGGGATTTTGATGGGTATTGCATTGAATCTGTATAGTGCTTTAGGCAAAATGGCCATTTTAACTATATTGATTCTACCGATCCATGAGCATGGGAGGTTTTCCCATTTTTTGAGGTCTTCTTCCATTTCCTTCTTCAGAGTCTTGAAGTTCTTGTCATACAGATCTTTCACATGTTTGGTAAGAGTCACCCCAAGATACTTTATACTGTTTGTGGCTATTGTGAAGGGGGTCATTTCCCTAATTTCTTTCTCAGCCTGCTTATCCTTTGAGTATAGGAAGGCCACTGATTTGCTTGAGTTGATTTTATAACCTGCCACTTTGCTGAAGTTGTTTATCAGCTGTAGGAGCTCTCTAGTGGAGTTCTTTGGGTCACTTAGGTAGACGATCATGTCGTCTGCAAATAATGATAGTTTGACTTCTTCCTTTCCAATTTGTATCCCTTTGACCTCCTTATGTTGCCGAATTGCCCGAGCTAGTACCTCAAGTACAATATTGAAAAGATAAGGAGAAAGCGGGCAGCCTTGTCTAGTCCCTGATTTCAGTGGGATTGCTTCAAGTTTCTCTCCATTTAGTTTGATGCTGGCTACCGGTTTGCTGTATATTGCTTTTACTATGTTTAGGTATGGGCCTTGAATTCCTGTTCTCTCCAAGACTTTAAGCATGAAGGGATGCTGAATTTTGTCAAATGCTTTTTCAGCATCCAATGAAATGACCATGTGGTTTTGTTCTTTGAGTTTGTTTATGTAGTGGATTGTATTGATGGATTTCCGTATATTGAACCAACCCTGCATTCCCGGGATGAAGCCTACTTGATCATGGTGGATGATCGTTTTGATGTGTTCTTGGATTCAGTTGGCAAGAATTTTATTGAGTATTTTTGCATCGATGTTCATAAGGGAAATTGGTCTGAAGTTCTCTTTCTTTGTTGGATCTTTGTGTGGCTTTGGTATCAGCGTACTTGTGGCTTCGTAGAAGGAATTGGGTAGTGTTCCTTCTGTTTCTATTTTGTGGAATAGTTTGAAGAGTATTGGTGTTAACTCTTCTTTGAAGGTCTGGTAGAATTCTGCACTGAAGCCATCTGGTCCTGTGCTTTTTTTGGTTGGAAGACTTTCTATGACTCCTTCTATTTCTTTAGGCATTATGGGACTGTTTAGATGGTCTAGTTGGTCCTGATTTAATTTTGGTATTTGGTATCTGTCAAGGAAATTGTCCATTTCCTCCAGATTCTCCAGTTGTGTTGAGTACAGGCTCTTGTAGTAGGATCTGATGATTTTTTGGATTTCCTCAGTTTCCGTTGTTATATCTCCCTTTTCATTTCTAAGTTTGTTAATTTGGATACTTTCTCTGTGCCCTTTGGTCATTCTGGCTAAGGGTTTATCTATCTTGTTGATTTTCTCAAAGAACCAGCTCCTGGTATTGTTGATTTTTTGTATGGTTCTCTTTGTTTCTACTTGATTGATTTCGGCCCTGAGTTTGATGATTTCCTGCCTTCTACTCCTCCTGGGCGAAATAGCTTCTTTTTGTTCTAGGGCTTTCAGGTGTGTCATTAAGCTGGTAATGTATGCTCTCTCCATTTTCTTTTTGGAGGCACTCAAGGCTATGAGTTTTCCTCTTAGCACTGCTTTCATTGTGTCCCATAGATTTGGGTATGTTGTGTTTTCATTTTCATTGTGTTCTAAAAAGTCTTTAATTTCTTTCTTTATTTCTTCCTTGACCAAGGTATCATTGAGTAGAGTATTGTTCAGTTTCCACGTGTATGTGGGCTTTCTGTTGTTTCTGTTGCTATTGAAGACCACTTTTACTCCATAGTGATCGGATAGGAGGCATGGGATTAGTTCTATCTTCTTATATTTGTTGAGGTCTGTCTTGTGACCAATTATATGGTCGATTTTGGAGAAGGTACCATGAGGTGCTGAGAAAAAGGTATATTCTTTTGTTTTAGGATAGAATGTTCTATTTATATCTGTTAAATCTAATTGGTCCAAAGTTTCAATTAGTTTCATTGAGTCCCTGTTTAGTTTCTGTTTTCCTGATCGGTCCATTGAGGAAAGTGCAGTGTTGAAGTCACCCACAATTATTGTGTTAGGTGCAATGTGTGCTTTTAGTTTTAATAAAGTTTCTTTTACGAAAGAGGGTGCCCTTGCATTTGGGGCATAGATGTTCAGGATTGACAGTTCTTCTTTTTGTATTTTTCCTTTGACCAGCAAGAAGTGTCCCTCAGGGTCTCTTTTGATGACTTTGGGTTGAAAGTCAATTTTATCTGATATTAAAATGGCTACTCCAGCTTGTTTCCTGAGACCATTTGCTTGTAAAATTGTCTTCCAGCCTTTTACTCTAAGGTAGTGTTTGTCTTTGACCCTGAGGTGTGTTTCCTGTAAGCAGCAAAATGTAGGGTCCTGTTTACGTATCCATTCAGTTAGTCTGTGTCTTTTTATTGGGGCATTAAGTCCATTGATGTTAAGAGATAGTAAGGAATAGTGATTGTTACTTCCTATCATTTTTGACGTTATTTTTTAAATTTGAATGCTTAACTTCTTTTGGGTTTGATGAAAGGTTACTATCTTGCTTTTTCCAGGGTGAAGTTTCCCTCCTTGTATTGGTGTTGTCCTCCTATTATCCTTTTTAGGGCCGGGTTTGTGGATAGATATTGGGTAAACTTGGTTTTGTCACGAAATATCTTAGTTTCTCCATCTATGGTGATTGAGAGTTTTGCTGGATATAGTAGTTTTGGTTGGCATTTGTGTTCTCTTAGAGTCTGCATGAGATCTGCCCAGGACCTTCTAGCCTTCATAGTCTCAGGTGAAAAGTCTGCTGTGATTCTGATAGGTCTTCCTTTATATGTTACTTGGCCTTTTTCTCTTACTGCCTTTAGTATTCTTTCTTTGTTTAGAACATTTGGTGTTTTGATTATTATGTGACGGGAAGTATTTCTGTTCTGGTCCAGTCTGTTTGGAGTTCTGTAGGCTTCTTGTATATTCATGGGCATCTCTCTCTTTAGGTTAGGGAAGTTTTCTTCCATAATTTTATTGAAGATGTTTGCTGGCCCTTTAAGTTGTAAATCTTCACTCTCATCTATGCCTATAATCCTTAGGTTTGGTCTTCTCATTGTGTCCTGGATTTCCTGGATATTTTGGGTTACAAGCTTTTTGCATTTTGCATTTTCTTTAACTGTTGAGTCCATGTTTTCTATGGAATCTTCAGCATCTGAGATTCTTTCTTCTATCTCTTGTATTCTGTTGTTGATATTTGCATCTCTGTCTCCTGATTTCTTCCCAAGACTTTCTATCTCCAAAGTTGTCTCCCTTTGAGTTTTCTTAGTTGTTTCTACTTCTGATTTTAGATCCTGAATGGTTTTGCTTAGCTCCTTCACTTGCATGTTTGTATTTTCCTGTAATTCTTTAAGAGATTTTTGTGTTTCGTCTTTCATGACCTCAGCCTGTTGACCAAAGTTCTCCTGTATTTCTTTAAGAGCTTTTTGTGTTTCGTCTTTCATGACCTCAGCCTGTTGACCAAAGTTCTCCTGTATTTCTTTAAGTGTTTTTTGCATTTCCTCCTTGTTGGCTTTTGTATTCTCCTGGATTTCTTTCAATGATTTTTGTGTTTCCCTTGCAAGGGCTTCTAACTTTTGATCCATTTTCTCCTGAATTTCTTTATGTATGTCCTTCATGTGTTCCTGTACCAGCATCATGACCAGTGATTTTAAATCCAAATCTTGTTTTACTGGTGTGATGGGGTATCCAGGACATGTTGGTAGAGGAGAATTGGGTTCAGATGTTGCCATATTGCCTTGATTTCTGTTAGTGACGTTCCTGCGTTTGCCTTTTGCCATCTAGTTCTCACTGGTGTTAGTTTATCTTGTCAGTGCTGGACTCACCAGTGCAAGCTGCCCCTTCTCAGTTGGCCTCTGGTGCACAGCTTACCTCCTGCACTGCTTGTAGACAGTGTGCTGCTGCCCAGGCTGTTCCGATCCCAAAGCAGGCACCCGAAGGCTCCCGCTGGGGCCCGCTGGATTCACTGGAGCACACTGACTTCTCCCAGCTGGCCGCCCGGAAGCCCAGCTAGCCACTTGCAGGACTTGGAGATGTAATGCTGCCGCCCAGACTGATCTGGATCCGGAAGCGGAGAGAGTAGAGCTAAGGGCTTCTGCCTGAGGCCTTGCCCCAGATTGTGTCTGTGGACCAGATGGAGCCTGTGTGCACCCCCAGGGAGTGCCGAAGGTGTATGCTACTGTGACCTCCCCTGTGTTCCGCTCACTCCGCTGGGCAGCTGATCCGCCAACCGGGCTGTTGCACACAAGGTTAGCCTGGCCGCCCAGTCCCTGAGTCCAGGCAAAAGCCTGGGAGGCCAAGGTCCGAGCAAAGTTCCCCTAGGGCTATGACTGTTAATTGGGTCTGCCAGGTGACTAGGATGGCGGGCGTGCGCGCCCGCGCTCCCTGAAAGCGCCGGGAGAGTCTGCTTTGCTAACAATCACCTGGGCGGGTTGACTCGCAGATGGCCCATCAAGCCGCCCAGTTCTTGGGGTCAGTCCTGTGCCTTTGGGGGCCTGGACCCCCGCTTTGTTAGCCTTAGGCTATGCCTGTTACAGGTCTGCCCGCCTGAGCTCTCTGTCGTCCTGCAGGCAAAATGGTGGCGGCGCGCTCGCAGGCCTGGGCAAAAAACCTCCTGGCTGGGTTGGCACCCCGATGGCCCCCCGACCCTCCCAGGGCCTGGGTGCAGGCCAACGCCCGTCGGGCTCAGACCACCGCGGTGTTGGCCTCGGATTATGTTTGTGTACCTCAGTCTGTCCGATCCCTGGAGTACGGAACCAAGATGGATGCACCTCTCCTGACTGGTGGGAGGCCGAGTTCTGAAGTGGCCTCCGTGCAGGAAAGGCGCCGCACAACTGCAGCTGCTTGCTGCCCGGCTGGTCACTGAAGGTCAGTGGTCGTGGGCGCAGGTCCTAACTGGTCCCTGTGATGCCTTGGTTCCACTGCTGATGGCCCTTCAGCTGGAGCAGCCACTGCTGCCACCGCCGCCTCTCACCATGTGCTTTCTTTTGTGACTGGGATACCTCACTCAGGATGACACTTTCTAATTCCATCCATTTGCCTAAGAATTTCATGAATTCACTGTTTTTAATAGTTGAATAGTACTCCATCATGTATATATCCCACAGTTTCTGTATCTATTCCTCTGTTGAGGGACATCTGGGATCTTTCCCGATTCTGGTTATTATAAATATGGCAGGTATGAACATAGTGGAGCATGTGTCCTTATGTAGGAGCACTTTCTGGGTATATGCCCAAGTAGATAAAAGATTTACACACAAAATCAGACACTCTGAAACTTATAGAGGAGAAAGTGGGGATAAACCTTGAACACATGGGCACAGGGGAAAAGTTTCTGAACAGAACACCAATGGCTTATGCTCTAAGAATGAGAATCGACAAATGAGACCTCATAAAACTGCAAAGCTTCTGTAAGTCAAAGGATATAGTCAATAGGACAAAACAGCAACCAACAAATTGGGAAAAGATCTTTACTAACCCTACATCTGATAGAGGGCTAATATCCAACGTATACAAAGAACTCAAGAAGTTGGTCTCCAGAGAATTAAATAACCCTATTAAAAATGGGGTACAGAGCTAAACAGGGAATTCTCAACTGAGGAAACTCAAATGGCTCTAAAGCACCTAAAGAAATTTTCAGCATCCTTAGTTATCAGGGAAATTCAGATCAAAACAACACTGAGACTCCACCTTACACCAGTCATAATGGCTAAGTTGAAAAACTCAGGGGACAGCAGATGATAGAAAGGATGTGGGGAAATAGGAACACTTCTCCATTGTTGGTGGGATTGCAAGCTTGTAAAACCACTCTGGAAATCAGTTTGGTGATTCCTCAGAAAATCAGACATAGTACTACCTGTGCATTCTGTTTTTGATGGTTTCATTTACTGCCTAAGGTTGGCTGTCCTAGAACTTACTGTCTAGACCAGGCTGCCTTGAACACTGAAATTTATCTGTCTATGGCTCTCAAGAGCTAGAATTAAAGGTGTGCATCACCACATCCAGCCATAAGGTTTTCTTTAACTCATTTTAACAAGTTGTAAGATTAGCTGGATGAAGTCTTTCCTTAATGTCGGCACTTTCCTTATTCCATTTATCAACAGACTTTTCTAAATTTTTTAGATCTCTTTGAGCATAGGATTTAGCTTATTACATTTCATGGTGACACATTTCTCTGCAAACTGTACATTTTTTTAAATTTTTCTTGCTCATCTTCCTTCTTTTCATTATTGATATGCATAAATAGGGACACTAAAAACTAAGCAAAACAGTCACTACTAGACTATCTGGATATCTCCTCTGCTAAAGCCACTAATACATAATTCATTAATTTAGCCTTAAACAGTTTTTTTTGACAAGGACTGAAAACAGCCACATATATGCAAAAATATCACAAGAATGATGTCTAGGTCACATACTAATATACTTCTCTGAAACCTCTTAAGCTGGTCCCCCACAGTTCAAATAACCCTCAGCAACACTACTTTCCATTGCCTTATTACTATGTACTATTAAACCCTGCCTGATTAAATGATTCAACTGATTTCCTAACCTTAAATCCCAAAGTTTACATTTTGTCAAGAAGCCCTATGGTCAGGTCTATCTCAGCAATATTCTAGTCTCTGGTTATAATTGACCATGGCAACTCTTATACAGGAAAATACTTGATTGGGGCTAGCTTACACTTCAGATGTTTAGTCCATTATCATTAGAGTAGAAAGCATTATGGGATGCATTGTGCTATAGAGATGTAAGGGTCTGTGGTTAGCCAAAGAATGATACTCCAGACTGAAATAGAATCCAAATGCAAAGAGTGATTTATTCTGCAGAAGTACACCATGCAGGCTTCTACCATTTACCAAGATGGAAATATCTAGGTGACTTCGAAAGCCCAACTTAAAGTTGGTGAGGGAAATTCCTAGGAATGGTAGGTGACCTTTTTCTTGATTGGCTTGTTCGATCTCTAGGGTTATGGGGGTCATTGTGATTTTCTAGGGCTTTGGGGACATTCCTGAACTCTTGTTGGGGTTGGAGGTTGGAAACTGCTGCAGGAGAAGCCTGGAAACTGTTGCTGACACACTGCTCTTGCTTCAGGCCAGGCAGCTTCTGATGGCTGCCAGAGGTCTGCAGTTTTTCTGGTAATGACTTGTCCAGACTTGCCTAGTTAGGGAAAACAGAAACTTAAGCCTTGTCTCCTAAACTTCCAGTTTGAAGTCTGTCATAGAGTCAGCCTGACTCAGTCATCTCAGAAATTAGAATTCTATATTTGCATCTGTAGGTAAAAGGAAGAGAGAAGCACTTTCTCCAACAAGGCCACAGCCCTATGTGGGTCATTTTCATTCAAACCACTGCACTATTACCTACACAACTATCATATTCCAGTTTAGTTTCAATGTAGATTCTCTTTTAAATCTAGTAATAGTTCTCTAGCTTATGAAAAGAGGGAAGCATTCCCTGAGTCGATTATACATTTAAGAGGTTAATAATCATTCTTTTTAAATACTTGTATATTTATAAGTATGGAAATATTGTCATGTGTGTGTGTGTGTGTGTGTGTGTGTGTGTGTGTGTGTACCACTTCCATTTATTACTAGCATAGACTAGAATAGGATGACAGATGACCTGGGACTGAAGTTACATAGCATTGTTACATGACAAATGGATAGAGGCAACAGAACTAGGAATTTCTGCAAGACTAGCAAATACTTTTAACCACTGAGCCATTTCTCCAGTCCCTTAACAATATTTCTTTGTCATCAAATCCTCAGAATGTCTCAAACTCCCTCACCTAGTTTTTCAGTAAACTGTTTTTTGTTTTTTAATCATTTTAACCTTTTCTGTTTGAATAGTGACTCATTTCTTGAGGTTACATTTGTGAAATTATTCTGGATTTTAGACCATGAAAATCATCAGTGTGTGGGACTGTATTTGTAGGAAAATATGCTTACCAAGCAAATAAACAGTCCCTGCCTGATACAAACAATTAATAATAAGTGATTTAATTGCCTAGGTAACAAAATAAATAAATAATTGAATGCATGCCATGTGCAGATCATGGTTTTAGTATCAGTATTTATGGGTATATGACTAGACACATTCACCTTAACCTTTCCTCCTTGCATAAATTTTAAATCATGAATTATATTTGTTACTATATTTAATATATAATATTTAATTTATTATTTCACACAATATTGTAAAAAGAATAAAATGAAGATAAAGAATAAGATATTTAATCCATGCATACTTCAGTACATTTTGTTCACTTTTGGTATGCACAGAGGCTCAATCCTTAGCAGTTTATTTTCTTCCTGGAAGCCACAATGTTATTTATCTCCTCTTGCTTTATCATGCTGGGAATGTATACCTCCTTTTTTCCTGGATTCACTTTTGCTCTGGGCTGTAAACTAGGTCCACAGTACATAATTTTCTCAGTATTGTGCTACATGTCTCTGTTGTCATGTACTCTGCCAAGCATGCTTTGTGAAGTATCTCATTTTACAACTACATCTTATGTTGATCTTATTCTTAATCTTCTTTTTTTCTTTTTACAATATTGTGGTCAAAGAAGAGCTGAGAGCAGAAGGTGCAAAAAATAAGGATTTTGAAAAGCTAAATATTTACATTTTCCTTATCCACATTGTCATTATTAGAACAAAAGATAAAATCATTCCTTTCTTTTCTCCATTCCTATTTCTCTTACTTTTGAGTTTGTTTGTTGGAGACAAATTTCTGTATGTTACTACATCTGAACTTAAACTCATCATCCACCTGTCTCAACATCTCCAGTTCTGGGATTATAGGAATGCATCATTATAGCTAATTAATTGCTTATTAAATAATTTTTATTTACTCCAGCACTCGGTGTTCAAATTTAATTGGTTAAGTTATAAGATTCTTCTATTAAAGGCCCTGGAGAAATAACAATAAAGAATATGAACCTATCACCAGTATGTAATGTGTAATTCATAAAACCCACACTTATTTCAGCTAGGCTTTGGCCCTGGTTCCCAAAGTTGGCTTTCTAAGCCAACCAAACTCAATTTTCCTAAAAATGCCTGGATTCAATACTGCTTAAATTCCACAAGTTCCACATGCCATCCATCCTTCTTGGCTGGTCTGCAGAATGCCAACTGGTCCAGTCTCACTCAATTCAAGCTGAAAACACTGGAGATGTTTATATTTATACTAGCCATATTTGTATCAGTAAATATCCCATCCCAATATGCCTGTGCAAAAGAATACATCATTCAGTTAATATATTTACAAGCTGCATGCCTGTATTAGGCAGATGAACCACTACACTCCTTTACTGCCCAGCTATGATATCCCAAGCTACTTGTAGCTCCTCCAGGTCATGTGGGTATGCTCCATCTCCCCTCCACTTCCTTATCTTCTCTTGTCCTACCATTTCATCTTTCTTTCTTCCTTTCTTTCTTCCTCTCTCTCCTTTAAAACTTCCCGCCCCACCTTTCCCTTCTACGAATCAGTCACAGGCTCTATCCTTTATTTGACCAGTTAAAATGGGGAGTAGGTTCATATGGTTCACCTGAGTACAGGATCCACTCCTTGAGGGCAGGATTAGCATCAAAATACAAACAGCACCAAGACAATCCACAACACCAGAACACACTGTTTCAACTCACAATACTTAGTAAAATAAAAGAAGTGAATATTTTACCTTCATGAGTATATGTGAAAAACCTACATGCCTGGTACCCACAGATGCTAGAAGAGTGTATTTGGATCCCCTGAAATTGAAATAGCTGTGAGCTGCTATGTTGGTACTAGAAACCAAACCCTCTCCAAAAGAGACAATCACTGGGTAATCTTTCCATGCCCAAAATATAAGAGGAAAATCACAGAATTTTATTGACTTAACCCAGTCAAAATTCCCATCTGATTCTTCACATAAACAGAAATATTATCATAAATTTTTATTATATATATTTATTTGCATTTCAAATGTTGTCCCCTTTCTTGGTTCCCCCTCCCCCCAAAATCCCCTAACCCATCTCCCCCAACCACAGAACACTCTAAATGCCCCAAACAATCCCAAAACAATTTACCATAATTGACAAAATTTACAGTTGTGGGATTACCACAAAGAATTCTCACCTGAAGAACTTCAGATGGCGGAGGAGCATCTTAAAAAATGCTCAACTTCATTAGTCATTAGGGAAATGCAAATCAAAACAACCCTAAGATTTCATCTTACACCAGTCAGAATGGCTAAGATTAAAAATTCAGGAGACAGCAGGTGTTGGAGAGGGTGTGGAGAAAGAGGAACACTCCTCCACTGCTGGTGGGGTTGCAAATTGGTACAACCACTCTGGAAATCAGTCTGGCTGTTCCTCCGAAAACTGGGCACCTCACTTCCAGAAGATCCTGCTATACCACTCCTGGGAATATTCCCAGAGGATTCCCCACCATGTAATAAGGACACATGCTCTACTATGTTCATAGCAGCCCTATTTATAATTGTCAGATGCTGGAAAGAACCAAGGTATCCCTCAACAGAAGAGTGGATGCAAAAAATGTGGTATATCTACACAATGGAGTACTATTCAGCCATTAGAAACAATGAATTCATGAAATTTTTAGGCAAATGGATGGAGCTAGAGAACATCATACTAAGTGAGGTAACCCAGACTCAAAAGGTGAATCATGGTATCCACTCACTAATAAGTGGTTATTAACCTAGAAAACTGGAATACCTAAAACATAATCCACACATCAAATGAGATACAAGAAGAAAGGAGGAGTGGTCCCCGGTTCTGGAAAGACTCAGTGAAACAGTATTCGGCAAAACCAGAACGGGGAACTGGGAAGGGGTGGGAGGGAGGACAGGGGAAGAGAAGGGGGCTTACGGGACTTTCGGGGAGTGGGGGGGGCTAGAAAAGGGGAAATCATTTGAAATGTAAATAAATTATATCGAATTAAAAAAAATTTAAAAAAAGATATAAAATAGATGCACAGAAATAAAAACAATGGTATTGACACAAAAACAGATATTTAGACCAGTGGAAGACAATTGACAACATGACCATAATTACATATAGGTTTTCCAATTTGAAATGCATACAATGATAAAAGGAAAGCATTTTTCTATAAGTGGTATTGGAAAAACAGGACACCAGCTTTAGGAAGAATGAAATTATATAAATATCTGTTACTACATATAAAAACTAACTCCAAATTGATTAAATACCTAGACCTGAAACATGAAATTGATAGAAAAATATGAAATCAGAAATCTAAATGATATATGCCTAGGGAATGACTTCTGAAAATGATTCCAACTGCCAGAGAATTAAGATTAACAATTGACACATGATATTTTATGAAAATAAAGAGATTCTGCACTGAAATATAAGCAACTAACAGATAAAGAAAAAGCCCACATAAAGGTAAGGGTTTTTTCCAGCTATGAATCTGTCAGAAGATTAATATCCAGAATATACTAAAAGCTCAAAAACAGAGAAGAAAAGACTTATTTTAAAAATGGCCCTGGAACCAGAAAAGTGAGCACTAGAAAGAAGAAACATAGTAGTTAAGAAGTATCTCAAAATTGCTCATCATCTATAGAAATTAGGAAAAGGAAAATCAAAATAATTTTAACATTTCATCTTATCCCTGTCAGAAAGGCAAGTATCAACACAACTTAGAACAACTGCTGGAATGGGTGTGTGGGGGAAAAGACCCTTATTTACTATGTGCATTAAAAAACTGGTGCAGAGATTATGTAAATTATTGTGTAAACATTTCAAAATCTAAAAATAAATCTACCTTTGTCTCAGATCTACTACTCAATGGTGTCTGCTTAAGAACTTGACATCCTATTCCACACTTGTTTACTCTGACATGTTCATTGGTCCTCTATCTCAAACAGTTGGAGAATGGAAAAAAAATTGTTTCCTCCAGCTACCAAATAGTTATTGCAACCATGGCAAATATACAGTATTGAATACACTCAACAGTAAAGAAAATTGAAATTATGAATGAACTCTACAGATAAATGGACAAAATCTATTAAAAAAAAGTCATCTTGAGAGAGGAAAATTAGATTGAGAAGGAAAAGTGTTATGTTCTTTCATCTGAGCCTCCAAGTCACTCACATAAATATCAACATGCCAGTTGAAATAAGTGCTGAATAAAAACAAGCATAATAGACATGGCAAATTGTATTGGAGAAAGCTCATAATTTCTTAAACACGCACAAAAATACTGTGGGAACTAAAGAAAGCTGATAGTGGGAGAAATAATCTTCTCTTGAGAGAAAAAGACATGAATTCATTATTAAATACCAGGTGAACAGTCCTGAAAACATATGTAGGGGCAATATTATGCAGACTAAGTAGGTTATATTTAGAAATAGATATCCTCACATTCATACATATAACAACAAATAATGAAAAACAGACTAAATTTGAAAGATCAAAGAGGTGTATGCAGCAGGGTTTTGAGGGAGAATATGAAGGAAAAACTAATATACTTACATTATGACCTTAAAAATAAAATTAGAATAATTATTTAGTGTTAGGAATATTTTGAATGGATGAAGACATTGCTGTGAAAGCACTGGGACTGTAATTCTGATTATGAGCAAACAGGTGATTGCAAATAGCTGTAGGTAACTGACTATAATCTCAGGACTCATGTGGTAGAGAGAAAGTTACTTGGTAAATTACCAAATTTTCTAATATCTGGGTTGAAGAAAGAGACTCTGCATCATTATAGAAGGTAGAGGGAGATAAAGAAAGAAAACTTTTGTATCTCTGCAATTCATTTACATGCTAACAGACTCTCTCACACACTCCCCCATATACACCATGAACCTATACACAAACAATTGCTCTAGACTTATACAAAAACATTGAGCCATGCATGTGGCAGGTAATGAAACCTGTAATCCTAGCACTCAATTTCAATCAGAATGATCATATTTTATTTGCAAGATTGTGATGCCCAGATAGAACCTGTCTCAAAAATAATAAAGAACAAAGATAAAAGAACAAGAATTATATATATATAATTCTTGTTCTTTTCTCTTTTCTATGCATACATATATAAACATACACATACTTTACACACACACACACACACACATATACATATATATATATATATGAATGAAATAATCCACACAAATTACACATAAAATGTAATAATGCATGGCTGGGCTGAATACCTTGGGAGTGAACGCTCCAGAGACCTTCGCAACACCTAGAGAAAGTTCTGCTCACAGGTTCACAGGATCCCAGGATCCCAGGATCTTGTTCACACCAAGATCCCAGGGCCCCAGAGGCAGCTTGACTCCCAGGAGTCCTGACACACCCAGGATGTCAGGATCACAGGATCACAGAATTATAGGATGACAGAGATAGATGGACTCTGAGGAATTATGACACAACAAGGATCACAGGAAGAACAGGTTACAGTCATATATAGTAAGGGCAGGTAGCATTAGAGATAATCAGCTGGAGGGAGGGAAACATAAGAACATAAGCAACAGAAACTAATTCTCCCACCATAGCAAGTCCTGGATACATCATCACACCAGCAAAGCAAGGTTCATATTTAAAACCACTTCTCAGGGTAATGATAGAGGACTTTAAGAAGGACATAAATAACTCACTTAAAGAAATACAAGAAAACAAAGGTAAACAGGTAGAAGCCCTTAAAGAGGAAACACAAAAATCCTTCCAAGAATGACAGGACAACACAAACAGGCAAAAGAAATGAACAATACCATCCAAGATTTAAAAATTGAAACAGAAACAATAAAGAAATCACAAAGAGAGTCAACCCTGGAGTTAGAAAACCTAGGAAAAGGATCAGGAGCCATAGATGCAAGAATCACCAACATAGTACAAGGGATAGAAGAGAGAATCTCAGATGCAGAAGATACCATAGAAAGCATTGACAAAAGAGTCAAAGAAAACAAAATGCAAAATGCTCATGGCCCATAATATCTAGGAAATCCAGGACACACTGAAAAGACCAAACCTAAGGATAATAGGTATAGACAAAGGAATATTCCCAGCTTAAAGGGCCAGTAAATATCCTCAATAAAATTTCAGAAGAAAACTTCCCTAACCTAAAGAAAGTGATACCCATGAATATATAAGAAGCCTACAGAACTCCAAACAGACTGGACCAGAGCAGAAATTCCTCCTGTCACATAATAATCAAAACATCAAAAGCACTAAACAAAGAAAGAATATTAAAAGCAGTAAGGGGAAAAGGTCAAGTAACATATAAGGGCAGACCTATCAGAATTTCAACAGACTTCCCACCAGAAACTATGGAAGCCAGAAAGAAGATTCTGGGCAGACCTCATACATACCCTAAGAGAACACAAATGCCAGCCCAGGCTACTACACCCAGCATAATTCTCAATTACCATAGATGGATAAAAAAAGATATTCCATGATAAAACCAAATTTGCACAATATCTTTCTACAAATCCAGTTTTATAAAGGATAATAAATGGAAAATAGAAACACAAGGAAGGAAACTACACCCTAGAAAAGTCAAGAAGGTAATCTTTCAACAAACCTAAAAGAAGACAGCCAAACAAACATAATTCTAACTCTAACAACAAAAATAACAGGCAGTAACAATCACTTTTCTTTAATATCTCTTAACATCAATGGACTCAACTCCTCAATAAAAAGACATAGATAGACTAACAGACTGGATATGTAAAGATGACTCAACATTTTGCTGCATAGAGGAAACATGCATCAGTGTCAAAGACAAACACTAACTCAGAGTAAAAGGTTGGAAAACAATTTTTCAAGGAAGTGATCCAAAGAAACAAGCTGGAGTAGTCATTTTAATATTGAATAAAATTGACTTTCAACCAAAAGTCATCAAAAAAGACAAGAAAGGACACCTCATACTGTTAAAAGGAAAAATCTACCAAGATGATCCCTAAATTCAGACATCTATTCTCCAAATGTAAGGGTGCCAACATTCATAAAAGAAACTTTGCTAAAACTCAAAGAACACGTAACACTCCACAAAATAATAATGGGAGACTTCAACACCCCAATCTCAGCAATGGGCAGATCATAGAAACAGAAACTAAATAGAGACACAGTAAAACTAACAGAAGTATTGGACCAAATGGATCTAACAAATATTTATAGAACATTTCATCCTAAAGCAAAAGAATATACCTTCTTCTCAGCACTCCGTGGTACCTCTCCAAAACTGAACATATAATTGGTCACAAAACAGGCCTCAACAGATATAAGAATATTGAAATATTCCCATGCATCCTATCAAATCACTACGGTCTAAGACTGGTCTTAAATTCCAATAAAAAGAGCAGAAAACACACATGCACATGGAAGCTGAAATCACTCTACTCAATTATAACTTGCTCAGGAAGAAATAAAGAAATTAAAGACTTTTTAGAATTTAATAAAAATGAGGACACATCATTCCAAAACTTATGGGACACAATAAAAGCAGTGCTAAGAAGAAAACTCACCACTTTACATACCTTCAAAAAGAAACTGCAGAAAGCTTACACTATTATCTTGACAACATATCTGAAATCTCCAGAACAAAAAGAAGCAAATACACACAAGAGGAGTAGATGGCAGGTAACAAACAAACTTAGGACAGAAATCAATCTAATAGAAACAACAAAATCAGGAGCTGGTCTTTTGAGAAAATCAACAAGATAAACTCTTGCCCAGACTAACCAGATGGCACAGAGTCTGTACCCTAAACAATAAAATCAGAAATGAAAAGGAAGCAAAACCATGGAAATAGCGGGATTTCAAAAAAAATCATCAGATCCTACTACAAGAGCTTATACTCAACAAAATTGGAAAATCTGGATGAAATGGATCATTTTCTAGACACATACAGGTGCCAAAGTTAAAACAGGATCAGATAAACCATCTAAACATCCACATAACCCCTGAACAAATAGAAGCAGTCATTAATAGTCTCTCATCAAAACAAAGCCCAGGACCAAATGGGTTTAGTGGATAATTCTATCAGACCTTCAAAGAAGACCTAATACCAATACTGTTTCAACTATTCCACAAAATAGAAACAGAAGGAACACTACCCAATTCATTCTATGAAGCTGTAATTACACTTATACATAAACCTAACAAAGACCAAACAAAGAGAACTTCAGACCAATTTCCCCTATAAACATTGATGCAAATATACTCAATAAATTTCTTGCCCACTGAATCCAAGAACACATCAAAACAATCATTCCCCACAATCAAGTAGGCTTCATCTCAGGGATGCAGGGATGGTTCAATATATGGAAATCCATCAATGTAATCTACTATATATACAAACTCAAAAAAAAAACCACATGGCCATCTCATTAGATTCTGAAAAAGCATTCGACCAACTACAACAACCTTTCATGGTAAAAGTCTTGGAAAGATCAGGAATTTAAGGCCCATATCTAAACATAGTAAAAACAATATACAGAAAACCAGTAGCCAATATCAAATAACAAGGAGAGAAATGTGAGCAATCCCACTAAAGTCAGGACTAGACAAGGATGTTCACTCTCTCCCTATCTATTCAATATAGTACTCGGCTACAGCAATTAAAATAACAAAAGGCTTTCAAAGGGATACAAATTGGAAAGGAAGAAGTCAAAATATCACTACTTGCAGATGATATGATAGTATACTTAAATGTGCCCAAAAATTCCACCCTAGAACTCCTAAACCTGATAAACTTCAGCAAAGTGGCTGAATATAAATTTAACTCAAACAAATCAGTAGCAACTAGGTCTCATGGAAGCACTTCTCCAACTGAAACTCCTTTCTCTGTGATAGCTCCAGCCTGTGTCAAGTTGACACATAAAACTAACCAGTACAACCAGGAACTGGTTCTTCAAGAAAATCAACAAGATAGATAAATTCTTAACAAGACTAACTAGAGGGCACAGAGACAGTATCCAAATTAACAAAATCAGAAATGAAAATGGAAAAGGTTTTATCAAAACCTCACAAAGACCAAACAAAGAAAGAGAACTTCAGACCAATTTTCCTTACGGATATTGATGCAATAATACTCTATAAAATTCTTGTCAAATTCTTGTTTATCCTCCTACTCAGAGGTTAAACAGGCTGAGAAAGAAATTAGGGAAATGACACTCTTTACAATATTCACAAATACTATTAAATACTCTTGGTGTGACTCTAACCAAGCAAGTGAAAGATCTGTATGACAAGAACTAAGCCTCTGAAGAAGGAAATCAAAGAAGAGCTCAGAAAATGGACATATCTCCCATGCTCATGGATTGTCAGGATTAATATTGTAAAAATGGCCATCTAGCCAAAGGCAATCTACAGATTCAATTTAATACCCACCAAAATTCCAACTCAAGTCTTCTGCTTCAAGTTTCTCTCCATTTAGTTTGATGGTGGTTACTGGTTTGCTATATATTGCTTTTTGCTATGTTTAGGTATGGGCCTTGATTTCCTAATCTTTCCAAGACTTTTCTCATGAGGGGCTGCAGAATTTTGACGAATGGTTTTTCAGCATCTAATGAAATGACCATGTGTTTTTTCCTTTGAGTTTGTTTATGTATTGGACTACATTGATAGATTTCCATATATTGAACCATTCCTGCATCCATGGGATAAAGCCTACTTGATTATGATGAATGATCATTTTTATATGTTATTGGTTGACAAGAATTTTATAGAGATATTATTGCATCAATATCCATAAGGAAAATTGGTCTGAAGTTCTCTTTCTTTGTTTGGTCTTTGTGAGGTTTTGATAAAACCTTTTCCATTTTCATTTCTGATTTTGTTAATTTGGATACTGTCTCTGTGCCCTCTAGTTAGTCTTGTTAAGAATTTATCTATCTTGTTGATTTTCTCGAAGAACCAGTTCCTGGTTGTACTGGTTAGTTTTGTGTGTCAACTTGACACAGGCTGGAGCTATCACAGAGAAAGGAGTTTCAGTTGGGGAAGTGCTTCCATGAGAATCAGTTGTGAGGCATTTTCTCAAATAGTGATCAAGTGGGGAGGGCCCCTTGTGGGTGGTTCC